>NW_024070209.1:103689916-103741100 GCF_014754425.2 Oryx dammah
GGGATGCAGGAACCTGGAGAGTGCTCGGGGATGTTCTGAGAGGCTGGGTCAACAGAGGAGCCAGCCTGGGGTGCAGGAACCTAGAGGGTACAGAAGGTGAGCCTCACCATGTGGCTTTGAGACCAGTATTTGGACAGGGGCTAGAGGGAAACAGTGATAGAATAGATTCTTTTAAAATGAAGAACCCTATTCATCAAAAGACACAACCGGGAGATGAAAAGGCAAGCCACAGAGTTGCAGAACGTATTTGCCATATATTCATCCAACTTATGACCCACATCCAGGTCACTCCTAAAATCAGTAAGATAAAGACAACCAGTGGAAAAGGGGGGCAGAATTCTTGAACAGGCCTTGTTTAGAATAGGATTTCCAAGTCGCCCCTAAGCAGATGAAAAGCTCCCCAACCTCATGATTCATGCGGGAGATGCAAGTAAAACTCCGGTCAGGCACTACTTGACTCCCACCAGCACAGCGAAAATTCAAGACCCTGAGAATCGCTCATGCTGGCGACGACGTCAAGGACCTGGAGTGCTCTGCATGCTGGTGGGAGTGTGTTCACCCACCTTGGTTTTATCCCCAAAGCTTGTTCCCTGCTGTGTGCTCAGCCGCTCAGCCGTGTCCGACTCTTTGCGACCCCAGGGCCTGTAGCCTCCAGGCTCCTCCGGTCACTGAATTTTCCAGGCAAGAATACTGGAGTGGGCTGCCACTTCCTTCTTCAGGGGATCTTCCCGACCCAGGGGTCCAACCGTTGTCTCCTGCGTTGCTGGCATTGGCAGGCAGACTCTTTACCACTGAGCCTCCCGGGAAGCGCACACCTGTTCCACGGAGAAGGCAATGGCAACCCACTCCGGTACTCTTGCCTGGAAGATCCCATGGATGGAGGAGCCTGGTAGGCTGCAGTCCCACAGACCCCAGCAATTCCACCACCGAGCGTCTGGACCACCCAGAGAGGTACACAAGAGTGATCGCTTTGCTCGGTTTGAACGAGCTGAGAAGCCAGCACCTGCCCGAACGTCCACTGTAGGTAGAATGGGTAGGTCAACCGTGTGGGTCCACGCCACATATAGAGCCCTGCTGGTATTAATGACAGACTACAAACTACAGGCCACAGCATGGGCGCCTCTCAGGGTGCTGAGCCCAAGGAGCCAGACAAGAAAGAGCACATTCCATCCCTATGGATTTCAAAACAAGCAAACCTAACCCGCGGCTCTCAAGTCAGGGCTGTGGCTCCCAGGCGGCTGCGTGGCGGGGAGAGGTTAGTGACTGGAGGGTGTGGGGGCTCGGTGCCTGGGGGCTTCATCAGTGTTGGATCTCCACGCAAGACCCCATGGAAGCAATAAATTTGGGGCCACACTGCCCTGCTCGGGAAGGGGTGGTCAGGGTTGTCTGGTTAGTGGTTAGTGATCTGCACTTGGTCATCCGGTTCTCTCCGGCCCTGGCCACCCACCCGTCTATAATCCATCCAACATGGTCCTGGGTCTGGCCTGTCTGGTTGGGCCTAAGGTGTGCTTTCTGGCTTCTGGTCGGGGGTTTCCTGGCCTCAGAGTCTTGTGAGGAATGACCCCGGCGGTCGAGACGCCTCACTTCCTGTTCAGCAGCGTCTTCCCTGATGCTCTGGGGCTGGACTGTGTCCCCCTAAGTCCACATACTATAGCCCTGGGCAGCCCCCGAGGAATCACATTTGGAGATACAGCCTTTGGGGGGTATAAGCTTAGAGGACTGTAAGGGTGAGGCCCTGATCTGATGGATTGCTGTCCCTACAGGAAGAGAAAGACACCCCTGTGCTCTCGGTCCCCACAGATAAGAGGCCATATGGGGACGGGGACCGAAGGCGACCACCTCCAAGCCACGAGGAGCTCTCTCACCAGAACCTACCCCCAGTGGATGGCGCCTTGATCTTGGAGCTCTGGCCTCCAAAGCTGAGAAAATACATCTCTATTGCTGAAGCCACCAGGGCGCTGTGGTTTATTATGGACACCCACACCGACCGAGATCCTACCACTCAGGGCTTCCCCTGCCCCAGAGGGCTGGGTGGAAGCCCTCTGCCTCCTCTTTGGCCTGGGGTAAGCAGCCCCCGCCCCTCAAGGGCGGCGCACAGCGGGTACCAGGTGCGACCGAAGCTGCTGGGCTTGAAGCCTGGCTCCCCCACTTGCTGGCCTTGCTACTCAGCCTCCTGGAGCCTCAGTCTTCCCTTCTGGATGGAGGTGAGGATCTGCCCCCGGAGAGCACCGAGGACGTGGGAAAGCCTCAGCAAGCACGCACAGCAGCCTAAGCCCTCCGCAGAGGCCCCAGGAGGGGTGGGTGTCCGTCTGGAGAACCTCATCACAAGATCTAAGCAGTGGTCAGCTTCTGCAGCGGCAAGGGCAGTCAGGAAATCTGCCTGCTTGGGGTGAGAGAGCAAAAGCTGTCCCGGGCAGAGCTACCGAGGCGCTGGGCAGACCCTTCCTTATCTCTCCGTCTTTCTGAAAGGGAGCGTTGGCCGCACTGTTGCTGTTTAATTAGGGGGAGCAGTTAAAGCATGATGGAGGCTTTATCTCCCTGGGGCGAGGGTGGTGCTCTCTGACCCAGCAGGCCCCCAGGCCCCCAGGCCCCCAGCTCAGCGCCCACCATCCGCACACATTCCTTCCTGGTGTGGAGTCCTCCCCACCCCGGACTCCCGACTCCCCCTTGCCGCCACCTCTCCTGGTCCTGACCCTGCAGGGCCCGTGCCTCCATCCTTGCCCTCTGACCCCGGTCTCACGAACACTCAGCCTGCTTCTCTTCCCTGCAGGTTGCTGGGAAGTGTCTGGATTTTTAGGCTTGGTAACCACAAATCTGGGTTCGGGGGAGCTGCTGCACAGACCCGGTTCTGGACATTTTCCGCCTCTGAATTTGAAGCCGAGACCACGATGGGACCGGTTCCGTATCTTCCAGCAGCAAATAAATACTCTGATTGGAGTCACAACTCTCGGGGAAGTTGACACAGATGATATCTGTGCACTGGGTGGAAGAGCTGTCTCGAAATTTAATTGTAACTTAAGTGTAAAATATGCCTCTTCTGTGGGAGTTTCGTGCCTCGCGCATAATTACCTCCCCGCTCTCTCCCAATCACCCGCTTACGACGCCTCTGTGTGCTGTGAGCGATTAATTTATAGGCTGGTAATAGGCTAAAACAATATTTAAAGTCATTTTGCCCAATGTAGCTTTTAAGGCGGGATTGAGATAATAATTACTTAAAGACCCGTTTTATCACCCTGGAGTCATTACCGCGGTGCTCCTCCCCAGCCCTGGCAGCCTCCTCCCACCCCGGGACCCGTGTGCTCCTCGGCAGGTGTGCAGGCCCCCGGCCACGGCCCTCACCTGGCGGCGACCACACTAGATAACACGTGGGCCCCGGTTGGGAGTTGGGGAGACCCCAGAAGGTGGAAGCCGGGCTCTACCGGCTTCTCGTTAGCAAAGTCAGGGTAGAACTTATCAGCCACTCAGGAGGCCAGGACTCTGCAGCCGAGGTGGCTGGGGAAGATGCCCTGGTGCCCACTCTAAGGGTGTGTGTGTGTGGGGCGGCCGTGGGTACTAGACAGAAGGTGGAGGGCTGGGCTTGGGATGAGCCCATGCTGTGGGCGTCCTCTCTGATGTGGCTCAGCCGTGGAGGGGAGAGAATTCCCGGCATTATGTCATTTGCAAGAAACTGTCCTCTGGAGACAAAGGGTAATCTGAACTGTAGCCTTTTCTAGAATCTGAAGCAGAGGGGGCCGCCCCGCCCCCGTCAGGAGGCCAGCCTGGGGGAGTGGGCTGGGAGGCAGGAGGCAGCACTTTCAAGCCTGCAGGTGAGGGGATTCCACGGAAAGATGTCCCAGGATGCCATTGGCAGGACACGCGGCCCGCCCAGAGAGCAGCAGAGGGGAGCAAGTGACCCTGGGAAAGTCACCGCCCTCCCCGGGCCTCAGTTTCCCCATCGGTACAGAGGGTGGTTGAGATCGTCCCTAACTCGTCTCTGCCTTGTCAGATTGTCCTCCAACTCTGACCTTCCTTGTGGTCAGTCCTGCACTCAACAAGCCTGCGTGTGTGCAAACGCCAGGCTCGGAGCTCAGGGTGAGACCCTGGCTTCTCTGCCTGTCCCGTTGGTGGGCACACCCTGGGCTGAGGCGGGTAGGAGCCCAGAGCAGGGTCTCACCGACCCTGGGAATTCTGGAGGAAATGAGGGTGGGGGAGTCGGGGCTCTGTGTGGGCAGGGGAGGGGGCTGGGGTTGGAGAGAGTGCAGCTGTGGCGGGGTCCTGGGGTGGGTTGGGAGGGCTGGAGTGGGGAGGTGGGTGTGGGGGTCACAGAGGAAAAGCAGGCCTTTCAGGGCCTGTGCTCCCTGGATGAACGAGGGTCGCCCCGCCCCGTCGTTGGCCCTGGGCGGGGGGCAGAGTGGAGGCACTTCCGCCCCAGGGCCATCCACCCTGCCTCTGTCCTCTCTTCCTCACCCCATCTTCCCTGTTGTCCCCCATGGTTTTTGCAGGCCTGGCCCAGGGAGGGGGCTGGTCCCCAGAAAGTGGTGGGCCGCGTCCATGCATCTTCTGCAAAGAGCCTCATAAACGGGGCCCAGACTGGAAATCAATTCTCTAAAGCTGAAATCAATAACAATAACTAATATTAATACTGATTATCCTTCCTTTATTGCAGGTTGCAGTTGGGTTGGGGATGGATTGTGTTTGGGGATCAGAGAGGGGGCAGGGGGCAGGCTGTACCAGGGAGCCCGCGGTGGCCGCGTGTGGGGTCCGGGGAAGCGGAGAAGAGCCAGTCAGGGCCGGGTGTGGGATGCAGGTTGTGCCGCGGAAGCCTCAGCTCCCGCCTCTTGGGTTGAACTTGCCCCAGGCCTGGTTTCCTCATCACAGTCCCCACGTGACTGGGCTCATCAGGTGCCCAGATTTGGGGCGGGCAGCCCGCCCCCACGCTTGGGGCACCCTAGTCTGGAGGGGGGTCGGAGGAAGTGCATTGCGCAGGAAGTGGTCAGCGAGGCTCTTGGAGGCACCCGGAACTGGGCTGACATTTCGTGGGGTTCTCTCTGGGGTCAGCCTAGGGCTTCAGTCAGAGTCTAGAGAGAGGGGGCCCAGGGCCAGGAGGAGTGTGCCTCCCTGGAAGGCGGTCAGGCACGGCACTTGGGGTCTGGGCAGTGAGTGCCCGCTCCCCTCGGAGAGGAGCGGTCACTAACTCCCATGTTCCAGCTGTGTAACTGCGGGCTGGGAGGGGCCCCCAAGTCCTCCCTTTCATGGGGGTAAAGCAGGATCCAGGCCCAGGGCTTCTGCTTGCCAAGCCCCTCCCCACGTCCAGCAGGATGCTGTGGGTGCTGAAAGCAGGGTAGCAGGGTGAGTGTAGCGCACGCGTCTTTAGAGACACAATGGATCCAGGAGAGGGGGCTCCGAGGACTCTGATGACTGCGTGCGTGCACGTCTGCGTGTGTACATCCCTGTGCGTGCACATCCCTGTGTGTGTGCACGTCTGTGTGTGTGTGCACGTCTGTGTACATGTACCAGTGTTTTGAGGACACAATTGGAAATTATTTATTCTACAATGTGAAGTGGCTGGGTGTATGCACAACGATATGTATTCTGTGTATTCATTGGAATCTTCTGCAAAAAACACGTACTGAAACTAGAATTTAAACACAGAAGTGGAAGGGAAAGGTCAGGAATACTCCAGAGGGAAGAGGAAAGAGAATTGTGTCTCAGGAACCAGAGAGATGGTCACTGGTCAGGCGATACGAGCCTGCGCTTCCTGGCAGCCACAGCAAGGAAAGAAAGAAGATGGGTCTGCCCTTCTGAGCAACAGGAGGAAGTGTTTACCCAGGGGCTGGCTAGAGTCCAACACTGGTTTATCAGAAGTTTCCTTATGAAAGGGGAAGAGGGTGGTCCACGTCTTCAAAAGGCTTTTTCTGGACTTGCCGGGTGGTCCAGTAGTGAAGGTTCTGAGCGTCTACTGCAGGGGCGTGGATTTGATCCTGGTCAGGGAAGTTCCACCTGCTGTGCAGTGTGGCCAAAACAAGGCCCTTTCTTCTACAGTCCCTCAGCAGAGGCCGAGGGAGTCCGTGAGCTCTGGAATCCACGTGGATTTGGACAGAGAGCAGCCCCCATCCCAGATAGGACCAGCTCGGTGGCCACCAGTTCGGGTGGAGGAAAGGGCTCGCTTAGTCCCGCAGGGGTGGTGGCGTCCTGGGCTAAGGGGCTGGGGGGAGCCAGGAGCGCGGCTGGGGCTCTTCAGGCAGGTCTGTGACTGGCTGGGCTGGGTTTCTGCTCGTCTGTGACCCGGGTGGGGGCAGCCCTGGAGGAGGGAGCGGGCTCTTCCCTGCAGCTGGCTTGGCTCCAGGCCTGGCCCTCACTGTCCCCGGCTTCTCTTGCCTGTCCCTCGCTGCCCCTTGCTGCCACCGCTGCCTCTCAGGGGGTCAGCCTGCTGGGGCCGTGTTTACCCGCCGTCCATTGCCTTGATGTGGGCAAACAGGACGGACAGGAGGGACAGGAGATAAGGCTGGGCCTCTGGATCAAAGGTGGTGGTGCTCGCCTTACTTGACCTGTGAGTTTATTTACTGTCCCTGAACTTTCACCTCTCCTCCATGGGGCACAGAGACCGAGCCATGGGGTGCTTCAGAGGGCCCCGGGCTCGTTCTGGGCCCTGGGAGGTCAACGGGGCTACGGGAGGAGTGCAGGCTGAAGACGCACAAGTGAAAACGTGTGAGCCTCCGCTCAGGTGGGCTTCTCAGCAAACTGGGGTTGTTGTCGTCCCCAATTCACAGATGAACAAACTGAGGCTCAGGCCACATCGCCCATCCCGGGTGCCCTCTTAGTCAAACGTCGGGATTGTTTTTTTCTCTTTTAAAAAGATTTTTTGATGTGGACCATTTTTAAAGTCTTTATTGAATTGTTAAAATATTGCTTCTGCTTTATGTTTTCCTTTCTTTTGCCCAGGCAAGCTCCACCTTAGCTTCCCAACCAAAGACCCAACCAGCCATTGGAGGTGAAGTCTTAGCTCCTGGACTGCCAGGAAGGCCCCAGGACCGGGGTTTTAACTCACGCAGCTCTGCCTCTAGTGGGAGCCCTGTGCTGTCTCTGAGTCTAGAGGGAGTCAGGGGCTGCAGGTGGCAGTGCCCTGCCAGCAGCGGTGAGACGAGGGGATAGCCCCCGGGGCCCCACCCACACCCCGCAGGGCTCGTCCATACCTTTAGAAAGCACCCACTGTGTGCCGGCCTGCCGAGGGCGCAGACGCGGAGCTGAGAGAGAGGCCCTGCCCAGTGGGCCCTCGTCAAGTACAGGAGGTGAGCCTGGGAGGCGGAAGGAGCTGGGGCGCGGCTTGCAGGCGGCTTGCCCCAGGCTCCGGGTCCCATTCTCGGTCTGCTTTCCTCCCTGCAGTTCACGTGCATTTGGCTTCATTCCACTCTCTTGACCCCACACACGAGGCAGAAACCAGGCCGGATGTGAGGCGCCACTGTGGGCACGACCTCTGGCCCTTCTTCCAGAGCTGCAGCAGGGAGGGTGGGCTCAGGAAACAGGGTTTCAGACCCTTCCGAGAGCATCCGCTGTGGTTGACACCCAGAGACCAACAGCTGGAAGAAGCTCCTGGCAGGAGAGAGGGTCTGTCTGGAGCTGTCCCCTGACTGCCCGGAGGGTAAGGAAACCCCAGACTGCAGAGGATTCGGGACCGACTTCACCGCCGGCTCTGGAAGCCCTCCCGTGCCAGGAGCAGGGATGGAGCTCGGCCGTGGCCCACATTCCAGCGGCTTATCACACCCCCGCCACAGAGGGCCCACCATCAGGGCACTAAGAGGCTCTCACAGGGTCCTGCTGACTCTGCCCACTCCTGAAGCATCTCTGTGACTGACCCTGCCAGGAGGCCTCTTCTGAGTCACTTCTCCCTGGCTAAATTTGGTCCTGGTTTAGGCACTGCCTCCTCCAGGCAGTCCTCCCTGATTTCCCAGCCATTTATGTGTCTTATCTGTGTAAGCCAGCGGCATCTGGATTGTCTCCTCCTCTGGCACTCCCAACACATACACATTTTCATCTTTTCCCCAGTGTGGCCCCTGAGTGCTCAAGGCATGCTTCCTGCAGGAGGAGGTCAGTATACATGTGATCAGTCGTGTCCAACTCTTTGCAACCCCAAGCAGGAGCTCAGAGGAGGGAGTCTGGGAGAGGCCTGTTGGAATCAGGGTCGGGGTCTGCGCTTGCACTGCCCTCTCCTGGACCAGGAGCGCCTGGAGTCTTCCCCTCTGCGGCATCCTCTGGTCTGGCTGACGTAGTAGGTGCCCAGTAAAGCTTGATGGGCTGATGTCAAGATTCTTGGCTGACATGCACCCTGCCCCCCGCAGCCCCGTGGATCACAGCTCCGAACTGAAGGGCCAGAGTCTAACCTCCGCATCCTGGCTTGGGCATGCCCACGCTTCCCACGGGGGCTGGCCGACCCATTTCTGGGGCTTTTACAATTGCAGGGCCAGTTGACACCGGGGTTTTTGGAGACAGGAGGTGGATGTCACTCCCGAAATGATCCCAGGCCGCGGAGCTGGGAAGGGGAGCAGAGGGCTGGTCTCCCTGTGCATGCCGTCCTCCCACTGGAAGCAGTGCAGAGAGGGGTCAGCCCCAGGATGGCTTTGGGGAGCGTTTCCTTCCCAGGACTCCCCAGCCAAGCCTGGTGGCGGCGGGGGAGAGAGGAGACGGCCTGGGCCTCGCAGCCTGGGCTGAGGCTCACCGCCCGCCGCTGGCAGCGTCTTCACTGACCCCAGCGGAGCGTCTCATGAGCCGAGGACGGTGCTTTCTGTCCAGTGAAGGCTCTCGAGGGACTCCGCTGGGGGCCCAGTGCTTAAGGCTCCACGCTCCTGACGTGCTGGGCTCGAGTTTGATCCCTGGTCAGGGAACTAGATCCTGCATGCTGCAACAAACCAGATCCCAACGGCGCAACAGAAAAAAAAAATAGAGGGAGGGATCCCGCGTGAGGCAGCAGAGATCAAAGATGCCACGTGCTGCCGCTAAGACCCGGAGGAGCCAAAGGAAAAAGACTTCAGGGAGTCCGGTCAGCCAGCTGTGCTCGGGAATGTTCTCTGAGCTTCCGTGTGGGCCTGTGATGGCGTTCGTCAGCCCCGCACCCTCTCCGTCCATCTAGGGTGGAGAGAGGGAGGGATTCCACACTGGCTGAGGGACCACGGCAGCGGGAGGCAGACCGGCTGTGCAGCGACCTTCTGGGACACAGCCCAGGGGAAGGCGGCCTCCTTGATCGCTTCCCGCCTCCGAGCTCCGGGGTCCTCGCACGGGAGACTCAGGGCACATTGTGCAGCCAGCGGTCAGAACGAGTCCAGTGCTCCCACCACTGGCGCTGCCAGTGGGCGAGGCCCCGTGCCCAGTCTGGCGCCCGGCTCCTAGTCTCCAAGACAGGGGTGGCCACCTTCCCTAGTAGGGCCATCCCCCACCATCAGGGCTAACCCGGGAGCCGAGGGGAGCGAGGGCACAGCGCCTGGCCCGCGTGGGCCCACAGTGGGCGGCAGCCGGGGGCCGTCCCGCACCCCTGACCGACGCCCTGCCTTCCTTTGGTTGCAGGCGAGCCCCGAGGGAGGTGCTGGGGAGTTAAGGTCCCAGGAGTGACCTTCAAGCAGGCTGCTGGTGGGTGTTGTCCCTCAGAAGGGGAAAATTCTGGGGTGTGCTCCACATCCTCATAGAGGCTCCCAGGGGACTGAGTGCCACCCCCTGCCGCAGACCACCCCCCATCCCCGAGAAAGCAACTGTCTTCTTTCCACACTCCCTGCCGCGCGTCCAGGAATCCCTGCCTGCACACACAGTCCTGTCTCCCATCTGCTTTAAGTAGGGACCCTGCCAGGAAAGAGGGGTGCTGGCTTATCACCCTGATTGGCAGGCGAGTTGGAGACCAGCTCGGTAAGTGTGATTCTGGTGGGAGAGTGGTGGGCTTCCTGGGGGAAGCACCCTTCGAGCAAAATCTAGAAACGACGGTGATGGGGAAGCCAGAGCAGAGTTCTGCGTCCCTGAGATGGCCTCCCTACACCCGCACCCCCCGATGACCCCAGCCACTGGCTGCCCAGCCACGACCCTTGTGGCCAGAGGGGATATGGCGGCCTGGCCAGCGCTCGATGGGCTCCAGGTCGGCTCCTCTGAACCCTCCTGTTTGTACCGAGTTAATGTCCTGTCATTAGTGGTTAGAAAGCTTGCCGGAGTTAAACATTAAGCGGTGTGTGTGCTGGGAAACACGGTCTCTTGTGCCCAGGGTTGATGGTCAAGGCCGGGGCCCTTGCTCTTGCTTTGGAGTTCTCCAACAGACAGGCTTTCCAAGCTGTTGAAAGAGACTAACTCGGGAGTCCTACCTCCCAGGGTCTCCGTGGGCCCGGAGATGGGCCATTTCCTCCAGGAACCTCCCAAGTGCCGTGGTGGGCTGGGACCTCTGGGGTGGGAACTACCAGGGGCTGGGACCTCTCCCCCAGGGCCTAGGAGAACAGTCCTCAAGGCATGTGCCAGGCCCCCGAAAGAGGGTCCCCTGGAGGGGTGGGAAGGCAGCCCCGAGGCCCAGATGACAAGCCGCCTGAAGACTTGGGGTGGGGGGGCGGGTCACAAAGGAGTCGGGCCATTCCTCCCTGGCCCCTGCCCCCGCCCCTCCATCTCTCCCCGCTACTTCCCTCCTTTCCTCCACAAACTCATCTCAAAAGCATCAGCTCTGGGCCCGATGCAGCCTGCACAGAGGCCAGTCTCTGCCCCTCCAGGGAGTCCCCGTCTCGGGGGCAGGGAGCAGACAAGCAGGCTGGACGCAGTGTTAGTGCTCAGAGAGGAGCACACGGGAGGCCATGCCTCTGAGCTGGGCCTTGAGCGCAGGGAGGGTGGGGTGTTGAGACAAGGCGCAGGGTGTGGCCTCTGGAGCACACGAAGGTCAGGGAGTGGGGAGCGCAGAGTGGGCTGGGAGGGTCTCGGCGGGACGCCTCTGGGAGAAGGGACAGGGCCAGCGCACTGCACGGATCTGTGAGCTGAGCTCTGTCTGCAGGCAGCGCCTGCACCCCTGACGCGTCTCAGAAGCACCTGTTTTGGGGTCTGTCTGCCCCAGAGGCAGGCACGAGTCTGCGTATGCGGACCCCCTGGGACTAGTGGACAGGAAGACCAGTGCGGGGAGCTGAGTGAATTTTGAATAAGCAGATGGACGGCTGAGGGGCAGGTGGATGGGTGAGCTGGTGGGCAGTGGGGGTGGCAGGGCGGATAGAGGGATGGGTGGGTGGGTGGCTGCGTGGACTGACGGGTGTATGGATAGTAGTGAAGGTGGGTAGATGGGTCATCTCATCCACCGTTTCAGTTCCAATCAGCACTTGTAGGCTTCCACAGGGAGCCCTACAAGCCCACCTAGTGAGCCACCCACCTCTGCTGGCCCGGTCAGTTAACAAACTCTCTCTGCCTTGAGCAGAGCTGCACGGGGGCTGATCTCCAGCCACTGCTGAGAGGCTAGGGTCTCTGGACTGAGTCTCTGGTCTCTGCCAGAGTACAGGGTCAGCCTCACCGTGCGGGGAGGAGCCCTCTCCTCGGGGTAATGAAGTGAGGAGGGGGTGGGCGGGGGCTCTCCTTCCCTGAGAGCTGAGGGGACTGGACAGCTCCTCGACACCCCCCCCCCCCCACCCCCACCCCCACCCCCACTCACAGCCCGCAGTCTAACCCGAAGCTTTGTAATCCCTCAGGCTTCAGACCCTGCAGGCTGGGGGCTTCCCTGGCCCATTAGGAATCAGAGACACGTATGTGCTCTTGTCAGTGGGACCTCCTGGAACGTCAGGAGAGGGGCCCCCTTCAGGAGGTGGAGACCCCAGAGCTGGGCGCCCCGGGAGAGGAGGAGGCCCTGCAGGCATGCAAGCCAGCCTGGGGCTGCGCCTCCAGGCCCGGAGGGATGGCTGGGGGCCTCTCACCAGAAACAGCTCCCTGCCCCGGGATGGGAGGGGGCTCAGTCCGTCCACCAGGGCCGGCCGCTTCTCAGTCCCCTCTGTCCTGCTCTCTCACACATGGCAGAGCTAGGGGTTGGAAGCGACCCCGACTCAGCCCCACCAGCTGAGGCTGGGCTGCTGGGGGGGCAGGCAGAGGGGCAGAAAGAGGGGGCTTCGGGTCCTTTGGGAAGAACAGAGTCGCGGGGAGCACAGGCTTGGCGTCCTGGATTGGCCGTGTGCACGGGAGCTGGTCTGGGGGGCCCATGCCCCCACCTGTGGGATGGAGGAGCCCCTGCCTCCCGGGACGGAGTCAGGGGGGAGAGCGCCCAGCCTGGCGTGCGCAGAGCCCAGCATGGGAGCTGCTATCATCAGCACTTCAGCAGGACCACCAGCCGGGGTCAAGGTCAGCTGGCCGGTCGTGACCTCAGCGACCAGCTCGCCCTGCGTATCTGAGCTCGTGGGACTAATCCTCTCAGAGACGTTGTAAACAGGAGGCTGCAGACAGTCCTTGGTGCTGGGGCCAGGCAGGCCCGCTGTCTACCCACCCCCGCCCCGATCGGCCCGGCCCCGAGGGAGGCCCGCCACCTCCCAGTCCCACCCGGACGGTGGACGTCGGGGCTGGGAGAGCCGAGGGTGATGGCGCACGTGGGGCACACGTGGGGTGAGAGGGGCCGGGGCTGCGGCCTCGGGGGACTGTTAATAAACACTTGGAAACTCTATCTTCAAAGCTCACGTTGCTTCTTGCAAACTTGAAACATCCCAGATGTCAATTCCGAGATGCTGGCGGGCAGCATCAACCGTCTTGGAGCTGCTTGGGTAGCACCCCCCCCGCCCAGGGAACCTGGGGTGTCGTAGGCTTGGGGCCCGGCCATGGGAGGACTGCAGACCTGCAGACCTGGGGGTGACGGGAAGCTAAGGCAGGTATGCCTGCTGCTGTCAGGAGGCTCAGGTGAGCAGTGCTCCTGCGCACGGGCGGCCCCTTTGCGGTCCCTCAGGCCTGGGTTGTCCCTGTGGCTGTCCCCTGCACAGCTGAGGGCTCAGTGACCCCGAGTGGCACCTGGGCCGGCAGCTCGGCCTCGGCCACGGGCCCCACGGGTGGCACGGGTGAGTCAGCCCGGTTTGGGCTCTCTCTGACCAGGAGCGGCAGGCAGAGAAGAATGCTCTCGAGGCCCCTTCCCCGAACGGAGGGGAGCCTCAGCACGATGGCCTGGGGGCTCAGTTTCAAGACAGATTTACAATTCGACTGTGGATGGGATGAGATTCGGCCCGCTTTGGGCATCTCAGGTTTTCCTCTTTCAAAAGTTCCGTTCCTCTCGGCAGATGTATTTACTTCTAGATTAACTTTATGTTGTGTTGACAGGTGGGAGGGCAGGGTGGGGGGTTTCTGCCAAGTGCTTTCCTTTCCTGCTCCCAGAGAAGCTCCGGTGAGGACCCAGCGACCACAGGAGCCGGCTCCGGGTGGGGAGGCCGTCCCGGTTGACCCCCGGCTTCGCCATTGATGAGCGGTGTCTTTCTCAGCGACTCTGAGCCTGCCTCCCTCGAGTTGAAGTGGGAATTCAGAGTTCAGCAGGCAGGCTGGGGAAGGAGAGGTGTCAGAACAGACGGAGGCCAGGGTTCAAGGCCGGGAGCATGCATGTGCACGCCAGCATGGTGGTCCTGTGTCCCGGAGAGCATGCGTGTGCATGTGCGCGTGTGTGTGAGTGTGTCCTGTGTCCCAGCAAGCACGCGTGTGCATGTGCGTGTGTGTGTGTGTCCTGTGTCCCGGCGAGCACGCGTGTGCATGTGTGCGCATGTGTGAGTGTGTCCTGTGTCCCGGCGAGCACGCGTGTGCATGTGCGCGTATGTGTGAGTGTGTAGGGGGATCCAGGACAGACGGGTGGGAGTGTGGACTTGCCTCCAGGAAGAGAGCCATCCATGCTTTAGGGGAGACAGGTGACCAGCACGTGGACAGACAGGGCTAGAGAGCCTGGTCTGGGGAGGGGGCGGCCTGGCTGCGGCCGTACTGGGGAAGGAGGGGGTGGAGACTGCAGACCCTCGGAGGGAAAAGACGCATGGAGCAGAGGAGCGGGGCAGGCAGGGGCCAGCCGGCCCGGCCCCCAAGATGAGCTCCAGAAGGCTTCCTGGAGGAGGAGGCGCTGGATGGGTCAGCAGGTTGTCACCACGCGCCCCACTGGCCAAAGCAGATGCCATCGAGAAGGAGGAGCATGGATGTCCAGCGAAGCCCCCCAGCGGGGCACCCTCATGGCAGGAGGGGAAATCCAGCCCCCTGCCCCAGTCCCCTGCTTCTGCTCCCTACTTCCAGGCCTCTGGGTGGATTTGGGGTCCACAGCAACATTGCCTTTGCCTGGAGGGAGGGTAGGCAGAGGGTCCCAAATTTCCTCCAACACACTTCCCTCCAGATGGATCTTCCATAAACCCAGTCCCACCTTGGTGGGGTCAAGGTGCCTGGTGAAGTGCTTTCCACTGGGTTCCGTTTGGGTCTAGTGGAAGGCGCATCCCAGTGGTGCTAGTGGAGAGGAGCCTGCCTGCTGTGCAGGAGACGGGAGAGGCCCGGGTTCGATCCCTGGGTCGGGAAGGTCCCCTGGAGAAGGAAATGGCAGCCCCACTCTGTTCTTGCCTGGAGAGTCCCACGGACAGAGGAGCCTGGCAGGCTACAGTCCATAGCGTCGCAGAGTCCGACACGACTGCAGGGAATTGGCATGCACACCACGCACAGTGGAAGGGGCGATGGCTTGTGGGTGTGGGGGCCGGGGAAGACCCTTTGGCACCCGTGCCCATCCTTGGGCTGCAGGCCCCCAGGACATCTCAGCTGTGATTCAGTCCAGCCTTGTCCTGGGTCTTGCCCCGATGCACCGAGAGTCAGCACGCCCTGGCTGGTGGTGCCTCTGGGGCCCGAACGTCTCAGCACCCACGGCCGCAGACAGGTTGGCACGGCCTCCAGACGCCAGGCATCTCTGCCCGTGTGCGCCGGTGCCCGGCCCTCTTGGGGGTCTGCAGCGAGCCCCGCCCGGAGCCGGCTTGCATTTCCTTCACTCCTTGCTGCCCCAGCTCCCTGCACCCGTTTGCCAGCTCAGCCCCTCTCCTGGGCCCTCACAGGCCTGGACTCAGACCCCCACTGGGGGCTGTGGGGCACAGCTGACATCTAGAGAGAGCTCAGCCCCAGGCCTGGTGTGGAGGGACGCCACGGGCCCTCAGGACAGAGTCCACACTCCTCGCCCCGGACACCCCCTGAGCACTTCTGGCTCTGCCCACGCTGAGTGCCGTCGGGCCTGAGGACAGGACCCCCCTCTTTCTGCTTGAGCCCAGTATTCCCTCCCCTGCTCCCCCGCCCCATTTGGATAGCTCCTCCCTTCTTCGCAGTCTTAGCTTGGATGACACTTCTTCCAGGAAGCCCTCCCTGGTTTCCCCCATCTGGACTGAGCCTCCAAACAAGTACACGCTGAGCTTGGCCTGCCCAGGACCCTGCCACACAGAGTTAAGCTGCCTGCTGAGGGCCTGGGGCCAGGGCCCATTCACGTGCCCTGAGGCCTCGATGAGTCCAGAGAGGGCCTGTGTCAAATGCTCAAGGAGTCAGTGGAGGACTGAGGGAGCCGGGAGGGCTGACCCGTGGCCGCAGGGCTTCCTTCTGGACGCTGCTGAACTGCCCTTCCTGGGAGTCGGGGGAGGTTGCCCCCGAGTCTGTGTGGCCTCTGGGCTGGAGAGGAACAGTGGGCACTTGGAGAGGTACTGGGGCCCTGGGGAGACTCGTGAAGGAGGCCGGGATGTCCTCCCTGACCGAGGGCTGCTCAAGGGCCTCCCGCGGCCTCTGGGGTCCTGGTTCTCACTGCAGCCTGGTCTGAGGTCGTCAGACGGCCCTGGCGCCCGCCACTGGGGCCAGGTTATCTGCAACCCACTGGTGCCCAGACAGGCACTTCTAGGACAGACAAGGGGGCTGCCCTAGACAAGGCACCCCTCAACCCTCAGCAGAGACCCCCTGACATGTACCCCGGGTGGGGCTGTTGGTTTGACCCCGTGAGACTGGGTCTAGCTCTGGATCGGAGTGTGGAAGCCCAGGGGCTAGCCCAGCCTGCCCCGGCTCACTGTGTAGCCGTGCTCAAGGCCCCTCTCTGGCCTCCGCCTCCCTGTCTGCGAGGGCCCCCCCGGGGTCCTGCTGCTTCCTTAAAAGAAGGTTGTCCCGAGTGGAGGCACGAACCCAGGCTCAGGACGCAGGCCGGCCTGGGCTCACAGCCTGCCTTGGCTGCCTCCTGCTGTGTGAGCCTGGGTGGCTGGCGGAGCCTCTCTGAGCCTCCGCTGTGTGTCTGGGGTGAGGGCTGTTGAATGATCAGTGTGGGGCCTGGGCCGCGTGACTTCTGGCCCTGCGGGCCTTTAGTGACCACACCCCAGGCTCCTTGGCTGGACGAGAGGGCCCCCGATGTGGGGGAGCCTCTTTGTAGAGCCCGCAGGTTGCAGTGCCCACTCAGCCCTGGGCAGCCGGCGCTGGCCTCTCAACGAACAGACTCGCTCATCTTGAAAGTAAGACAAGCCCACGCAGGGTGAGAATCGGGGCAGAAACGTGGCGGACACATGGCTGAGGGGCGTCCTGGGCCACCTGGGAGGGGACACGGGGTTTGCATGTCCAGGAGTTGCTGGGGAGGGCCCCGGACACTGGACACCCACAGCAGGGCTGTGGAGGGGGTGCCTGGCCCTGGGCCCCTCGCCTCCTCACTGGAGCCGTGCAGTAAACCCCGTGTTGTGCAGGGGTCTTCTGACCCAGTAAGAGGGCAGCTGAGCACCCCTCATGCTCAGGGGCTGCTTTCAAAGAGAAGGAGCTCCCTGCCTGGCAGAGGGAAAAAGGCAATTCCACCAGGCCACACCCCTCCCTCCCTGGAGGGGAGCCCAGCGTTCAGGAGTGTAGCCCCGCCTCCCACTCAGGGGCTGGGGGGCCAGGGTAAAGCTCCCTGCCTTCCCTCTCTCCACCCCAGTCACTGTGAGTGGTCAGTGAGACCTTCAGTGGGGCTGGCCACTCGAACCCTTTCAACATCTAAGGCCAAAGCTTGCCCGAAATAAAACCACACGGGCACAATGTATTTCCTGTTCCCTGCCCTCCCCACGGCCGAGGAGCCTCTCAGGGCGTCCTAGCTTCCCGGGGGGTCACGTGCAGGCTCCCAGCCCCTCCACCGGGAATGCTCTGTGCCCCATGGATAGAGGAGTGGAGCTATGGGGCGGTGCTGGAGGAAGACTCGGAGCAGCATGGGAAACAGAGCCATCCCAATACGGACCGGCCGTGACAGGTAGCGAGCTCCCTGCCAGGAGTGGTAACCAAGCCGAGATTAGAAGGCTCTGTCTCAGGGGTGTCACGTCAGAGTCAAGGAGGCCACAGGATGACCTGGGGACCCACAGCTCTGGCCCTGGGGAAGGCGGGCAGGCCCGCCTGTACACCAGCCGCCTCCCCGCCTCCTCCACTCTAGGGAAACCTGACCCTCTGGTTGCTTGAAAGATGAGAGGAACTTGGGTTTGATGTTTTGAAGAAGTGGCTTTTTATCAGAAAGTCCTCTGGGAGTCTGGGCCGCAACCAGTGAAATTATATCTGTTGTTTCAAGGAGGGGAGAAAACTTGGGCTGATGGCTTATTGAGATTTATGTCTTCCCCTGAGCCTAATTGCCTCAGAATCTTTTTAACAGTTGTGCTAAGTGGTACTCAGACCGGACAACAGAGCAGGCGGCAGCTCGCCCCCACCACCGTCTCCTGTCCCTCCCCCTCCTGCCTCTCTGCTCTCGTCCTCCCCTGCCCTCCCTCCCCGATCCCGTCTACACTGGGAGCTCCCTGGACGCACCACCAGGCAGGTGGTCGGGACCCCACGGCTCATCTCAGGAGAGAGCAGACGTGAAAAGCCGCTGGAGTCCAGGCCTCTGGATGAGCTTTGCTCCTCTTGCTGCTGCGTGGGGGCCCCAGAGGGGAAAGAGGGGCTCGGCGGAGGTGGTAGCCAGCCAGGCGGCCCCGCGTGCCTCTGCCCCTCTGAGCCTCCCCGGGCTGGCGTTGGCATCGGCGCTGTGGGCTGTGCCAGCCAGGGTGGTGCTGCACCCAGCAGGCGCGCAGCACATGCTGAAGACCCAGAGGCAGAAGCGGGACCTCGGAGCACAGCTCAGATCAAATAGGGAGGAGCTCTCCCACCGGCGGCCTCAGTGGGAGCGAGGGGCCCATCTCTGGGGCTGTGTAAGGGGAGCTGCGTGACTCCGGGCCAGGACGCAGGAGGGGCGTCTTCTGGATCGAGGTGGGGCTGATCCAGGCTGATCCCCCTGACTGGGCACGGGGTCCCCCTCCTCCTGCGAGGCTGTTGCACCCCTGCCTCCCTCTGTGTTAATCCCACAGGCAGGTTGAAAGGGCAGGGCCTCTTTCCCTGGCTGCCTCTGGGGGTGCCTCCCCAGGCCCCCAGCTGGGGGTCTAGAGCATTTAGAGGAGGGGCACGGATGACTGAGGTTGTTGGGTAGCGCCCCGAGGCAGTGAGGCAGGAGCACCCTCCTCCTGGAGGCTGGTTTGAGCTCAAGGTCACGACTCCAGAGGTGAAGGCCGGCAGGGCTGGGGGGCTGCACAGACCCCTGGACAGTAGAGAGTCACCCTTGGGCCAGGTCTACTGGGCTGCAGGGCTGCACAGACCCCTGGACAGTAGAGAGTCACCCTTGGGCCAGGTCTACTGGGCTGCAGGCCAGTCAAGGGCTCTCCTGCCGGGAGGGTGAGGTTTCAGGCCCCAAAAGGTGTCAGACCGCCTTCCCAGCCCCACGAGAACGTGGAAGAGCCAGCCATGTCCTTCTGGGCAGGGCGGGCTGGGGTCTGCTGTGTTCGGAAGATGGTGTGGGCACTGCACAGCCCGCCTCTCTGTTCCTCCCAGTGCCCGGGGATGAGGGTGGGGCCTGACGGGGCAGCCAGTCCCTCACGCCCTCTAATGGGATTAGGGCCCCACCCAGGCCTCCCTGGAGGCGGAGGAACTTCCCTGCTCACTGCAGCTGGGCGGGGCCGGGCCTGGCTCGGGCGGAGGGCATACTGGTGGAGGTGAGTGGGGCCCCTTCTGTGTGCTTGGCCTGCCGGCTGTCTTGTGCCCTGGGGACCCGCCACACCAGGAGCCAGCCCGCTGGTTCAGAGAATGCAGCCTGCAGCCTGCCCGCCCCCATAGCCAAGCGACCCACTGAGCCACAGGCAAGGAAATCACTGTCGGCTGTGGCAACTGAAGTCTGGGTGGTTTGTTACACAGCACGAGCTGACTCATACACATAAGCGCTAGTATTATCTTCTGATGCCACTGATGAAGAAGCTGAGGCTCAGAGAGGTTGGGTCACTTGCTTGAGGCCCCCCAGCTTGAGGGGGTGATGGAGAGTCAAGTCCAACTACCTTTTAGGCCTGGTGGGCAGCGTCAGGCAGGTGAGGGGCTTGACAGCTCTCAGGGTGCTGGGCTCAGGCCCTGGGTCTGGGGGCCACGACCGTCTCCCGATCCCTCTCGTGGCTTGTGGGTTTTCTGGCCAGACGCCAGGATCCAGCACATTTCTCTGCCGGACGCCTTGCAGACGGACCTGCCAGGACCCCTCCGTGTGTCCTGCACCGCTGTGGTGGCCTCCAGCTGGTACCTCGGCCACCTCGAGCCTCCACCCAGCAGCTGGAGGGATAAGCCTCGATCACCCACCTGACCCTGCTACGCTCCGTGGCTCCCCAGCGCCCTGAGGATCGAGTCCTGATTCCTTATCACCTTATTAAGGCCCGAGAGGCCCTGGCGACCCGCCCTGTGTGCAGCAGACCTGACTCCCGCTCACCACACACCCCACACAGTCACAACACCCTTGCACACTCACGTTCATCCTCACCAACCCGCTCATCCACATATGCTCAGCCTCACTCGCACACACTCATCCACACTCACCCACACGCTCAGTCTCCGGCCTTCTGGCCTCTGTGCCTGCTCTTCCTCTGCCAAGAACGCCTCTCCCTGGCTCCCCTCACCAGCTCGGCCACACAGCCTCCTGCAGGAAGCCCTCCCTGCCTGCGCTTGGCCAGCTCCTTCTTCCTGGGTCGCAGCACATGTCCCGTACACTTTGTCACTGGCGACAGATCCCAAGCGGGCACGGAGCAGATGCTCATTCAGCATTTACCTGCCACTGCTTACCGCAGGGGCCGCTGGGAGGGGGTGCAGGGCCCTCCCAGCCCCAGGAGTGAAGGGTGACCTCTCTGAGGGCGTGGGGGTCTCCCCAGGCCCAGCCTCCTAGCCTTCCCGGGATCCTCTAGGATTCTGGGCCCAAGGACTCACCGTGGCCCAGCCCCGGGGCTTTGTGTGGGGTCTGACCTCGGGGTCTCTGGTCCTACCAGCCCTGTTTGTGCCCCCGCCCCGTGCACCCCTCGCCCCCTCCCCACCAGATCCTGAAACTGGCGAGTGGACGGAGCCAGGAGACCCCGGCCATTGCCCTGCGGCCAGCTGTGAACCCGATAAGCTAACGGTCAGCTTGGCCGCTGAGAGCCCAGGTCTGTGCGATGGGGGACCGGGGCTGTTCCCACAGAGGCCACGGAACACGAGATGCTGTCTGTGAAGTACCCGTCCAGGCCTAGTTGAACCTTCTGTGCAGGGATCCAACCCCCTTCTTCCCGGAGAGGTTGTCTAGGCCTGGCCCCCCCACCCCCAGCGCTGAGCTGCTCCCAGGAAGCCCCACGGATGCCCCCACTCAACACGGAGGTGCTGAGCCACGTTCGTTCCCCGGCCCCCACCTGCTGCTAGGTGGGGTGGGGCACGGAGAGCCCCAGGGACGGGCGGGCTGCCTTTCCTCGAAGCCTGAGTCACCAGTCTCGGAATCCTGGCCTGACCTTGGGTGTCGGGGTCAAGGCTCCTTGTTTGGGGGCACCACCCTCCCAGCTGGAGAAGCTGCAGGGCCCACGGTGCCATCTTCATGAGGATGCTAGCCTGCTGGGGCGGGCGGGGACGTGAACTCGGATGGGTGGCAGCGGAGCTGGGTGCAGAGGAGCCGAGCTCCTGAGGGCTTGGGGTTCCCGCGTGTTGTGCGGATCCTGCAAGTTTACCCTCTCCCCAGGTGCGTGCTGACCCGGCGCTGAGGGTGAAACCGAGCGGGACCCTGTGGGCCCCCGGCCGTGAAAGTCTTTCCGTGCCCCCCATCTCTCGTTTGTAGGGAGTGGGCTCCAGCTCCCGGGACCTCCCCTGAGCCCCAAAGGGCAGATTCAGACGGTTGTTGATCAGGGCGGAGCGAGCGCAGAGGCAAGAGGGACCGGTGGCAGCCAGATGGGAGGAGCGCAGGCCTGGCGCAGCTGACCCCGCTGGCAGAAGCGTCCCTGAGCCACAGTTATGACAGTGACGTGAAGAGTGAAGCTGCTCAGTCGTGTCCGACTCTGCAACCCCGCAGACTGCAGCCCACCGGGCTCCTCCGTCCGTGGAATTTTCCAGGCAAGACTACTGGAGTCGGGTGCCATTTCCTGCTCCAGGGGATCCTCCTGACCCAGGGATGGAACCTGAGGCTCCTACATTGCCAGCAGACGCTTTACCACCTGAGCCGCTCCTCACCGAATCCTGAGCGTCCCTGTTGGGACTCACACGTCTTCACTGTACCCCTCTTTGTCTGGCGAAGCAACGAAGCTCTTCTCTCCATGTACCCGGAACTCGGTCTCCGAGGTTCCATTTGGCACTGGCGCACATAGGCCGAGTTGTCGGCGCCGGCGGTGGGGCAGGGAGACACAACTTTTCACCAAACACGCGTGTACCTGGTCTGAGACACTAGGGCTTCATTCTGAGCGGAGGCCCCGAGGAGGGCAGGCTCCTGGGGTGAGAGAGAAGAGAGTGTGCAGGCAGAGCTGCAGGGCTGAGGGTGGGGCGGCGCCTCACCCTTAAGACGCAGGGTGCCCCCAGCCGCTGCGTGGCCTGGACGTGCTGGCACTAGCACTCCCTCCCGGGGGCCCCTGCACCGTGCCCAGCCTTGCGCTGGGTGCAGGGGACACGGGTGAGTGGGTGGTGAGAGGGGCCGGGCCAGCGGCAGGCCCAGCGTCACCTTCCAGAAAGCACGGCTCTGATGTGGCCCAGGGGAACGGGCTGAAGGGGGGCACCAGGCATCCCTGTGCCCATGGCCACAGGAGGCGCCCGCCGCCCCGCCAACGCGTGGCTGGTCACACTGGGAGCAAGTGACAGCAGCCGGATCCAAACCAGCAGAGGAGCCCATGGCCAAAAGCCCAGCCGGCCGAGAGAGAGAGCCAGGGGCTAGGAGTCACGCCGGTGGTTCTTTCAGGGCCCCGGGGGGGGGGGGTGAGTGGGGGCGTGCTAGGGGTTTGGGCTGCTTCCGGCCGGGGAGGTTCTGGACCTTTCTGGGTTGGCGGCTTTGCAGGGCGGCACTCTGCGATGAGTCATCCTCACGTGTGCACTTTCTGTAAGTTTGTTACCCTTTTTTATTTAGCAGGCGGCACAGCTTGCTGGGATCTCAGCTCCCCTCCCGGAAACTGAAACTGGACCCTAGCTGGGGAAGCTTGTTACACTTTAAGAATATTGAGAAGTTACATTTTAAGGGAGGGTGATCCCCCTGGGGAGCTCCTCCCTACCCCCAAGGCCCTCAGGGGCTTTGGAAGGCTGGAAACTTCCCTCTCAGTCACGGAGCCACCGGGAGACTGGTGTCAGGGTCTCACCAGGCTGGTCCAGGCCTCCACCATCCCCAGGCGGGGTCCAGGAGGCTCCAGGTGGGCTCAGGAGAAGGGGAGATGGGGGCGTGGGGGAGAACATGTTCTCTGTGGGAGCGACCAGATGGGGGAAGGGCCCTGATACAGCAGGAGGCATCTTGGGGCGGGGGTCGCTGCTCAGCCTCTCGCTGGCTGCCCCCCACCTGCCGCCCGCGGCCCCTCCAGGATGAGAGCCAGGCAGCTGCAGGAGGAAAGGACGTTCTAAGGCTATTCGTGTCCTAGTTACCATGGCAAACACTGGGGAAGAGAAAAAATCCATCCAGATCGTCCTGGTGCTGGACACGCAAGCCCACCGTTCAGGTGAGGCTGGGCGCCCGCACCCGCCTGTGTGTGTGGACACGTGTGTGTGCACGTGTGGGCACGTGTGTGCTTCCGTGCACGGTTTGCACAATGCACACAATTTTCTCTAAAGAAATAGGCAGCTTCTTTAGAAAGAGGACGGTTTTTTGAATTTCAATTGGCTGTCTCAACAATGTCCGTTTAATTAGCATGTTTTGAAGGGGAAATGAAAGAAAATTATAATTCATCCGAGAAAATGGTTGTACGTGCTCAGCTCTTCTGGTGGGTTCCGGAGGAGCGCTCCAGGTCTGCAGAGCCCGAGCCCAGACTGTCCAGGCCGGAGGAGGGAGGGATGAGCCCACGCGGCTGGGGCGGGGGGCCTCTGAGACCTGCTCAGGCGAGCACAGGGAACTAGGACGTGGAAGGGGGCGCAGGCTGAGGGTCCCCGCTGTGGACTTTGTCATCCAGGAGCCACGGGTGTGGAGCTGTGGCTGTTGTTCAGCCGCTAGGTTGCGTCCGACTCTGTGGCCCCATGAGCTGCAGCAGGCCAGGCTCCTCTGTCCTCCACTGTCTCCGGGAATTGGCTCAGTCTCAAGTCCATTGAGTCAGTGATGTTATCTAACCTACCTCATCCTCTGCCGCCCCTTTCTCCTTTTGCCCTTAATCTTTCCCACCATCCGGGTCTTTGCCAGGGAGTCAGTTCTTCTCATCAGGTGGCCAAAGTGTTCAGCTTCAGCATCAGTCCTTCCAATGAATATTCAGGGTTGATTTCCTTTAGGATGGACTGGTTAGATCTCCTTGCAGTCCAAGGGACTCTCAAGAGTCTTCTCTAGCACTGTAGTTAGAAAGCATCAACTCTTTGGCGCTCAGCCTTCTTTATGGTCCAGCTCTCACATCCGTACATGATACTGGAAAATGATAGTTTTGACTATATGGATCTTTGTGGGCAAAGTGATGTCTCTGCTTTTTTAAAACACTCTGTAGTTGGTCATAGCTCTTCTTCCAAGGCGCAAGCGTCTTCTAATTTCATGGCTGCGGTCACCGTCTACAGTGATTTTGGAGCTGAAGAAAATAAAGTCTATCACTGCTTCTTGGGCTTAAATTCTCACTTTGCCAGAACTCACCCAAACTGGGCTCCCCTATTTGTGAAATTTGCCAAAGGGTGATGAACGTGGAGCAAATAAAATGATGATCGAAAAGGGCCTTTATAAATTGTTGAGTCCTGGAAGAACTGGCCCTGATACTTCTTGAAGGACCCTGGGGCAGCTCTCTGTCCCACACGAGGGCCAAGTCCTAGTCGAGCTTCTCTCCAAACGGGAGCATCCTTCCAGCGGCCCGGGCTTGGTGGTGCAGGGCACCAAGGCCTCACTCTGTGGGTGCTCCCGGGCACCTCCAGATGGCTCCAGGCTGGGACCCTTGAAGGTCTCACCGCTCCGCCAAGGCTCCTGCTCTGCCCAAGGGCCCCTGCCCTGGGGCTGAGCCTCCCTTGGGGCTCCCGCTTCGGCCAGCAACATGCCTCCCCTCACCCACCAGGCTTGTGAGTCTCCCTGCGGCCTGCACGCCCCTGCGGGGTCCTCCACAGAGGGGGCTGGGGCCTCAGCCGGGGGCGGGGAGTCCTGGGCTCCCCTCTGCTCCTTGGGCGCCAGTGCACCACTGTGCCATAGCTCTGTGGGAAAGTCTTACCCAAGACGCTAGGAGATCAGCTGTGTCACAGAGGGGACCTGGGTGAAAGGCGTGGCCCCATTTCCAGAAGAGCGGGGCCCCTTCAACAGGAGATGCCAGGCAGCCTGCGTTTCCAGGGTCCACGACGAACCCGTCCCCCTTCCTGAACGCGCAGCCATCAGGCGGGAGCCAGGCCCCGTCCTCTGGCTGAACCGGGGACTGTTGTACCCCGCTGGAAGATGAGGAGGTAGAGGCGCCGGCCCGCACGGGCCCGCTGGTAACGACCGGCTGCCTCTCGTCCCCAACTGGGACACCAAAGCAGAGCCGTGGGGGGAGGACACCCCACGCGTCTGCCTGTGCCCTCTGCACACCGACCTCGGGCAGCGGGACGTGGCGGCCGCCGTGCCCACTCACCAGCCCTGCCCATCCCCAGCCTCCACATCGCATCCAGCACGTCACGTGTGCATGAACTCACAAGGCGAGGACCAGTGTCCCATTTCACAGAGGCGAAAACCGAGGCCGAGAGTGTCTACATGCACGTGGGGGCGGTCAGAGGGAGCTGAGTTCGGCCCGAGTTGCTCTGGCTGGAGGCCAGCGCTCCCTCTAGGACCCCCTCTGACCCCAGGTCCACTCCATGCCCCTCGTATGTCCTGTCCCCCAGGAAGTGCAGTGGCTGCTCCAGCCTGTGCCTCTCCCAGGCCCACCCCCCAGCACCTTTTCCTCCGCAGGTCTCAGCTGGAGTTGGACAGAGGGACAGGCTACTGGCAGGCGTGCAGGGGGCCCTGTCACAGAAGCCATGGGCTCTGCCTTAGCACAGGGAGGCACGCAAGGCCGCGTCCGAGGTGGGGAAGGCCCAGCCCCCACACTCGGGCCGCGCTTCGCAGGGGGCAGGGCCGCTCCGGGATGGAACCTCTCCTCTGGGAAGGACGAGAACCTAGGTGCCCACCCCCCCAGGCCCCTCTCCGGTGCCCAGGCAGACAGGACTAATCGAGCAGCCCCCCTTCTCCCGCAGAGCCTGGCTCCCAGCCCCCTCTGTGCAGCCAAGACCAGCTGATTGCAGCTGGCACCAGAGACCGTCCTGGCCACACCAGCTGTAAGTTATTATTCAAACTAACTGAAGCCCAAATCTACCAGCGTCCCAGCCTGCAGGCACCGCAGAGCACCTGGGGGAGGGCGGCTCAGACTTGCTCTCTGCTGGCCTTTCCCTACCGCCTGGCCAGCATCAGCCAGGGGTGCCCAGAGCCAGCTGCCCCAAGGAGCTCTGCAGTCCACCCCAGAGGCTCCAGGCCGGAGTCGAGGCCCAGCCCTGCCCAGTCTCTGCCCTCTGGGACCAGGCAGAACCCCCCGGGCCTTAGCAACCCTCGGTTCCAGGTCCCATGCCCAGTGACGGGTGTCAGTGGGTCTCGGCCGGGGGCAGGCTGGAAAGCTGCATTTCTACAAGCAGGTGCAGGGCTCGGGGACCCCAGCAGAGCGCACTGCATGGTCCCTTCCTTGTGGATGGCCGGGCGCTGCTGCCCCTGGGACAGCCCTCCCCTGAGAGAGGTACAGGCTAGCCACGTGCCCCGGGGCTGGGCGCCCCACCCTAACCGTCACCACGCCCTCTTGTGGTTCTCAAGGGGCGTCCCCCGGGTTGGGAGGGGGGTCTCACATGCTCTCGCTCTGCTTCTTGCTCAGTGGGGCCAGGCTGGTCCTCGCCAGAACCTCCCTCCTGCCACCCGCCCAGCTCCAGGCCGGCCTGAGCAGACTGCTCCCCTCCTGGGCCTGAGTGGCCTCCTGGAGCCGGCGGTCACGGAGCCTCTTCAGCTCTGCCTGGGCCCCAGCATCTGTCACCCATTTCCAAACAGCCTTGCCGGTGATGGGCCCAGACTCCCTACCGGTGTCCCCAGGACCCTGGGCTCCCAGGCCCCTCTGGGTGAGGGTCCTCAGCGCTTGAGCAACTGGCTTGGAGCCGCCGCCTGGGGTGAGGGTCCCGGCTCCGGCCCTGGAGTTGTGTCACTTTGGAGGCTCCTCAGCCTCTCTGGGCATTGCTCCCTGTCCCTGTGAAATCGAGTTATGCACCTGTCCCCGGGCCGTGCGGGAGTCATGGGGGAAAGAAAGAGAACAGGCCCTATATGGTGACCCTTTGCCCCGTGGCATGGGGACCGTGCCATCCGAGGAGTGAGGGTCTGATGTAACGAGACGGGGTGTGCGGTGCCCGGCACGGGGCAGTGGGCGCTGCTAAGGGTGGTGCCCCCGCACTCCTCGGTGGGGGGACAGCCGCCCGTGGGCTGCGGGGCAGGGAGCCACCCGACCTCCACACAGACACACAGGGAGCCCTCTGTGCTCAGAGCCACCGCCCACCGCCTGACTGCCTGCTCCGGGCTGCCGGCCACAGGCGGCCCCGGGCCGCCCCCTCCACCCCACTGAAAGTCAACAGACCCGTTTTAGCAAACGTGGAAGCCGCAGAAAAACAGAGAGGTGTAAACAAAGTCCCCAGAGGCCCCCTCCCCAGCCCGGCCTCCGGAGTTGAGTCCTTCTGGATTCTTCCTGCCTGGTTCTCCTCACATCCTGATGAAGCCCTGAGCCTTCCCCCGGCAGCGGGTGCCGTGTTCGGGGCGTCGGTGCTCAGCACACCCACAGCGCCGGGCCCTCCTGACGCTCAGCGTTCAGACGGGGAGACTGGGTGGCCGGGGGTGTGTGTGGCCTCTGGGGACCTGAGGGGCCGCGGCCCCTAGGCGTGGACCCTGGTCCTCCTGGCCCCCGGTCGGGCACTGGTCACCACGGGACTGAACTTGGAGTGAGCAAAAACAGCGGATTGAGGAAAACATCCGCACCTCCCAGAGGCTGGTGGGGCCAGTGGGCCGGCCAGGCTGGGCTTCTCAGGGTTGGGGCCACGCTGACCCCGGGGGCCTTTCTAGGGGCGGCTGGGCAGGACCTAAGGGGCCACAACTGGAGCTCTGGCCACCGCCCTCCCCCTGGAGGCCAGGTGGGCTTGGCTGTCTGTCCCCGGGGTTTTTTCTCTCCGGCTCCGTGTCCACGTCCGGCATGGGCAGAGGCAGAGGCAGCGGGTTGGCTCCCAGGAGCGCCCACAGCAGTCACCCCCCAACAACGGCAGCAGCTCCCGGCATGCCCAGCGCAGCCCCCCCGGCCCGCCTGGCCCGCCCTCCCCCGGGCTCACCTTCCAGCTCGGTTAGCTGGCCCGTGGACAGGGCTGTCTCCCAGGTGAGCAAGCCTTAGAAAAATGACTTCATTATCACCTTCGGCAGCTTGGAGCTGGGGGACAGATGTGTGTGGCCGAGAGGGGGCAGGCGGTTGTGGACACCCCCCTGCTGTTCCTCGGGCAGCTGGGCCCCGGGTGGCAGGAGGGCCTGGGGACCCCCGCCGGAGCAGGCCTGCGGAGCTGGATCTGTGGGCCCGGGGGCGGGAGGGAGATATTGCATTATGATAACAAATCACTCTGCTGATTGGAACTTAATTACGTCTCTTTTATCTTGGTGACAGTTACGCACCTGGGCTCAAGGCTGGCCTGGGGGTGGTGGGGGTGCTTATCCCCCAGGGATTAATGAGACCACTCCGAACTCCGCGGCCCTAGAGGAAGCCACGGCGGGCCCCTCCTCCTCCTGGGCAGGCCAGACAAAGCGGGTTTCTCCTGCTGCAGAACGAGAGTCACTGGGTCTTAGCAGGGGGTGGTGGGTGGGCAAGGGGTCTGCCCAGTCCTGCCCAGCCAACCAAGGAAGGCAAATTGGCCTTAGCCACGCTCCGGGTCCAAGAGGCCCTGCCAGAGCCTGACCCTCTAAGTGCACAACAAAATTGTCCCAACTCAGCTGCCACTGACCACCGTGCGGCCCTGGACGAAGGGGGTCCTGTTCCAGGAGCCTCCGGGCGGGCAGGGGGGCTCACAGGGCCTCTGTGCACCCCGGCATGCGCCCAGAACCGCGAGGTGAGCCGGCTCCAGAGGGTGGGCCGCCGGGCCTCCAGGAGGCCTCCCGGCTGACATGGGAGTTCTGTTCAGAGTGAAATCCAACTGTGCATCACCTTTCTGAGGGTAAATGTATCCTGTGCGGATTTTTCTGGAATGATTTTGGTTTGAGAAACTCTGTCCCAGGAACTAACAAAATCCTGATATTCTGGAGTTTCCGCAGCTGTCCTGTGGCGGCTTTTCCCAGCCCGGGCGAGTTCAGATCCTGGGATGTGAGCATTAACCCCAGTGGCCTCACCTGGCTGGGGCAGGGGCTGATGGCTCCAGCATGACTCAGACCCCGCGGGCTCTCCTGACGCTCTCTGGGCCCTGCTTGGGCCGGGGCTGCTCTGAGGCTCTTTTGCACCTCCGCCCACCCGGTTACAGAAGCTGGGGCTTGGGGGAGTGTCATCACCTGGGGGCTTGGGGGAGCCTCACCTGGGGGGCTGTCTAGGGTCCTTGGCGGGAGTTCCTGACACCGTCTCTCCCGCTCCTCCGGATGATGGCGTCTGGGTGGGTCCCCTCCTGCTGCTTACCCCGGAGGCTGCTGAGCGGCCACACCAGTCTCCCTCCTGATGGAGACAGCCGGGGCAACCCCTGCAGAGTTACCGCAGTTTCATAGACTGGCTGATGGCCGCTGAGTCGTCGCACGGGGCGATCCATCACCCAGGCCGCTGATGGCAGGAGCCGGGCGCGTTGTTACTCTGGGGACGCGGGGGAGAGCGGGGCAGGCCTTGGTCTTCTCCCCGCTGCCCGACAGGGGCCGACCGTCGCTGCGTCACCGGGTGGGGAGGGAGGGGGCGGCCGTGGCTCGGCAGTGCATGTACTCGCGGTGCATGTGGGGGTCTGCGGGTGCGCCTGCGAGTGCGAGCCTGCTCGGGGCCGCACACAGCACTGGGGGCTCACACGCGGACCCCCCAGAGCAGACGCTGGGCCCGGCTCCCGGGCTCGAAGCCCTTTACAGCCGGTGTCCGCGGGTGCAGTGCAGACGTGCCCTTTAGGGGGTCTGAGGCACGACTTGCAGCTGGACGGGGGCCCCAGACCCGTGTGTCCTTCACCCCCAGGCGCGTCCCAGCCTCAGACCTCTCGTCGGAAGTTGGTGACGATGGCGGAGGCGACGTGACACAGTGACACGGTGCCGACAGTGTGTGTGCGCGTGTGTCTGTGTGTGCGTGTGTGTCTGTGTGTGCACGTGTGTGTGTGCGTGTCTCTGTGCACGCATGTGCATGTGTGTCTGTGTGTGCATGTGTGTGTCTGCATGTGTGCGTGTGTGTGTGTGTGTGCACACGCATGTGCAGAGATTTATCGTAGGGAATTGGCTCACGAGACCACGAAGGCGGAGCAGTCCCACCGTCTCCCGTCTGGGTGCCGACGGTGTCAGTCCCAGGCTGAGTCTGAGGGCCTGAGAGCCCAGAGCTGGTGCTGTGAGCTGCTGTCCGGGGACCGCCGTGGGCCACTGCCCCACCTCCAGCCCCGGCAGAGAGCACTTGCCCCTGTCTCTGCCTTTCTGTTCTATTCAGGCCCCTGACGGACGGGTTGACGAGGCCACCCACGCCGGGGATGGCAGTTCACTTTACAACGTCCACTGGTGCTCACGCTAATCCCGCGTGGAGACAGCCTCACAGGCGCGCCCAGAGTCATGTCCAACCAGCTGCCTGGACACTGCGTGGCCCAGACCCGTGGACTCGTAATGCTAACCCTCACGGGTGGGCTGGTGTGCGGGCATATGGCCACTGGTGCCAGCTCTTGTGGGCTTCTCGGGTGTGCGTGTGCAGACAAGTGCAAGTGCAAGGATTTCCCTGGGTGTGCTTATGTGTGGGCTTGCTGCCATGTGTTGAGGGGTGGGGTGGGGTCCCAGGGCCTCCAGGGCTGTGGGAAGGAGCAGAGGCCACCGGGACCCCAAATCTGGCACCACCAGGGGACGCGGGTGGGAGGAGCCCGGCCCAGCCCCACACCAGCGGCTGCATCCCTCAGACCCTCTGGCTTAGACGACACCCTAGTCCCCCAGCCCGAAGGGGAACAGACGTGTTTGTTTCAATTTGTTCCCTCAGTCGTGTCCGACTCTTTGCGACCCCATGGACTGCAGCACGCCAGGCCTCCGTGTCCATCACCATCTCCCGGAGCTTACTCAAACTCGTGTCCATTGAGTCAATGATGCCATCCAACCATCTCGTCCTCTGTCGTCCCCTTCTCCTCCTGCCTTCAGTCTTTCCCAGCATCAGAGTCTTTTCCAGTGAGTCAACTCTTTGCATGACGTGGCCAAAGTATAGGAGTTTTAGCTTCAGCATCAGTCCTTTCCATGAACACCCAGGACTGATTTCCTTTAGGATGGACTGGTTGGATCTCCTTGCAGTCCAAGGGACTCTCAAGAGTCTTCCCCAACACCACAGTTCAAAATCATCAATTCTTCACCACTCAGCTTTCTTCACAGTCCAACTCTCACATCCATACACAACTATTGGAAAAACCATACTTTGTTGATAAAGTAATGTCTCTGCCTTTTAATATGCTATCTAGGTTGCTCATAACTTTTCTCCCAAGGAGTAAGCATCTTTTAATTTCATGGCTGCAGTCACCATCTGCAGTGATATTGCAGCCCCCCAAAATAAAGTCTGTCACTGTTTCCCCATCTATTTGCCATGAAGTGATGGGACCAGATGCTATGATCTTCGTTTTCTGAATGTTGAGCTTTAAGCCAACTTTTTCACTCTCTTCTTTCACTTTCTTCAAGAGGCTCTTTAGTTCTTCTTTGCTTTCTGCCATAAGGGTGGTGTCATCTGCATATCTGAGGTTATTGATATTTCTCCTGGCAATCTTGATTCCAGCTTGTGCTTCATCGAGCCCAGCATTTTTCATGATGTGCTCTGCATATAAGTTAAATAAGCAGGGTGACAATATACAGCCTTGATGTACTCCTTTCCTGATTTGGAACCAGTCTATTGTTCCATGTCCAGTTCTAACTGTTGCTTCTTGCGCTGCATACAGATTTCTCAAGAGGCAGGTCAGGTGGTCTGGTATTCCCCTCTCTTTCAGAATTTTCCACAGTTTATTGTGATCCACACAGTCAGAGGCTTTGGCACAGTCAATAAAGCAGAAGCAGGCGTAGTGTTTATTTACACACCCAGAGACTCGGGTGTCCTGAACCACCTCCATGTCCTAATCCCCATTTCTGCGGAGAAATACACAAACGGCAGTAAAAGAGTCTGGAGATGAGTTTCTAGATGAGCAGTCTGCACTTCAGAGCGTCGTGGAGCTTGGGCTGCTGACTTCGGCTGGCAGGTCACCGTCGGCTGCTCCTTGGCCGGCATGTGGGAGGTCGGCGTGGCCTGGAGCCACCCTGGGCTGCCTCTCTGCGGGACGCCAGGCTGTCTCCGGTGTGGGGTCTGGCACGTCACCCTGATGTTCACATTAGCTTCGCTCCATGCAGTGAGTGCATTCGGGTCTGGTGGAAGAGATCGGCCCAGCGCCTTTGTGCAGCCCCTCCGTCCCAGAAAGCTGGTGGGAGAGTCGTGCAGGCCCAGAGAGTGACAAGGCCCACGTGGATGCTGCCCCGGCCCAGGTCTCACCTCCCGGCTGGCTGTTACCTGCCGTACAACAGGTGTGTGGCAGGCGGGCAGGTGCACGGACCCTGAGCAGACCCCGAGCAGACACTCTGGCCACTCACTCCTGCAGGCCCGGGTCTGCCACAGGCGTGATGGAACCCTTCCGGAAGGGAGGGCCCTAGAGTGGGCTCTCCCCTCATGGTGCCCTCAGTGTCTCTCGCCTCTGTCCCCTGAGCCCTGAGCACAGGGGACCAGTGACAGAGGGAGCCACGTGCACGGAAGACGCCCCCCAAGCACGCCCAGGCTCCCAGAGGTGGTGGTCTCGGAGGAGTGTTTGATCTGCCTGGCTCCTAACAGGCTTGGGGTGGCCTCTGCAGCCCCAGCCGCGGCTGGGAGTGGTGCCTCCGGATGGTTCTTGGGGACGGTTTTCACAGACACCTGACCGCTGAGGACCTGACCCCACGACACGGAGGCCCTGCTCCATCCGGCTCGCTCAGCGACCGCCGCCAGGAAAGGACGTGTCCGCGTCCCGAGCCCCCCGTACCCGAGCTGGCGGTTTAAACTTCCGGCCTGAACCTCCCAGTGACTCTCGTGCAGAAGGCCGACTGATGGAATGGGGACCGTGCTGCCCGCCTGAGCCGCGTGGGGCGGTGAGCTCGCAGGCCAACCTCAGCTGCCCCCGGGGCCGGTCCGTGGAGCCCCAGGCCTTGCGGGCGGACCTGGGGGGAGGGCAGGCAGAGGGGCCACGAGGCCCGAGCCTGCAGCGTCCTGGGCAGCGTGCAGATGCGATGCTTTCGCTCAGGGTCTGCACCCAGCCACCTTGGATGTGACTCTTCCGGGAACAGCGGCCCTGATGGAAGCCTGAGTGTTGGCCGGGAGGCGGTGGGCCTGGGGCAGGGGCACTGGGCGGAGTCCGGGTGCGCGCAAGGGGGTGTTGGGGGTGCGAGCACCCATGGGGGGTGGGGGGCCGGGCCCGAGACAGGGGCGCGCCTCCCTGGCCTCTCCGCTCCCAGCAGAGCGGCTTCATTGAGCCTGGTGTCCCCAGCCCCTGAAAACAAAGCCCCAGGCCCCCTTTCATCTTCTCTGCTCAGGGTCCTGGGGGGAGGGACGAACAAAAGCCTGACGCAGCGTCCCTTCCCGCCCCGCCACCCTCTGGCCCACCCTTTTCTTCCCTTTATAATGTATCTTAATAGAGTCAGACCAAGATGGATGGCTCTGAGCTCTGGGCAGTGGGGCTGCCCACCCGCCAGCCCCGGGGCCCTGCCTGGAGCCAGAACTGACCGCCAAGAGGTGTCCCCCGTGAGAGCTGAAGGTGGGGTGCCTTCTGTCTCCTGGGGGACCCAGTCTGGGCCTCTTGGGGTGCTGGGCCCTCAGCCTCAATCTTGGCTCTAATCTTCTCCCGATCCACCCCCCACACCCCTGGCAGTCAGCCAGGCCATGTGTGGGCCCAGGGGTCCAGTCCTGTGCTCAGCTCTGGTGTAGGATGGCAGGGGGAGACCCCGAGTCACTGCCCCCGCTGGAAAGACCCCCAGCCATCACCCCCATGTGAGCCTGGGCTCTTGCCGTCGGCTTCTGGATCGCTGCTCACAGCTGCCTGGATCCTCACTCCCTGCTTGCCCTCTTCAGCCCATCAGCTCACTTGTTGCTGTTCAGGCACTCAGTCGCGCCCGACTCTTTGCAACCCCATAGACTGTGGCACGTGGCGCTCCTCTGTCCTCCCCTGTCTCCTGGAGTCTGCTCAAATTCAGGACACCGAGTCAGTGATGCCATCCAACCATCTCATCCTCTGTTATCCCCCTCTGCTCTCGCCTTCAATCTTTCCCAGCATCAGGGTTTTTTCCCAATGAGTTGGCTCTTCCCATCAGGTGGCCAAAGTATTGGAGTTTCAGCTTCAGCATCAGTCCTTCCAATGAATATTCAGGACTGACCTCCTTTAGGATGGACTGGGTGATCTCCTTGCAGTCCACGGGACTCTCAAGAGTCTTCTCCAACATCACAGCTCAAACGCATCAGCTCTTCGGCGCTCAGCTTTCTTTATAGTCCAACTCTCACATCCATACACAACTATTGGAAAAACCATAGCTTTGAGTATATGGATCTTTGTTGGCAAAGTGATGTCTCTGCTTTTTAATATGCTGTCTAGGTTTGTCAAAGCTTTCCTTCTAAGGAGCAAACATCTTCTAATTTCACGGCTGCGGTTACCATCTGCAGTGATTTTGGAGCCCCCAAAATAAAGTCAGCCACTGTTTCCACTGTTTCCCCATCTATCTGCCATGAAGTGATGGGACCGGATGCCATGATCTTAGTTTTCTGAATGTTGAGCTTTAAGCCAACTTTTTCACTCTCCTCCTTCACCCTCATCAAAAGGCTCTTCAGTTCTTCTTCACTTTCTGCCATAAGGATGGTGTCATCTGCATATCTGAGGTTATTGATATTTCTCCTGGCAATCTTGATTCCAGCTTGTGCTTCTTCCAGCCCAGCGTTTCTCATGATGTACTCTGCATAGAAGTTAAGCAGGGTGACAATATACAGCCTTGACGGACTCCATTTCTGATTTGGAACCAGCCTGTTGTTCCATGTCCCATTCTAACTGTTGCTTCCTGACCTGCATACAGGTTTCTCAAGAGGCAGGTCAGGTGGTCTGGTATGCCCCTCTCTTTCAGAATTTTCCACAGTTTGTGGTGATCCACACAGTCACCATACTTCTTCTTTGCAGAAGGCAATGGCACCCCACTCCAGGACTCTACCCTGGAAAATCCAATGGACGGAGGAGCCTGGTGGGCTGAAGTCCATGGGGTCGCTAAGAGTCAGGCACGACTGAGAGATTTTACTTTCACTTTTCACTTTCATTCATTGGAGAAGGAAATGGCAACCCACTCCAGTATTCTTGCCTGGAGAATCCCAGGGACAGAGGAGCCTGGTGGGCTGCCGTCTTTGGGGTCACACAGAGTCGGACACGACTGAAGCGACTCAGCAGCAGCACACAGTAAAAGGCTTTGGCATAGTCATTGAAGGAGAAGTAAGTATTTTTCTCTTGCTTTTTTTATGATCCAAAGAATGTTGGCAATTTTGTTCCTCTGCTTTTTCTAAACTCAGCTTGTATATCTGGAAGTTTTCAATTCACATACTGCTGAAGCCTAGCTTGAAGGAGTTTGAGCATTACCTTGCTTGTATGTGAAATGAGCACAATTGTGCAGTAGTCTGAGCATTCTTCGGCATTGCCCTTCTTTGGAATCGAAATGAACACTAACCTTTTCCAGTCCTGTGGCCACTGCTCTGTTTTCCAAATTTGCTGACATATTGAGTGCAGCACTTTCACAGCATCATCTTTTAGGATTTGAAATAGCTGAGCTGGAATTTCATCACCTCCACTAGCTTTGTTCGTAGTGATGCTTCCTAAGGCCCATTTGACTTCTCACTCTAGGATGTCTGGCTCTTGGTGAGTGACCTCACCATCGTGGTTATCTGGGTCATGAAGACCTTTTTTGTACAGTTCTTCTGTGTGTTCTTGTCACCTCTTCTTAGTATCTTCTGCTTCTGTTAGGTCCATACCATTTCTGTCCTTTATCATTCCCACCCTTGTGTGAAATGTTCCCTTGGTGTCTCCAGTTTTCTTGAAGAGATCTCTAATCTTCCCTATTCTATTGTTTTCCTCCATTTCTTTGCATTGTTCACTTAAGAAGGCTTTCTTATCACTCCTTGTTATTCTTTGGAACTCTGCATTCAGTTGGGTATATCTTTCCTTTTCTCTCTTGCCTTTTATTTCTCTTGTTTTCTCATTTATTTGTAAAATCTAAAATTCTCCAAGCCAGGCTTCAATAGTACATGAACCGTGAACTTCCAGATGTTCAAGCTGGTTTTAGAAAAGGCAGAGGAAACAGAGATCAAATTGCCAACATCTGCTGGATTATCGAAAAAACAAGAGAGTTCCAGAAAAACATTCAATTTCTGCTTTATTGACTATGTCAAAGCCTTTGACTGTGTGGATCACAACAAACTGTGGAAAATTCTGAAAGAGAGGGGAACACCAGACCACCTGACCTGCCTCCTGAGAAATCTGTATGCAGGTCAGGAAGCAACAGTTAGAACGGGACATGGAACAATAGGCTGGTTCCAAATAGGAAAAGGAGTCCGTCAAGGCTGTATATTGTCACCCTGCTTATTTAACTTATATGCAGAGTACATCATGAGAAACGCTGGGCTGGATGAAGCACAAGCTGGAATCAAGATTGCTAGGAGAAATATCAATAACCTCAGATGTGCAGATGACACCACCCTTATGGCAGAAAGCAAAGAAGAACTAAAGAGCCTCTTGAAGAAAGTGAAAGAAGAGAGTGAAAAAGTTGGCTTAAAGCTCAACATTCAGAAAACGAAGATCATGGCATCCAGTCCCATCACTTCATGGCAGATAGATGGGGAAACAGTGGAAACAGTGGCTGACTTTATTTTGGGGGCTCCAAAATCACTGCAGATGGTGACTGCAGCCATGAAATTAAAAGACGCCTACTCCTTGGGAGAAAAGTTATGAGCAACCTAGATAGCATATTAAAAAGCAGAGATATTACTTTGCCAACTAAGGTCCGTCGAGTCAAGGCTATGGTTTTTCCAGTGGTCATGTATGGATGTGAGAGTTGGACTATAAAGAAAGCTAAGCGCTGAAGAGTTGATGCTTTTGAACTGTGGTGCTGGAGAAGACTCTTGAGAGTCCCTTGGACTGCAAGGAGATCCAGCCAGTCCATCCTAAAGGAGATCAGTCCTGAATATTCATTAGAAGGACTGAGGCTGAAGCTGAAACTCCAATACTCTGGCCACCTGATGCGAAGAGCCAACTCATTGGAAAAAACCCTGATGCTGGGAAAGATTGAAGGCGAGAGCAGAAGGGGATGACAGAGGATGAGATTGTTGGATGGCATCACAGACTCAATAGACCTGAGTTTGAGTAAACTCTGGGAGTTGGTGATGGACAGGGAGGCCTGGTGTGCTGCAGTCCATGGGGTTGCAAAGAGTCGGACATGACTGAGCGACTGAGCTGAACTGCAAAGCCTCCTCGGACAACCGCTTTGCCTTCTTGCATTTTTCTTTTCCTTTGGGATGGTTTTGGTCACCGCCCCCTGTATAGTGCTAGAAACCTCCATCCATAGTTCTTCAGGCACTCTGTTTACCAGCTCTAATCCTTGAATCTATTCGTCACTTCTACTATATAATCATGAACGATTTGGTTTAAGTAGTACCTGAATAGTCTAGTGGTTTTTACTTTCTTCAATTTAAGCCTGAAGTTTGCAATAAGAAGTTCATGATCTGAGCCACAGTCAGCTCCCAGTCTTGTTTTTGCTGACTGTATAGAGCTGCTTTATCTTCAGCTGCAAAGAATATAATCAATCTGATTTCAGTATTGACCATCTGGTGATGTCCATGTGTAGAATCTTCTCTTGTTTTGTGGGAAGAGGGTGTTTGCTATGAGCAGTGTGTTCTCTTGACAAGACTCTGTTAGCCTTTGCCCTGCTTTATTCTGTACTCCAAGGCCAAATTTGCCTATTACTACAGGAATCTCTTGATTTTCTAATTTTCCATTCCAGTCCCCTATGATGAAAAGGACATCTTTTTGGGGTGTTATTTCTAGAAGGTCTTGTAGGTCATCATAGAACCATTCAACTTCAGCTTCTTTGGCCTTAGTGGTGGGGCATAGACTTGGATTACTGTGATATCGAATCATTTGCCTGGGAAACCAGCTGAGATCATTCTGTCGTTTTTGAGGTTGCATCCAAGTTCTGCATTTCAGACTCTTTTGTTGACTGAGGGCTACTCCATATCTTCTAAGGGATTCCTGCCCACAGTAGTAGATGTAATGGTCATCTGAATTAAATCCCCCCTTTCCAGACCATTTTAGTTCACTGATTCCTAAAATGTTGATGTTCACTCTTGCCATATCCTGCTTGACCACCTTCAATTTACCTTGATTCGTGGACCTGACTCCAGGTTCCTTTGCAATATTGTTCTTTACAGCATCGGGCTTTACTTTCGTTGCCAGATTCATCCCCGACTGAGCTTCATTTCTGCATAGGCCCAGTCTCTTCACTCTCTCGGGGCGATTTCTCCACTTTTCCCCATCTCCTCGCTACTCTCTATGAATCCCCTTGGTCTTGGTCACCTGCTCCCCAGCACGGCCTCTGACCTCTCCTGTGGTCCGAGCAGGTGGATGGCGGGGTCCCTGCTTCACAGATGAGGAGGCTGGGGCTCTGGGCACAGTGGTCATGGCTGAGCAACAAGGTCAGGAGTAACTTTGTCCTGGTGAGGGCCTCCCTGCCCCATGAGTTCATGGGGAGACTGAGGCCCAGGCTCAGCCTTTGAGCATCAGGGAAACAGGACTTGGAACTGGGGGCTTGGGTGTTGGGCAGGCCTGACTCTGCTCAGGTAAAGAAGGCGCACAGTCACCCTCCCAGAGGTTGAGTCACAAATTGAACTTGCACAGTAAATGGAGAGGTTGGCGTTTCCCTTAACAAGAGGATCAGTCAGCTTCTTTGACTGGTTTCTCCTTCTTGGGGGGTGGGGGCAGCTCTATCCATAGCAGCCAAGAGATGGAAACAGCCCACGTGTCCATCAGTGGATGGATGGATAACCACACGTCCATCCATACAGTGGAATGCTACTCAGCCTCAAAAAGGGAGTTCTGACACACGCTACAGTGTGAATGAGCGTTAGGAACATGAAACTCTCTGCACGAAAGAGGCCAGTTGCAGGGTCCCGTGTTTGTATCCCCACTTAGTTCAGAATAGGCGAATCCACAGAGATAGCAAATAAGTGCTTGCCAGAGGCTGGGGGAGGGGTAATGACAGCTGGATAGAGTGGGGTTTCTCCTTAAGATGATGGAAACAGGGAATTAGTGATGATGAATGTGCAATGCTATGAAAATATCAAAAACCACTGAGCTGTACTCTTCAAAAGGATGACTTTTATAGTTTGTGACATATCTCAGCTTTAAAAACACACACACTCACAAAGACGTACAGGGGAGCTCTGCATGGCCAGGGGCAACGCCCTCCTCTCTGGCCAAACAAGTAGCGGAGTGGGGCCTGTTTCTGGTGCTTTGGGAACTGGGGCACAGGTGCAGCCCAGGCTCTGCTCAAGGAAGGGAGGCCGGGGTCAGGACTGGGGTGGGGTCTCATGCTGACCGCAGAGTCTCAGGGGGTCTGGGCCTCTCTGCCCAGCTCCCGGATTAGACGGATGGGCGCCTGAGGCTCGGAGAGGGACCCTGGCTCTGCGGGGAGCGCTTTCTCGGGCTCTCTTCCCTGAGGTCTGCTCCAGCAGCCCTTGTGTCGTTGGGGGCTTCCCAGGGGTCGCCTGCAGACCCGGAGCTGGGACTCCTCCCTTTGGTCTCTGGCTGTCGCCTAGGTCTGCAGGGAACTCCTGAGCTTGTGTCTAGCTGTCTAAGAAATGATGCTCCACGCAGCAGGGTCAGCGATGATAACCGTCTGTGCTCACGTGCAGTTTCTGTGCTTTTGGGAGCAGCTTTGCTGGGCAGGTCTGGTTTGGAGTCTCTTGAGAGGTTGCCGTCAAGGTGCCAGGGGGCTGAAGTGACTTGGTTGGGCTGAAAGGTCCACTTCCAAGGGCCTGGCACACATCACTGGCAAGTCGGTGCCCGCGGTGGCCAGGACGCCTCAGTCCCTCCCCACGTGGGTGCTCCGTGGGGCATCCTCAGAGCACGGTGGCAGCTTCCCCAGAGCTGGTGGTCTGAGAGCAAGCCAGGCAGAAGCCAAGGGTCATAGGACTGGCCTCAGAAGCCACTCCTCATCAGGGTCACACAATGCCCACCTCTGCTCCCCACGGGAGGGGACCACCTGCGGGCTAGAGGCAGAGTCACTGGGGCCGACAAGGGGACTGATTGCCTGAACTTGTGAAGTTCACACTTCAAAACCTTTCTGGAGCTGGTGCGTGCAGCCTCTTCAAGCCTTTGATCTTGCTGTTTTTAGTCCTTCCAAATAAATTGACGCTAATTCACTGTGATTGCCCCTGCTGCATGGAGCCCCGGGACCATCTCTCGGCTGAGGTGATATTTTTAAAGCTGCCTGACACGGTCTCTTTAGCAGGCAGGAAGACCGGCAGACCTGAGCCCTGATGGTGAAAACACCCCCAGGCGTGTCCCGTCCTGCGCGCAGCGGCCAATGCTGGGCAGGGAGGACAGAGCCGACTGCGCCACGGAAGCTCTGTGCTGGGGGAAGGGCCAGCAGCGCGAGGCCGGGAGGGCCCGCAGACCAGCGAGGAATGCCAGGACGTCCCTGGCAGCCCAGCGGACTCTGCGCTCCCACTGCTGGGGCCCTGGGTTCCATCCCTGGTCGGGGAATGAACCCCACAGCCAAAAAATTAATCAATAAAAGTGAAAAGGGCTTCCCAGGTGGTGCAGTGGTATGGAACCCACCTGCAAACACAGGAGACGCAGGAGACGTGGGCTCGATCCCTGGGTCCAGAAGATCCCCTGGAGCAGGAAATGGCAACCCATTCCAGTGTTCTTGCCTGGGAAATCCTGTGGACCGTGGAGCCTGGCGGGCTACAGTCTCTGGGGTCCCAGAGAGTCAGACATGACTAAGGCGACTAAACAATAACAGCAATAATTAAAAAGAGAAATGCTGCTCCCGGGAGCCCTCTCCTTTTATTTCCAGGTGGCTCTGTGTTCCTCAGAGGCTGACCTTACTGATGGAATCCAGGCCTCCCTCTCCTCCAGCTTTAGACGGTGGTGGCTGTCACTAAGCTGTGTCCAGCTCTTGTGACCACATGGACTGAAGCCCTCCAGGATCCTCTATCCATGGGACTCTCCAGGCAAGAATACTGGAGTGGGTTGCCATTCCCTTCTCCAGGGCATCTTCCCGACCCAGGGATCGAACCCTGGTCTCCTGCATGGCAGGCGGATTCTTCACTACCTCAGCTACCAGGGTAAACCAGCTGCAGAGGGGTGTAGCAATTCTGGTCAGGGTATTGATTTCTCTCCAGGAGGCCAGCGCCTGCCAGGTGCCCCCATCCCAAGCCCTCTCTGCCTCTGGGATCAGGTGACCACCCCCGCCCATCCCCCTTGCTTCTCCAAGCCTAGGGTGGGGACAGTCCCTGCTTCCAGCCCCGGCTCTTGGCTCCAGCCTCTTGCAGTTTCTCTCACCTTTGCAAACTCTCTGGTCTGTAAGCAGTCCTCAAATTACTCTGCCTGAGAGCAGCAACAAGAGGCCCCCCAACTGACGTGCCTCTGAAGGGGAGCATGGGCAAAGGACAGCCAACAAGCTCCTCCTGCTCTTCTGGGAAAGTCCATCTCTTCGAAAGGGGAGGCAGAGTTCCCATCAGTATTGCTGGGGTTCCGTCGCTCAGTCACGTCTGATTGATTGTGGCCCCGTGGACTGCAGCGGGCCAGGCTTCCCTGTCCTTTGCCGTTTCCCGGGGCTGCTCACACTCATGTCCACTGAGTACTGTGGACAATGAGGCCAGGAGGCTGTGTTTGCACACCTTTCATTAAAACTCCAAGAAGACACAAAAAATTTTCTAAGAACACAGTATAAGTGGGTGCTGGTCCCTTCCTGGCCCACCAGGCTATGTGGGCACAGCTGGACCAGGGGCCAGGGCTGGACTCGTGGCCCTGCGCGGCAGGTGTGCAGTCTGGCACTGAGTGCTCCTCCAGGGGGCGGGGAGTTGGAAATAACTGAAGATGTCGAGAAGACCCCTTGGAGGAGAGCACGGCCACCCACTCCAGTCTTCTTGCCTGGAGAATCCCATGGTCAGGGGAGCCTGGCGGGCTAGAGTCCACGGGGTCGCACAGAGTCCGACTGAAGTGACTTAATGCGCACACAGGTACAGAGAAGGACCTTCATCAGGTGTCCTTAATTCTAGAAAGAGTTGAAGAAATTAATCTAAATTTGCCTGCCAGACCCCGATGTCATCATTATAAATGATACCTTGAGTATTGAATGAGACAAGAAAATGTCTATGATATAATTTTAATAGAAAAACCAGAGCACAAAATGGTAAATATAGTATGATCTCTAGGTTTAATGTGTATATACATTCACAGAAAGTGAGAGGAGAGTGAAAAAGTGGGCTTAAAGCTCAACATTCAGAAAACGAAGATCATGGCATCTGGTCCCATCACTTCAAGGCAAATAGACGGGGAAACAGTGGAAACAGTGACAGACTTTATTTCTTGGACTCCAAAATCACTGCAGATGGTGACTGCAGCCATGAGATTAAAAGACGCTTGCTCGAAGTTATGACCAAACTAGACAGCATATTAAAAAGCAGAGGCATTACCTTGCCAACAAGGGCCGTCTAGTCAAGGCTATGGTGTTTCCAGTGGTCATGTATGGATGTGAGAGGTGGACTGTGAAGAAAGCTGAGCGCTGAAGAATTGACGCTTTTGAACTGTGGTGTTGGAGAAGACTCTTGAGAGTCCCCTTGGACTGCAAGGAGATCCAACCAGTCTATCCTAAAGGAAATCAGTCCTGAATATTCATTGGAAGGACTGATGCTGAAGCTGAAACTCCAATACTCTGGCCACCTGATGTGAAGAACTGACTCACTGGAAAAGGCCCTGATGCTGGGAAAGATTGAAGGTGGTGGTGGGAGAAGGGGATGACAGAGGATGAGATGGTTGGATGGCACCACTGACTCGATTGACATGAGACTGAGAAAACTCTGGGAGTTGCTGATGGACAGGGAGGTCTGACATGCTGCAGTCCACGGGGTTGCAAAGAGTCAGACACGACTGAGCACCTGAACTGAACTGATTCACAGAGAAAAAAAAAGACGAGTGGGAAAAGCCAAAGTATTAATAATGATTATTTCTTCATGCTGGGATTATTGGTGTTTTAATTTTGTCTTTTATCCTTTAGCTTTCTACATTCTCCAGACTTTCCCAAAGGAATTACTTTCTCATTTGTTTGTTTAGAGAGCGTTACGTTAGTCGCTCAGTCCTGTCCGAGTCTTTTGCGACCCCATGGACTGTAGCGCATCAGGCTCCCCTGTCCATGGAATCCTCCAGGCAAGGAGACTGGAGTGGGTAGGCTGTTCCCTTCTCCAGAGGATCTTCCCAGCCCAGGCATCCAACCCGGTCTCCTGCAATGCAGGCAGATTCTTTACCATCTGAGTCACCAAGGAAATGACGTAAAAACGCACACTGAGAAGGACCAGTACAGACAGAAGTCAGGTGGCCCAGACGGCATTGCGTGACGGCATCTCACCCCGATCACGTGTGCACCGCACTCTGCAGTTTCCAGAGGCCTCTCCCTGCGTCATCGCTGCGGCGGCTTGGGGAGCTGTGGTCACAGCCGGCTCCAGCCCACCTCTCTGTCAATTATCTGTCCTCCTCAGACTGGTTCAGAATGCACCCCCCGCACCCACGCCAGCCTGATTCCTTCCAAACGCTCTTCTTGTAAGCTCTGTGGCTCTGCAAGACGACGCCGAGGTCTGCTCAAGACAAGCAAGTCACACCTCAGGGTCCTGAGTCCTGAGCTGAGCTGCCATTGCCTGGGGAGCTGGTGGGGACACCGGCGGAGCCCCAAGTCCCCAGGAAACATACACTCACTAAAGCTGTGGAAGACGGACTTTCCTGGTGGCTCAGCTGTCAGGACTCCACGCCTTCACTGTCGAGGGCGCAGGTTCCCTGGCTGGGAAGCTGAGATCCTGCAAGCCACATGGCGCGGCCTAAAAGCCTCAAACGACAAACCCCAAACCCCATAAAACAACAGCAACGAAAGCTCCAAACAGTCACCAAGAGCCGAATCAAAATGACGGCCCTGGGAGATGGATGGGCGGCAAAGGGTGGCCGGAGGGTCCTGATAAGGTCAGGGTCAGCCAAGCCTGGTGATTGCAGTCGAGAGGGCCACAGGATGGTCGGAAAGGAAACGGGTTCTTAAGAGAAATCGTGGGGGAACTGAAGGCGTATCGATGCCAGGAGAGTGGTTGGGGGCTGAGGATGCCTGGCCGTCACAGCTGCAGGGTCCACTCCTGAGGCCCTGCACCTGGTTCTGTGTTTGTTTTCTTCAAGAGGCCTGCGATCTGTGCCTGCTGCCTGCCGTGCAGAGCCTGGCTCTGCCTTGACATGGATGCCTTTCTGAGCCCGCGTGGAGGGTTCCTAGCTCAGAGAGGGCAGAGGCGGCTCCTGGGCATGACCCCTCTGGCCCACGGCCCGCCCCTCTCACCTGAAGTGGGACCCGGGGAGTCTGGTCCGTTCTTCGGCCTCCCTGGCCCCCTCTCCTGGCTCCTTCAGCTGGAAACACGCTTTCTCTGAGACTTACGTTGCACCCCTACCTTGGGAGCCCCCTGTAGCCCCCTGGGCAGATTAGGCCCGGGTGGTGCCTCACCCCCGGCCCATCACTCCCCTGCCCTTGCCTAAGGCTCTCCTCTCTCCCTGTATCACCAGGCCAGAACCCCGCGGACAGGCTCTGCCCTGGTCACCCCTGGATCTCCAGCACTGGGCCGGGTGCCCACTGCTCAGGAGATACTCAACACCTTCTCCCTCAATAAACACCAGAGTCGAGGAAGGACTGGAAGCAGGCCCTGGCCAAGCCGCGTGGCTCTGACGGGCGCCTGGCGCGGGTCTCTGCAGCACATGCGGGGGTCCTAAGCAGGCGGTGTCCTTCCTGCCGGAGGAACACTCGTCCCAGTCCTCCGGGCCCTTCTGTGCCGAGCAGCGTGGCCCGAGCCGGGTGTGGACTCTGCAGGAAGCCTGCGACTTTCCCAGATCCGCCCCCAGCAGAGAGGGCTCCTCCAGCTCACCCAGTGGGCCCCCATCTCGGCCCGTTCGGGAACCTCCAGATAAAGCCCCCTCAAAGGCCGCCGCCACCCCAGGCTTGGCAGAGGGCTGTGAGACCTGTGCCCCTTCCCAGGGTGCCCTGCCGCCCCTGGCTCCTGGCCGCGGAACCCGCGTCCCCGGCACAGCTGCGCCCGCGGCCGGCAGACCTGCCCATCTCCTCCGGCCCTGGTGTCGCCGGTGACACCCTGTTAAAAGTTGAGCATGCATTTTCCTCCTGCCAATGTTTCTCCTTTTCATTTAGCAAACATTGATTCCCTCCTGCAGATGGAATGGAGTGAAATCACACATGCCTCTGGGGCGACTTAGCTGTCAGAGCCAGAGGCGCTGGGCAGACGGGGGCTTCTCCTGCCACCTCATCCACGGTTGGCTTCGTGACCTCAGACAGTCGTTTAGCCTTTCTTGTCTGCCAGTTCCTCCCCCCAGCCCCAGTGGCTGGAGAAGGAGCCCCCGGAGCCCCTGGCCTGCAGAGCAGGAGGCTTTATTCACCAGCCAGTGGGGCCTCCCAGAGCAGCTCCGAAGAAACCTTCTGTAAAAAAGCCAAGTTCAAGGTTGTGTCAACACCAAACACCATGAAGTGGCAATTATCCAATTAACTTGATTAGTGTAGACAGAACCGCCAATGTCTGCTCGGCATACCCGCTTCCGCCCATTTCCTGAGCTTAGGCAGCTGCGGCAGAAGAGAGAATGTTGGGACAGGAGACTGGGCCTCTCTGCACTCCGGCTGCCCTGACTCTAGTCTGGGGGTGACAGAGCTTCCCCCACAAGTCTGCGGTAAGGCCGTGTGGGCTGACCTCGCTGAGAGCTCTGGGTACACCGGGGAGCTGGCTTTAAAGGCAGCGCGTGTGGGTGGGGGTGGTGCAGACCCACTTGCATCCTGGGGGGCTGCCTTCTTTTCACCCTCCATGACTTCAGGCGCTTGAAAAGTGCGTATTTCGTGGGGACTCCCTTCTACCAGGGTCAGCGTGGGCAAGGTGCTCTGTGCCTGGGTTTCTCCGTCTGTTCCAGGGGAATCCTAATGGCCTGAGCCTTAGAGAGGCATGAGCACAGGTCTGGAGAGTGATGATGGTGTGGAGATGGTCAAGGGGGAGATGATGGTGGTGGTGATGGTGGTGGTGATGGGGATGAAGGTGATGGGGATGAAGGTGATGGTGTTGATGATGGTGGTGGTGATGGGGATGAAGGTGATGGTGGTGATGATGGTGGAGTGGAGATGATAAAACACCGTTCTTATGGGCTGACTATACAGCCAACCAAGGAAACATTCTTAACCGCAGAGTCCTTTCAAAGTAACCCCTCCCCCACAGGGAGGTGGAGTCAAATCCTCTTCTCTTGAATCTGGACCTCACAGCTTGCTTAACCAAGAGAGCTCTGGGGAAACGATGCCACGTGACTTCCAAGTCTAGGTCAGACGACGTCTTGCAGCCCTTCTGCCCCACAGAACTGCTCGGACATTCCGGGAGCCCTCGGCCGCATGTGAGTGTAGCTGCCCTGCGAGCACCCCACTGGAAAGCTGGACTGGGCCACAGTGCCCCCAAGCCCAGCCCTCCAGTCACGCAGCGCGGGGCCAGACTGTGAATAAAGCCGCGCGGACCAGCCCAGCTGCCAGCCGACGGCCACCACGCGAGCCCGCGAGTGTTCCCTGGAGCAGGAGAGCTCCCCAGAGGGGTTCCCGACCCACACAATCTTCAAACCGAACAAAGTTAACGTCACGAGCTGCTCCATGTGGGGGCAGCGTGTAAGGCGGCAGCAGCCGCCTGGGACTGGCTGGTTCTGGTTCTCAGCCACTTCCTGGGTGAATGTGTGTCCGCAGGCGGCTGCTTGGCTTGGCGCCACACATCTGAGTCCCTGCCGGGGACCTAGCCCTGCTTCGGGGTCCAAGGAATGGTCAGCTCCGTGCTAACTTTTGGGAAGTGGGAAGGCCGGTGTATTTTGAAGCTAGCGCTTGCAGAGTTGTAAAAAGCCCCAGACGGAAGGCCCTGAGTGGGCCTGGAAAGAGCCTGGCACAGTGTAAGCCGAGAGCTCCCTGGTGGGGCCCCACCTGCAGCCCCAAGCCTGTCCACTCAAGGGCAGGATGGCCCTGAAGGATAAGACTGACTGGAGGCAGCTCCTGGTGGTCCCCGTGCTGACCACAGCCAGGCCCTGTGTCTGGGGGACTCGCTGGGGGTCCTGGCCCGTTGACAGGCTGCCCTGAGGGAGAGACGGGCAGGGAGGGGCTGCCCCGGCCCGCCCCCCAAGCTGGAGGGCAAGGGGTGCCAGCGTCCCGGTGCTCCGACTCTGGTTAGTTGTCAACTCCTATCAGAAACTCATGGAATTTCGACTGGGATTGTGTCAGACCATCACAGGGAAATGTATCTCATCCAGCATTCAGCCTTACAATCCATGAACATGGTTCATCCTTCTATTTATTTAGATCTTTATTTTCTCCCCTGAGCACTGTTTTGAGATTTTTTTCATGTAAAAATCTGGGACAAACATTGCTAGATTCATTCCCGAGCACTTTAATTTTTTGTGCTATCCTAAAGCGGAATCTTTAAGACTTTATTTTTCCGCTGTTTGCTCCTAACATGAGTATGATCGAGGTTTTTACATCACCTTTGTGTCCTGTGACTTCACTAAAGGCATTTATTGCTTCTCATGGTTGTTTTGTACATTTCTGGGAGTCTTCTACGTCAATAATCACATCGTCTGCAAACAGGCACGGTTTTGCTTCTTTTCTGAGCTTTGTCTTTCCTTTCTTCTATCCTTAGCGTATAGTGGCGTCTAGGACTCCCAGCGCCAGGCTGAACAGGGGCATCGAGAGAACATCTTTGTTCCCAATCCTGGGGAAACAAGCCAGCTTTTCGCTGCTGAGGGTGACGCTGGCTACAGCGGTTTTTTACTAGACTCCCTCCATCACTTTGAGGAAACGCCCTACTAACCCTAGTTTACTGAGGGTTTTTATAATGAACGAGTAGTGAATTTTGTCAAGAGCTTTTTCTGAATCTTTTGAAGTAATCATATTTTCTTTTGCAATAATATGATTTTCCTCCATTAGCCTGTTAATAGCACGAATCCTACTGGTTTTCAAATGTTGAACCAACAATGTATTTCTGAGATAAGTCGCAGGGATTGAGCTATTACCTCAGTGAGGTAGTATCCCTTTTTAAATGTGGCTGGATCTGATTTGTTAACGTTTTGATATTTTATTAAATCTTTGAAAAATATTTTTATTAAACGTTTGATGTCAGATTTGAGTAAATTGCTAGAATTCCGTTTTGGGGTTATTTCTGATCAGTTGAATTTCTTTAATAGCTGGAGGGTTGATCAGATTTTCGATTCCTTCTGTCAGCTTTGGAACGCTGTCTGTCCTAAGAAATATGCCCATTTCACCTACACTGCCATATTTTTGGAGAAGGCAATGGCACCCCACTCCAGTACTCTTGCCTGGAAAATCCCATGGACGGAGGAGTCTGGTGGGCTGCGGTCCATGAGGTCTCTATGAGTTGGACACGACTGAGCGACTTCCCTTTCACTTTTCACTTTCATGCATTGGAGAAGGAAATGGCAACCCACTCCAGTGTTCTTGCCTGGAGAATCTCAGGGACGGGGGAGCCTGGTGGGCTGCCGTCTATGGGGTCGCACAGAGTCGGACACGACGGACGCGACTCAGCAGCAGCAGTAGCAGCCATATTTTTGGGTGTCAAATTGTATATACAAAGTTCTCTGCTATTTTATCAGCATCTGTAGGACCTGTGGTAACGACTCCCCTTTCACGCGGATGCGGCTGACCTTTCTAATGCTGGTCATCTTTGTGCGCGCCGTGCTCTTGGTGCTTCCAGGCGGGGCGTGTCTGCTCGTGGACGTGTCCAAAGACCCCAGTTCGGCTTCGCCAGTTTCCTCTGTGCTTCGTGTCTATGTCGTGATTTTCTGTTGTTGTCTTTCTCATATCCCTCATTCTATTTACCTTGGATTCAGTCTATCATCCTGAGGGGAAGCCTTAGGTCACTGATTTCAGGTCTTCCTTCTTTTCTAATATAATTATTTAAAGTCATGAATTCCTCTAAAGTTGCACGCCATGAACGTTGATACATGGGCTCATTGTTAGACAGCAGCTTTGTTCCCGATATTTGGACAGAACAGGATGGATCCAGGAGTAAGACCTATAATTTCATTTCTGGACAAGAGGACAGAAGCCGGTCCGAGGCAGCAGACTCCCCGGCCTGTTGCGGAAAGGGCGGCGGCCGCCTGGACCCTCCTGAGGGCTCTGCCGCCGGCCCATGGCAGACTCGCCGCCCTGCCTCTCCCAGCCAGCCTGCCTGCCTCTGCCCAGGGCCGTCTGTCCAGCCCTGCTCTGGCGGCGGCCGCCTGCCTTGCGTTCCCCTTGTGCCATCGCTCCAGGTCCAGGTTAAACTGGCATCCGTTCATCTCTCTGGACCTCCGTCTTCATGCTTGGCCCTTGCGGTTGCCAATAGTCTCTCCTTCCATGAACTTAGAAATCTGTCTCGCTCTTCATCTAGGTTTGCTGCTCGAAGCCTGATAATCATGGCGACAGCCCAGCTTGCCATGCTCCCGTCTCCTCGCTGCCATCCCGGCAGAGACTGTTGCCCCATTAAGGATGGAAAGGAGGTTCGGTCTCATCCAGGCTCCAGTCACGGGGCTGATCTCGGGAGGGGCGGGAAATCCGACCCAGGTCCCCCCGCTGCCCAGAGAGGTGACGGAGCCTGGCCGGCTGCACATGCTCCGGGCCAGCAGTGGTGCTGTGCCCTTGCGTTCCAGCTGGCAGTGCTGGCAGGGGTGGGGCCCGACCCCTTCTTCAGCGGGGCCACCTCCTCTTGCAAAGAGCCCAGCGAAGATGGCAGGCCAGCCAGATGGCGGAGGTGTTGCTCAGAAGTGTGGGCACACTGCTTATGGGAGAAGAACCAGCTTCTTTCCCCAGCCATGAGGATACTTTGGGGAGCCTCTGGGAGCCTCCTTTTCCTCCTCCCACAGCCAAGTTTTATTTATTTACTTTTAAAGCAAATGTATTCACTGTGTGCTCTGCCCATTCTTTGACCCCAAGACCCCCTGAGGGGGTGGGGTTGGTGCTATTACTGTTTCCCATTTTACAGCTGAGGAAACCGAGGCTCAGAGAACACAGTCAGAGCCCAGGTCTGCCAGGCTGCACAGGACGTGCCACAAGTCTTCCCACCCTGCCCTGGAGCATCCCTGGAGAACGCAGGGGACTAAGACCCTAAGGTAGCTCCTTTTGGGTTCCGTGTAGGAGGGCTAAAGCGATCAGCATCCTAAAGGGTGTTCCCCTGGGCCAGTCGAGGCCAGTGCAACCTGTTGGCCATGCAGATGCTGACCCAGGACTGCTTGGCCACCCCAGACAGACATCCGAGACTCTTCTGGAGGCAGTTCCAGTGAGTACCTTTCCTCATGGGACCCAGCAAACCCAGTGTCCATTAGAGGGTCCACTAGAAAGAGACTCAGCTAGTTGGCACCCTCTGTAGGCATCATGGGTCCAGGCACAGCAGGGACACTTGGCAGATATCACCCACCTGCTATGGGCCTAACACTCTGCAGGCAGCATCTCTGACTCTTTCAAGGGCCCTCTAGGAAGGTTCTGAGGCCCTTAGCTTAGTGGGGACGAAACAGGGACAGAACAGCCCAGGTGCTGGGCCCCAAAGACGTGTGAGACGTGGATCCAGCTGCGGGCGGCTTAGAAGGCCCAGTCCTTTCTGCACGCCCACCCCACAGGCTCCCAACAGCCAGGCAGACGGCAGCCTGGCTCGCAAGAGGGCTCTGTCTGTCTGTCCAGGGAGCTGGGCCCGCGGGGCCTGAAATCCAGCTTAGCTCTGAGCTTGAGTGGAAGATGCAGACGCGCCGGGAGCTGCTCAGGGCTGGCGGTCTGGGCGGAGGGAGGGGAGCCAACACTAATTCGTCTTCAGATGGCCGAAGGGGGTAATCGCTGGAGTGACAGGGCTGAGAAATCCTGTTAGTCCCCCGCTCAGCTCCGGCTGTCACGCGGCGTCCAGACAAAGCCGCTCCTGGGGGCTGCGGGCGTGATGAAGAGCTCACGTTCAGGGAGGGCAGGCGGCAGGGACCCCAGAGAGGGCTGATCCTCGAGGCTTTGCTGGAGGAGGAGGGCCGAGCCCCTGCAGCTCCAGGGCCTGCTGGAAGCATCTCAGGGTCCAGGTCCTGGCAGCCAGCCTTGGGCGAGCCCCTCCCTTCTTCTGGGCCCCAGGGTCCCTTGTGTAAAATTGCGGGAGGGGAAGAAGACCTCCCAGGGATCAGGTGGTCTGGGGGCTTCCTGAATCCTGCCTGGCACACTTGACTTGCCAGTCCTCTGGAGCTGGTCGGGGCAGGGTGAGGCCACGGGCTGTCTTGCCACCAGGGCAGTGGGCGCCCTGCAGCTGGGTTGACCGGGGGTAGACTGGGGGTGGGA
>NW_024070209.1:103741500-103751975 GCF_014754425.2 Oryx dammah
GGTGGGGTGGGGGCACGGGGGGGGACCTGGGGTAGACTGGGGGGACCCGGGGTGGGGTGAGGGGGACCTGGGGTAGATGAGGTGGGAGCGTGCAACCTGCTCCACCAGCCAGGCTGATAAGCTTTTCCCTCCTGGAATCAGGCTCCAGCTGCAGACCAGCCTGGACCGCGGCCGGGCAGCTCCCCCGGGGAGCCATAATGGAAAGCAAGTCGCAGCATCCTGACCTGGCTCCCCTGCAGAACAGGGGCCACGGCGGCGGCATTTGTCTCCTTGTGAGAATGGGCGTGCTCCTGGAGGAGCTCACAGTCAGGAGGGCGGTCCTCCAGGCCCAGAGCCCCCTCCCCATGTTCCCACCCCCTCTGCCCACCGAGATGGAGGCCCTTTCAAACACGACTTGCTGGGGCAGAATTATCGCCCCCGCCGATCATGCTGAGCCCCGCCCACCAGCCCCTGCGGTTGACCCCCCGCCCCTCGACCTCCCCAACAGGAGGCTCTGCCCTCTCCTGTCCCCCCAGAACCACCCCACATCCAGGACCCTGCGGACCCTGAGCCCTGACGCCTGGTCAGAGGACCCGCGAGCCCTGCTGGCTCTCTGAGCCTCATCTGCGTTCCTCTTGGGCTTCCTGTCGCGTCTGCTCTCTGGTCTGAGTGTCTGGCCCACCTGGGAGGGTGTCACCCCACGGTGCCACCTGCAGATGGTGGGAAAGGGGTCCCGGATCACCGGCTGTTCGCTTCCTTGCTGCCAGTCCCCTTTGACCCTTGACTGCTGACTCTCGGGAGGCACCGCTGAGTGAAGGTGCCGTTTGTGGGGTGCTGGGGCCCAGGGCTCTGTCCTGCAGCTCAGGACGTCTTGGATGAAGCCAGCCATTCAGCTGTGTTGGCAACAGACAGCCAGGAACAAAAGCCAAGTGGCTTCGGCGTCAGCCTTTAAAACCACTGAAATAGTCTCACTTGTCACTCTGTGATCCAAATATTTTGCCCACTTACACGCAGCCTTCTGTGCTTGTGAAATTAAGTGTGTTATTACTCTCACCTGGCCCGGTGACAAGGCGGGCAGATCAGATAAATAACCTCGCAGCCGATCAGGCGAGTGGGAGCGTATCCTTATCGGCACAACGTGGACATGGAAACTTCCGGCTGGATGTGGGTGGAGGAGGGGCCGCCTGGGGTGGGGGGGGGGGGCAGGTGGCCTGGTGGTGGGGGCTGGGGGGTCCCCCACAGTGAGGAGGGTGGGAGGCAGGTGAGCTTAGAGAGGAGATGAGAGCCCTGGCTTCTGGGGCTCAGGAGGCTGTCTCAGGGGTGGGGGGGGTGGCGTGGGGCCGGGGGTGGGGGGCCGCGCGGGCCGGGGGTGGGCCGGGGGTGTTCTGAGCTGGAGACGGGCCCTGGACAGTGTCGCTTCAGCACCAGGAATCAAGTTTCAGATGCATTCAGACAGGCTTTTGTTAACTCTATTTTTTTTTTCTTTCTGATTTAAAATGTGATAAAGACTCATTATAGAAAAACGAAGAAAATTACAAAGGAGGGCGGGCAAGCTCCTGGCTCCCCACCAGCAGCAAGCGGGCCGAGGGGTTTCCTTCCTGATTTTCGTGGATGCGTTTATAATCGGAGTCTTTTCCCACTACCAGCACTCTCGTTTCCAGCACATGAGTGTGTTCAGTCGGGGCTGATCCTGTATTATTTAAGAGACGATAGCTGGTGTCTGTCAAGGCTGCCCACCTTCCGGGCGGCCTCATTCCATCTCCTCTGAGTTTTGTTTCCTTAGGATGGAATGCAGCCAGCTCAGCTCCGGGCACCGCAGAGGTGCTGGCAGCCAGGGCATGCCCAGGGCAGGGCTTGGGGAATCACTCACCAGCGGGTTGCGGGAGGCAGGCTTATATTACAGCGGAGGAAGCCGAGGCTGGGGACAGGATGGCCAGCCGGCCCGGAGGATGAGCCGTCGGGGGCACCCCTGAGTCTGAAACCCAGGGAGTGATACCGGTCAGGCTATCAGGGTGACAGTGTCCCCGGGCGGCTAAAGTTTCTCTGAGCCCGGTGAGCCGAGAGGGCCAGCGGGCGGGCCGCTGCATGCCAGGTACTCACAGGGCCAGCCCAGCCAGCCGGCTCTTGCAGACAGCCCGACACAGGCCTGGGCGGCGCTGCGTGGGGACCGAGGCTTCCCCAGGTGCCGTGACTCACCCTCTCTGCCCAGGGTGGCGGCTGTGCAGCTGGCAAGGTGCAAACTTGCCTTTGCTGGTGTCCCTGTGGCCTCCCAGGCAGCTCTGAGTGGCCCTGAGGGCCCGCTGGGAGGCCCCTCTGCCCTCCCTCCCAAGCACTTAAGTCCTGAAACCCAGGGGCTGAGCCAGCAGGGCATAGCTCGTGGGGACGGGCCCTCACCCAGCTCAGCTCCAGGGGCCCAGCTGTGGCCGACTCCCCAGCTGTGGGCATGGTGTGGGCAGACTCGGCTGAAACGGGCCTGTCCCCGTTGAGAGGTCCAGTCCCCTGCGACAACGGAGACCCGTACATAAATACTGGGACGACCTGGAAACGTCTGCCCATGGGGCTTAAGCCGGGCAATGCTGGGACCTCGCCTGGGCGGAGCCCCTGGAGGGACCTGGGGTGTGAGATGACCCTGGGGTGACCCTGGAGGCTGGGCCAGGTGGGGCTTGATGGCCGGGTCACCCCAGCGGATTCCTCGCAGCTCACCCAGGGCTGGCTATCTGCGACTCGACTCCTTCAGACCACCCTGGGCACCCAGGATCAGCCCTGTCTTTGCCCCCTGCTGTGGGTCCCCTCTTGACTCGGGGGTCTGTGGCTCGGCAAAGTCGGCCTGGCCTCTCAGGGGAAGGGGACTGGACCAGTGTGTGGCCCCGGCCCTGTCTTGCCCCCCTGCCCTCCACAGCAAAGGCCTTGCAGGAAAGGGCCTTGCTGCTAAGCCCACTTGCAGCTCCTGGACCTGGGCACCCGTCCAGGCCGTGTGGGGGGCCTGTGACCGCCGGGTTTCCACCCTCCGTCCTGCGTCTCCTTCACCCCAGGGAAGGTGGGAACTCCACCACTCACGTCCCAGAGTGAGGTGAGGGCAGCCCATGCGTGCAGAGTCTGGGTGCTCTGGGGGCGAGGTGGGGCGGCCCAGGATAAAGCGGAGACCCCTGTCCTGGGAATGTGTTGGTGGAGGTACCCAGCAGGTCCCACACGCGGCCAGTACCGCCTGGAAGCAGGAGGTGGGGACAGTGGCCAACAGGGGCCCACAAGGAGCAGGTGTCCCCGGTGGGGGTGAGTGGAGGTCCACGCCTGTGGCCGAGGAGGAGCGCCGTCTCCTTTGGCTCGTCGACAGTGCGTAGGCTGGGGCTCACCTTCCCGTCCTACCTACGAGGGTGAGGCTGCGTGTCCCGGGGAGGCGGGATGCTGAGGCTGGCCCCCTGCAGGCAGGTAAGTCTGACTCTCCTCCTGGGCGACCGCCTTTCCAGGGCAGCCCCTTTTCTCTGGGTAGTTTTTATTTTTTATTTTTTTTAAGCTCAGATGTGGCTCCTCTGGGGAGCGTGGACCCTCGTTAGTGGGAGAAACAAACGCCAACAGTCATCCACCTGAGGATGGGGGCGCCCTGAAGAGGGCTCTGGGGCTGGTGGCAGGACCAGGAAGGACGGGGCAAGCTAGGGGTGACGGAGGAGGGAGTGCAAATCCCCTGGAGATTTTCTCAGTGCTGTCTCTGGGTTTTCCCCAAAGGAAACCCTAAAAGGCTTTCTCAGAGAACATACTTGACTCAGGGACTGGAGACCCATTGTACTGATGGGCAAACTGAGGCCCCAAAAGGGAAAGGGTGTTTTCGTAAGTACAAAAGTTCTGAGGTGTAAATAGGGACCCTGAGAGCCCACCCCCAGGCTCAGAGAGGAAGCCAGCCCCGTGAAAACAACACCACACTTCCTTCCTTGCTCCCCTCCATGAGTATCTTGAGCTCCCACGATGTCCCAGGTAGGGCAATGGAAAGTTGGTGGTCCCATGCCCAGGTCCCCAGCCTCGATGGGCTCTCAGGCCGGTGGGAACATCCAGGAAACGGGACTCCCGGAAGCACTGGGAGGGTGTGGGCTACCAGTGGGGCAGAGCAGGCTCAGCCTGGCTTTGGGGCGTGTGTGTCGGGAGCGGTCAGCCAGCTGCCCACAGGGGCCGCGGTGGGGCAAGGCCTTTGGTGGAATGTGGAGTGGCCGGTGTGGACAGCGGTCCAGAGCTGCTGTCTGCCCGGGATCGGGCGGCTTTGTGGGCAGGGCTGGGTGCCGGCAGGAGGGAGATGACTCAGGGCAGGAAGGGAGGGCCTGGCCGGTTTTCTTAAGAATTTGGACTTTATCCCCGAGGGCAATGGGGAGCAGGAAAGGGTTTTTAACTTGCCGGGCAGGGGGTGGCAGGGCTCTGCCCTCCACTGGGTGGCAGCTGCCTTGGACCCTGAGCTGCAGCCAGGCCCTCCTGGGATGGCGCTGGCCGAGGGCATCTGTGGCCCAGCTGGCGGGTGGTCTGGGGGTAAGCCGGGTGCAGGGCAATGTTTCCTGGGACAGCTTCTCTGGACGCAGGCACAAGGAGCCCCGGGTGAACTCCGTCGCCACGCTCCCATCCCGCAGCGCACCGCGACTCCCCTTCAAGGCTGCCATCAATAACCGCTCCCTTCTCCTGGGTGCTGCAGTGGCCACATATATAATATTTAAACCACATTGGTGGGTGACAGAGACGTACGGATATTTTTAATCCCAACAGGCTATTACGGTTCATATCATGTCTGTCAAATAAATATTATGAATCATTTCCCGTTATCTTTATGGGGGCAAGCTGACTACATCAGGGAGATTGCGCACACAGCTCTGCCCTGTGTGTTTATCCGCCTCTTATGTATATGTATGTGTATATAGAGAGATTTATGGAGCAATTGTCGATAATAAATGCTCCCGGTAAAACACATTATCTTCTTGCTTGGTGGGCGGCGTCTGGAGAGGGCATGAGGAAGAGGAGTCGGGGAGGGGCGTGCCATCTTCGGAGCCAGGCCTGGGACGGGGTCGACACCCCAGGCTGCGCCTCTCGGCCCGAGCCCTTCTCCTCTGCTCCTGGGATCCGTCAACACGGATTTCCCTGTTGATGTTCTCATGTTTCACGTTAAAAATAAAAAAAGTCTCTGATTAGCTGGCTCTTTTCTTCCACCTTAAAGAAGAGGCGGAGGTTCAGAGAGGGGCATGGGAGAGCCGCTGGCTGAGCTAGGCACAGCCTCCCCACTGCCGGTACCCAGCCTAGCACCCAAGTTTCCGAGTCTGCTGCCTGGCCCTTCTCTCTGCACCCGGTCTCAGCATTTGCACACTGGTGAGAAGCAGGGAGATGGGGCAGTCCGCTAGAGGCCCCAGTGAGTGGTTGTCCCTAAGCGGGGGTGGGTGTCCGACCATTAACCCTTATTGTGAATCTGTCGGCCTTGGAGCTGGGGCTGCTGCATGCCCTGGAGCCAGTCACCGCTCCCCTGAGTATTCGTATCGCCTCTGGTGAGCCGGGGGAGCAGGAATCTGTCTTTGGGACTGGAGTTGGCAGACGGGGTGGCTGGGACTTCGTGACCCCAGGAAACAGCGGCATCCTCCTTTGCTGACTCGGAACTCTCTGGCCCCCTGCGCGCTGCCCCTCACTCCTTCTGCTCCCCGCCCCGGCATCCATGACTCTTTCCAAGTGCCCTTGGGGTTTGGAGGGACCATCTCTTTGGAGACCTCTGGAAGGATCCCGGGGGTTCCCAGGTGGCGCTAGCGGTAAAGAACCCACCCACCCGGATCAGGAAGCTCCCGTGGAGGAGGGCACGGCAACCCACTCCAGTCTTCTTGCCTGGAGAATCCCACGGACAGAGGAGCCTGGCGGGCTACAGTGCCTGGGGCTGCAGAGTTGGACACAACAGAAGTGACCTAGCACGGAAGGATCCTGCCAGCCCTTGCGGGGAGCTACCCCGAAACCCCAGTCTTTCTCCACAAAGTTAGCGACATCCCCTTAGGCCTGTCTCACGCAGACTGGTTTGGCCAAACTGCCTTTCAGCTCCCAGAGGTTTGGGACGACGCTCCCACACGATGGAGGGGAGCGGCCTGCCTTCAGAGCATCTGATGGGGACGAAGCCTAACCCCTTTTGGGCCGCGTTTGTCTGGCTGTGCAGGGCTGGCCACTGCTGTGGACGGGAGTGGTCAAGAGCCTGCAGGGCGACAAAGGCTTGGCAGAGGCGTCTCCTCCTCCACCACGTCCCCCAACCTGGTCCGCTCGCTTCTCCCCACTAAGCAGGACAGGCTGAGTGCAGACCAGCGGCTTTCCTGAGCTCCCCCACACGATGGAGAGACAGGGCGGACCTCGGAACAGCTCTGTCCGCCTTGTTGGGCGAGCTTGGGTGCCCCTCTGCCCCTTTGGGCTTCCTCCTCAACTGCCAGCTTGAGTCAGCTGTCACCAGCGACAGAGAGGGTTGCCCCCACAGGAGGCAAGAGAGTGCCCTCCAGGCTGGGGGATTTGAGAACAGGCTGGGGTGCCTGAGCCCCTGCCCTGTTTATGGGGGTCAGGGCCCCACTCCGTCTGTGAGATCCTGCTGGTCATCAGCTCAGGATCACACGGGCCCTCCTTGGAGGAAAGGACCCAGAAGCAGCCAAGGTGCGCCCCAGTGCCCCAGGAACTGTCGGGAGCCGTCCATCCAGACACCAGTCTCCGGGGCCCCGCCTGGCAGACAGTGGCCTTTAAAAATACTATTCACCAAGTGATTCCGGAGACTGTTTACAAGCCTGAGCTGAGACAGGCACAGGGAATAAGCCAAAGCACCTTAAAAAGCATCCTTCAGGGAGAAAAGAAAAAAAAAAAAAAAGAGAAAAAAAAACCCAAACAAAAAACAAAACCCTCTCAGATCCCAGGTTGTAAATAGATGGATATTACTATAAAAATACTTTTGGCTGCAGAAACACATGGCGGGAAGGCTGGGGGTGGTTTTTTCCATGGTTAGCTGGGACCTGGAGACTCCAAATGGGGCAGCCACCGTCCCGGGCGGGGCCCTGTGGGATCGTTTGCACCAAAGAGCCCCGGCTCAAGGGGGGAGCGAGAACCAGAAATAACAAGGGCAAGCACATTTTCCATCAAGGAGGCTGGGTGTTTGCCTTTCTCCGCAGCCCGCTCCCCTCCCCTCCCGAGCCAGCCAGCTCCTGCAGCACCCCTGTACCCCAGCACTCCCGGCCCCCTGCCAAGGGCAAGATGAGGCTGAGAGCAGTGTGGCACCTGTGGGCACCGGAGCCGGGCCTGCGGGGCTCTGGACGCGTGCGCACTCCACTGCCCCCGTGGCCTCCCGGGGCCCTGGCTGAGGCTGGGGCTTGGAGACACCGTCGGAGGTCTCTCCTAGGAGCAGAGGCCCCGAGGAACCCACGCGGCAGTTCGCCTGTGCCTGTCTCCCTGGCTCCAGGAGCCAACAGTTCCAAACGGAGTCTCTGGGTTTTCTGGGGCAAGGGGCTGGGGGAGGACCGGGAAGCCCAGGGCTTGAATCTCCTGTCACAGGCAGGCGACTTCAGATGCTCCAACTCAGGCTTCGAGGCCTCTAGGACCAGCTTGCCTATGAGCGCCCAGCGTGTTCCAACCTGCCTGCCAAGGCTGTTGAAGGCTGTTCCTTCAACAGGCTGGCTACCTCCTCGCCCCGGGTGAGAGCTTGTGCTGGTTCTTCTGCCTGGAGTGCCCTCAGCCCTGTCTTGATCCGATGAAAACCTTCCTTCTTCAAACCCAGCCCAAGAAACAGCTGTGCCCAGAAGCTGCGGGCCCCTGGCCTGACACGTCCTGGCCCTTCGGTCACTGTCCTAACACTTCCAGCCTGTCCACCACTTCCCACCCCCTTGTGGGTGCCTCTTAGGTCCCCCCTGGGCTGGGGCTCCCAGAGTGCCCACTTCATCATCTCATAATCATATCGATAACTGAAGTGGCAGGAACTCTCAGGACTGAGCTCCTCCTCTTGGGGCCAGACTCTCCCTCAGTTCAGTACAGTCGCTCAGTTGCGTCCGACTCTTTGGGACTGCAGCATGCCAGGCCTCCCTGTCCATCATCAACTCCCGGAGCTTGCTCAAACTCATGTCCATCGAGTCCGTGATGCCATCCAACCATCTCATCCTCTGTTCGTGGGGTTCTTAAGGCAAGAATACTGAAGCGGTTTGCCATTCCCTTCTCCAGCGGACCACATTTTGTCAGAATTCTCCACCACGAGCCATCCACCTTGGGTGGCCCTACACAGCACAGCTCATAGTTTGAGTTAGACAAGGCTGTGGTCCGTACGATTACATGGCTCTCCCTGCCTCACCTCCTTCAGTCGTCTCCGTGACTCAGTGGCTCAAGGTGACCATGCCTACTCTCCAGATGAGGAGACTGAGGCACAGGGAAGGAGGGACCTGGCTAGGTCACACGGCTGGGAATGGAAGAATGGGGAGCCAGCCCACGCCTGTTTGCCTGGGACCACCCTCCGCCTGACGACCTAGACTGGGCACACGGTCTGGCCCCTTGGCAAAGGCTGAAGGGATGTCTGTTGAATGAATGACCGACCCACAGCAATGCACGCGGCAGCCGTTCACGTTTCTTTAGCACCCTGCCCCCACTCAGCAGAGCATGGCTGGCTGTCTCACAGAAGGTGGCGTGAAGGCAGTGCTGTACCACAGGCCCCTGGGGCCCGGGGGCCTGTGCGGGCCCACACCCTCACTGGCCCAGACGCTCCCAGGACAGGGCTCGGGTCCAAACGCTGGCTTCATCCTCGCTGCAGAGTGACGGTGCTCCACGCTGTCATCTTTCCCGGCCTTGGCTGTCCTCCTCAGTCAGGTGGGCTAGCAGTGCCCACTGCCCAGGAGTTGTTGGGGGTGACCAGCCAAGAAGTGGGTGCCATGGTACTGGGTGGTCTCCTCTCCCAAGTAGCGAGGGCCTCTTCATCTCCGGTGGCAGTGGCGAGGTCTGACTCAGGTCAGGAGGACAGGCTGGGAGGACGGAGTTCAGACGGGCCACTGATGGTGCACAGAGGGAAGGCCGTGCCAGGGGCAATGGAGACAGGCCCGAAGACGGGGGCTGGCATGCGGCGCGCACCCCAGACGTGTCAGCACCCGTGTTCACTCCTGCTCATCCTGCGTGCTTGCCCGGCCCCAGCCCTGGAGGAAGGAAATAGGTTTTAGAAGTGGGTGGCTGGCGGGGCAAAGTGGGGAGTGGGTTTGCTGGGACGACAGTGACGAGGACCAGTCTTACACCAGCCACGGCTGGAGGCAAGGGCAGATGGGCAGGGGGCTCAGGAGCCAGCAAAACCCAGACTTTCTCGAGTAGGGGAGGAGGGCAGGCAGGGATCAGACAGGAGCCAGGGGGACAGGGCAAGCCTGGGCCACGGCCTGTGGTTGTGCCTGGAGAGGGAGGGCTCCCCAACCAGCACTTACCCGACTCCCCCCAGCCCAGGATGCTCCCAGTGGCCCGAGGGCCTCTCTCTGCAGCAGGACAGGTCTCAGTGCCCTTGTGGGATCCAGCCTCTAGCTATCCATGGGGAGGTGGTCCTGTTGTGTGCCCATTCCACAGAGGGGAAAGTGAAGCCTAGAAGGGGGCTGGGGAGGCAGGCTGGAGGCCACATAGGTGTCAATGGTGCCCGAGGCAGGAGGGTCCCCCTCTAGTCCAGGCTGTGTCTGTCCCTGAGCTGCTGGTTGGGCCCTCCCATCAGCGCCCCTGGCCCAGGGGCCACATGTGTGGCCCGGGTGACGTGGGGACTCCCGGGGAAGCGCCTCCGGGAGTGGACCGAGCAGGGCAGCGAGCGCAGGGTTGGGGGCGGGGTCAGGAGGCCCAGGTCCGCGCAGGTAACTCACGCAGGAGCCCCAACTCCAGCTGCCCCGAGCTGTCAGGACGGGGATCCGTCCTTTCGCTTTTAAACAAACACGTCATGAATTTAAAAGTCAGGGCAGAGAACTGTCCAAGGCGTAAAAATAGCCACCTGGCCAGAGTCAGCACCCAGCTCGCCGCGCCTGGTCCCCAGCCTGGCGCTCCCAGAAGCCGGGGCGCCCCCTCCCCATCCAGGCCCCCTTCCCGGGGTGGTGGGGCCCTAACTGGCCGTCCGTGGGGGCGGGGCTGGGGGCGCCCGGAGTGTGGGAGTGGGGGCCGGATGGGGGCTCCAGAAAATGAAACCCCGCACTAGACGCCGGAGCCGAGCCTGTGCCGCCCGGGGCCTCAGTTTCCCCACGCGCCGGGCAGGATCGGCGCGCCGCGCGGCCGGCCGCTTTGTGTGGCCGCTCAGACAATGGCCCGGCCGCTGTCCGCCTGCTCCGCCCGGTGGTTTGTTTTTTTTTTTTGGGGGGGGGTGGCAGGCCGGGAGGGAATTCTGCTCCCGCCCCGCCCGCGCCCCCCGCCCCCGCGCCGCCACCCCCGAGCGACTCCCGGGAACCCCTGGCGGAGGAAAACTTGCAAGTTTGCACCGCGCTCGCTCGCCTGCAACTCGGCGGCGGGGCGGGCAGCGCGGGGGAAAGGGGCGCGCTCCGGACGCC
>NW_024070209.1:103752375-103797165 GCF_014754425.2 Oryx dammah
GGGGGGGGACTCCCGGCCCCGCCCGGCGGCAGCTGGCGCCCCCCGCCCGGGCGCCCGGCTCCAGCGGGGCGGCGCAACTTGTGCGCTCGCAGCCTCCGGCCGCCCTGGCATCGGGACGGCCTCTGCGCCGCCGCCCGGGCTGCGGAGTCCAGCAGGCCGCCGGCCCTGGAACGCTCGGGACCCCTCCTCCCCCAGAGCCGCCCGGGCGCCAGTGGGCAGGGTCGCCGAAGGGCCTTGAGACCGGGACCATCAAACCCGGGGAGGCCCCTTCCAGAAACGGGGACCCTCAACTCAGGCGCACGCCAGTGTTCTCCTGGCGTTCCCTGGAGCTGGCCCTGCACTTGGGGTGGACACCGTGGAGGGTCGGAGGGCCGGCTTTCCCCGTCCTCCCGCTGCCATCGCGCCCAGTGGCTCCCTTACCCTGGACCGCTCTCCAGCTCCAGGTCTGGCCCCACAAAGGAGGTGGGGGCATAGCCAGGTGCCCCCAGCCCGCTGTCCTCCCGCCGGTTTGGGAACCAGTAAGAGGCAGGAGAGGGGGAGGGGGTGGGGAGACTTTATAAATGAGCCCGGGAAGGATATTAATTTGGCGGTGGGGCCGGCAGCCGGGCTGTCAGGCTGGGTGAAGGATTTGTGCTGAATGGAAATTAAAACAGCTGATTATGAATGGAGCCCGTGGCCTGCTGCCGCTCCCGCCTGCCCAGCCCCTCACAGCCTGGGGTGCAGTTTGGCCACCCGCTTGGCCGCCAGAACGCGGCACAGCTGCGGGGACGCGGGTTGAGATGGGGAGGTGGAGGGGAGCCCCGCGGAGTGGGCCCGGCTTCCCGGGATGGCTGGGTGAGGGTCAGTGCTCTTGGCAGGCGTGCAGAGGGGCGTGTGACATGGTGACCGGGGTGGGCTTCCAAGTTCGCCAGGTCCAAGAAGACTCCTTCCGTGACCCTGCACTGTCCAGACCTCCGCAGGCGCCAGGCTGGGCGCTCTCCTTCCTCCTCAGAGCCTTCAGGGTGGGCACGCACGTCCATTTTGCAGATGAGAAAACTGGTTGAGGCCAGCGGCTACAAAGTGATGGTTTGGGGTTTGAAGCCCCAGCCTGTGGTGGTGCCCGTGTGTACGGACTGAAAGCTGAGTTGATTGCGACTCGCTGCTGCTGGGCCTGGCTGCGCGGGGCGGGGGGAGGGGGAGGCCCTGTGTAGGCCAACAACCTCTCCTGTCGCCTATTAAAGTCTTACACATATGTGTACACACACACAGAGGCGCCCCCTGGGACAGGAATGCTCAACTCTGTCTTTGCTCTTCTCCCGGGCCCCCCAATGAGGCAGGGCCCTGCCTGGGTGCGTGGAGCCGGATGGGTCCCGTCCCTGACATGCTGGCAGGGTCCTAGGAGTGGGCCCGTGGAGGGCCCCGGCCGCAGGCTGGCTGTGCTGGAGACCCCACATGGAGGAAAAGTTGTGTCCCAGGAACCTGGACGGGTGTCATTCCCCCTGGCCCTCCCGCCGCGGCAAGGAGGCTGGGGGTGCTTCTCTCTGACCCAGCCTGCGGCCTCCCAGGTAGCCCATGCCCCAGGCCTGAGCAGACAGCCCTGGACTCTGATTACACTTTATTTTTTTTCTAAGCTTGTGACCAGCTCTGAAGTCCAGTGGAGTTAAGGTCCATTTAAGCGGCTACTTGCCTAAGCCCTTTTGTCAACACGACCTAATCCCTCGTGGGGGGTGAGTGTCGGAAGGCCCGGCCTGTCCAGGCGTGGCTGGCTTCCCAGGGCAGACCTGGAGCAGTTGGGCAGGCGGCATTGCCCCTTAACGGTTGTCCGTCCACTTTCGGGGCCTCGGGCAGAGGGCCTGGTCCTTCCAGCACCCGCTGCCTGGGGCCTGGTGGGCCTGGGTCCTTGCTCTTACCTGCCCGGGAGTCTCCCAGCTGCCGAGCCTCCCCGTGAGGGCAGGGCAGGGACAAGCCCGAGGTACGGATCTGGGCCCAAGCACTTGTCCACGGCAGCCCCTGCTGCCCACGGCTGACCAGCGCCTGTGCCGGTTGAGAGAAAGCCTGTGCTGGCACCAGTCTGGCCGGTGGAGCTGCAAGGCTGAGTCTGCGGTCTCGAGGTCTCAGACCTCGGACCCTTGGCTGCTTGTGGCCCATTTGCCTGGGGATGGGTGGGGTGGCAGTCACAGGACGGTAGGTCCACTGATCGCCCTCCGGGCAGCTCTTGGGGACCTGAGAGAGCTTGGAGCCCGGATGAGGGTCATCTGGTAACATCAGAGCCTCGGGACCCAAAATAGAGCACATTCTCGGGCCTCCCGAAATAACAGGGTCACGTGGCTCTGCGGAGGCCGGGCTTGGAGGCCGGCCTGCTGAGGCAGTCCCATCTTGGCCTGGGCCCTAGGACTGTTGGGGCGTTTGTTTTGGTAAACTCCGGAGGGGGCTCTGTGTGTTTTGGGGGAAGTGTCAGGGTGAGAAGAACGGCCCTCGGATGGGCTTGGCCGTGGCCGTGGCTGTTGCCTTGCCGGCCTGGACTCGGATGCCTGTCCAGTGCGCTTGGGCCCAGTGTGTAGCACTGACCCACTCTGCCTGGACACGGTGGGACACGCTGGGGACCCTCGGGAAGGGCCACGGGGGCGGGCCGGCGGCTCTGAGCTGGGGCTTGGCAGAGCTGTCCGGGCAGCCGGGCGCACACCGGGGCGACCGCCGGGGGCCGGCTCCAGCTCTACCAGCTCGTCCAGCCGTGCCTGTCCTTCAGGGCCTGCTGGGATTTGCGCCTCCTCCAGGAGGCCCTCCGCCTGCCCTCCCTGGCCTCCCCCACTCTGGCCCCTGCCCCCGTGTGGCTCTGGTGGGGGCGGGTTTCCGGTGGTGGTCCTGTCTGTCGTCCTGGGAGAGGAGGCCCCGGGGGCTGGTTGTGGAATTACTGTGCGTGCAGAATGGGGCGGGTGTGTGTGGCATCCGGCATCAGGACGGGACCCTCGGTGAGTCGGGGTGGGGCAGACTTGGGGGGTGGTGTGTACGTGTGTGGGGGCGAAGGCCCCGAAGGCCTGCCAGAGCCTGTGGAAGCCATCTGCAGCGTCCCACCTTCCCGGCTCTCCTGGGCTCTTTCCACAGTTGGCCTGTTTCCGCAGCGGGTGGTGGTCTCGAGCTTGGCGCGTCCCGTAGGAGCAGAGGGCTCCCGGGCTTGACTCAGCTGCGTGCACAGGACAGGGCAGAGGCCCGTGAACTGGCCCAGGACCAGACGTGACCCTCCTTCTCTCTTCTGCCCGCTCCTGGTTTTGTCAGAGTTCATGGCAGCTGGCCCTGGTGGCCAGGGGCTTGAGGTGTCCGGCCTATCGGTCTGTTCCCACGGGAGCCGGCTACTGGCAGGGTCAGGTACGGGCAGGGGTCTGAACCCTCGAGGGCTCCGGTGGCTGGTGGGGCTGGTGTCCACCGGTGGGTGCCCTTCGAGCCCTTTGCCCTGGTGTGCGCCGTGCAGGTCTGTGTCCTGGACGCTGTGGAAGGTCAGGGGGTAGGGCCAGGCCCTCCCCTCTCCCCGCCTGCCCTGCCCCCGCCGGGACAGCTCCGTATTCGCTCTCCCGTCCTCGTCTCCTCCGCAGGCCCCTCTGTCCCTTGCTCCCCAACCTGTACCCTCTCGAGTGACCCGGTGTATCCTGGGGACCCTGGAGCTGCCCCTTCCTGGGGGGCTGGTGGCCAGGCCTCTGGGGACCGGGTCCCCCGTCCTTGCTGCCTGTGTGTGTGTGTCCTGCCTGCTGGCCTATCAGAGCCTCAATTGTTCATCTGTAAAATGGACGTGCGCACCGGCCCTTGCTGGGTGCAGGGGAAGGCAGTCGATTGTGTCTCCCTGATGGTCTCCTTCAGAGGTGCAGCCTGTGGTCGAGCCTCCCTGTGTCCCCTGTCTGGGTCGGTGGCGGGGGTGGGGGTGGGGCGCCGGGTGTCCAGTGATGGAGCAAAACAGGACCATGAAGCAGAGGTGTAGCTGCTGCTGTGGCGGCCGCGCGGCAGACATGGGAAAGAGAGCGGCCCTGCCCCGTCCTCCACGCTCGGAGCACCGACGACGAGGCGCCTGGTCTGGGCTCCCACAGCCCGGCTGGGGCCCCGCTCCCCAGCCCCTGGGAGGGGGCGGGCGGGGGCCTGACTTGCACGCTCACCGAGAGCCTGGTGCGGGATGTTCGAGCAGTCGTGCCCCAGCGCCTCACAGACTGGGAAATTGCACCCTAGAGTTACAGAGCAATTGTCTAGCTCAGCAGCAGAATGAGCGTGAAATGGAGCAGAAAGCAGCTAAATAAAATTGGCCCGGGCCGACGCAGGGGAGAGTGGGGACACGCGCGCACCGTGCTTGTGCCGCTCCCGCCGCCCAGCCGGCCCGCCTGCCGCCGGCTGTCCCGCGTCCCCGAGTGAGTGGGGCAGGTGAGCCTGGCGCCTGCGCAGGGCCCCCTTTCATCCGTAGCCCCCGTCTGTCCCGTGTCTCTGAATGCCTCCTCTGAAATGTCCAGGGCCCTGTGCTGCCCGCTGAGACACAGTGGGTGCCATCCCCTGGGTGCCCGGTGTGTCCCTGGGCCTGGGTTTCTAGCCCCGTGACGTCCTCTCAGGGACGGCCCGTGGAGCTGTGGGGGCTGTCGGGCTGGACTCGCCTCTGGGCGATTCTGCCTGCCTTTTCTCAGCTCCGGTCAGGCTCCGTGTCCTGGGACGGGCCCCGACCGCCTGATCCTCAGGGGGCATCTTCAGAAACCACCTGCCTGGCGGGCCCTGCGTCTGTGCCCTGTCCTGCCTCCGTGGGAGCCCTGTTAGGTGTCCCGGGCCCGCGGGTGAGCGTTCTCTTCTGGGAGACCTGGTGGGGCTTGAAGCCTCACTACCCTCCTTCTCTCCCGTTCACCCTGGAAGGTCCTCCTCCCGGCTCGTCCCTCGCTGAGGGTAGGGCCAGAGCCGAGGGTGGAGAACCACGGGCTGGCTCACAGCTTGAGGTGCAGCCTCAGGACCCCTGTGGCCTGGGGTCCCCGCCCTCACCCCCCAGGGCAGAGCTGTCCGCAGCAAATCCCTCAGGGCCCCGGTGGGTGCTGGGGGTGGGCAGCCACACCTGGTCCCCAGGGCAGGGCGGGGCCTCGCTTATTGCCGTGTTCCCCACCCCCAACACACGCACACACATGCTCCTGACTGCACGCCCCACGTGTCCGTGCACACAGGTGTAGAGGTGTGCACACATCCGCATATACGAACAGCTGCGTGCACGTGCGCATGCGCGTATGCTCTGCCGCGAGAGTGTGCACGCACACACACACACAGGCCTGGCCTTCCCAGCCGGTTCCAGCAGTCCCCACGAGGTCTTCCTTAGAAGGACTCGGGCCTGCTGGCTGGCTCCGGTCCACTCAGCGCCCGAGGAGCACCTGCCCGGTGCTGGCCGGGCCCCGCCGACCCGCAGAGCTGGGTGTGAGCGGTGGGGGTGGCCAGGCTTCCTGCTGGAGCCGGTTCTGGTGCGGACTCTGGCAGAGGCGGGCTTGCAACAGGTGTGGGGGAGGGCCCTCCAGAGCAGGGTCAGCTGAGACCAGCGCCCAGAGGCCTGGCCCCCGGGCCTGCGTGGCCTAAGCTGGGAGAGGCACTACTGTGTGAGAGGCGGCTGGTTGACACTGGGATAGGGAGGGGCCCCGAGGCCATGGGGGATCGGGGTTAGGCCGCCAGCTCTGTGCAGAGGGTGAGCTGGCGGCAGGCAGGGGCTGGAGGGGAGAGGGTCCTGGGTGTGCTTGGAGCCCGACCTGGCTGGTGCCCCTGTGAGTGGGCCCGAGCCTGGGCCGGGGGTGGGGACCCCATGTGGCTTCCTGGGGGCTCAGGCTGGGCCCTTGGGCTGGAGTTAGCTGTGCCTTCCTTGCGCACGGGGCTGGGAGAGGACCCAGCCCCTCGTGCGGGCTCATCCGGGCTGCACGGTGTCTGGCCGGGCCTTAGTTTCCCTGGCCGGGTGCGGGGCACGAGGCTGCTGTGAAGGGTCCTGGGTCTTCGTGGAGGCTGCGGCTGTCCTGAGTCTGGAGCCTCTGGCGCAGAGGGGAGGGGATTGAGAGGGGAGCGAGCTGGGCCTGGGCCAGCCGCGTGTAAATCCTGCAGCGGGCCCCGGATCCGCCCCGCAGAGTTCAAAGCTGGCCCCGGGTGTGGCTGTGGGGCTGTAATGAGGTTACTGATTCAACCGGCTTCCTGGTGCTGCCGCGCACAGTGGAGGGAGGCCGGGAGCTCTGGGACGGGTCTAAGTGGCCCGTAATTGAGCAATTTAGCTTAAGTGTCCGCGCTGGCCCCGAGCAGAGGTCAGGTGGTGACAGCCCAGGTGGCCGGAGTCGCTGTGCTCATGGGCCCCTGATGGACGGCTGCTTTCTGTCCCACCCTTGGGAGTGGGCACCAGTTGGGCAGCTGGCCCTGAGCCCCCACCTGGGGGTCCCTGTCGAAGTCCCCTCCATGCCTGTCTGCGGGCCCGTGTCCTCCGGAAGCCGCGTGCTGTCCCCGGCCAGCTCGTGTGTGTGTGTGCAGGATGTGGGGCGGCGGGATGGGGTGCTGGGCTGGGATGTGGGGTGACAGTGTTGCCTTGGAGAAACAGCAGAGGGCTGGCCAGGGAGCACGCACGGCCCCGCGCCGTCCAGGAACGCGCCGGGGGTTGAGGAGTGGGGTGGAGGTCACCAGCAGCCGCGGTCGTGGCAGCTCACCCTGCGCCATGGAGGGTGTGCCCGGGGCCTTGTCCAGGGGCTGGTGGGCCAGCCTGGGCCCCGCTCTCCGGAGAATCTCGGCCTCTTGTCCAGAGCACCCACCTTGCTGGCCGTTTGGCCCTGAGAGGCCAGGCCAGGTGTTGGGGGCACTGGGCAGCGATGGATGGTGGTGACCTGGCTGAACCGTCCCCCTCAAGTGGACAGGCCCCGTGGTCCACGTTTTGGGGATGAGGCTTTCAGACTTGGGGAGCTTGAGGGATGTGCCCGAGGTGTCCTGGCTGATGAGGGCCCGGAAGAAGGTTAATGCTGGGATCCGAGCGGTGGTGGGCCTCCTTCTTGGAGACACGCCTGCTGCGCACCCCCGTGACCCAGCTTTGTCTGGAGCAGCTTTGGGGTGCCCTCAGCAGAGGCTGCCGCTTTCCGGAGATGCCTTATTGAGCTCTTGGGGACCCCCTGAGCCCCACTGTGGTTGCCCCCCCTGGGCGGGCAGGTGGTCGCCCCCACCCCACCTGCACGGTCAGGAGAGCTCACGTCTTGCAGGGCTGCCGCCCAGGCCGTGCGGACAGTCCAGTTTGCTCTCGGGCCAGCTCGATGCGTGTCCGGCCAGATCCCGTCTCCCCTACCGTGGTTTCCTTGGGCCCCTCTGGCTGCTGGAGTGTCGGCCTCTCGCCCTTGGCCTCCTTCCCCTGAGCTGGGGACCGCTCCTCAGGAAATGGCCCCCTGTCCTCTCCCTGCTGAGGGGGCAGGCTCGGGGCTGTGGGAGCTGGGAAGTCGGCTGAGGGTTGGCCAGACGGTCGGTCCTGGTGGGCCCAGCTGCCCAGCTCTGGTTCTCACCTGCGGTGTTCTGGTGAGGTGGTTTGAGGGTGAGCAGCGTGAGGGGGAGTCTTGAGCATTGCAGATGGAGGTTGGGCGGGGCCTGCGGGTGCTGTCGTGCCTGCCACCCCCCGAGGCCAGTTCGTGCCCTGTTCCCTGGGATTCTCCGTGGGGCCCCCCCATTGCCCCGGCGCAGCCCTCAGGCCTCTGCTCAGGATCCTGTGACCCTCACCCCCTTCCCCTGCACTCAGCGCTGCTCACTCTGCTTTCTGGCTTTCTCGTGTTCGGAGCTGGTCAGTGAGAACAAGTGTCAGCTCTGAGCGGGGAGGCTGTGTGTCCCCGGGCTGGCCAGTCACCTTTCCGGGTCTCAGTTGCCTCACCTCTCACTGCCTGGGGAAGTCAGGGAGGCTGCAAAGAGGAGGTGATGTTGTTAGGCTTTAAGGGATAAGCTAGAGTTTGCTGGGTGGGCGATGGGTCAGGACCCACCCCGGCAGGTTTCAGAAGGATCCAACGGGCACAGCCAGGCCTCTGGCTGGGTGGCCTGTCTGCTGGTGAGGCGCCAAGTGAGCATGGGGGTGTGGTCAGCTGCTCTAGGAATAATTAACCTTGGGAGGAGGGGAGGCCGGGAGTGGACCTGGCCAGCACCTGGCGGCAGGCAGCCCCTCTGGGCCTGTTCCTGCTGACCTGACGTCCCCTCTGCTGCCTGGGCCTGGGACGTGCTGGTCTGGAACGTGACCACGCTGGCCCTCCTTGTGAGCTTACACCAGCTCCGGCTCCTGGGGAAGGGGGCGGCCGGACCTGGGCCCCCTCCACGTGAAGCAGCTGGGGGTCCTTTCCTCTGTCGCCTCTCTGCCCCCTCATCCCTGGTCCATTGCCAAGGTTAACCCGCCCCCGCCATGGAGCCTCCTGCGGGAGCGCTGCTCTGCCTGATGGCTCCTCACTTACCCCCTCCTCGCCTGGATTGAGGAAAAACAGCTCTGATTGGGGCCAGAGTCCATGGGAGGTGGCAGAGCTGCCCCTGTCCCACCCCTGCTCCCGGACTTTCTGCCCAGGATCAAGGTCGGGGGCGGGGGTGGTGGGAAGGCAGGAGGTGGGGGCCTTGGACGCTGAGTGCCAGGCCACTCTGGGCTCAGACAGATGCTGGGTGGGCCACGACCTTCCAGGGTCCAGCTGGAGGGTCTCGGACGTGGGGAGGGGTGCCAGGGCCTCCCTGCTTCCCTTGTCTGTCTCCCTGGACACAAGGTGGGTGCCAGCGATGGACAGGGGGCTGCTCAGAGCTCCCTGGCCTGCCCGCCCCGGCCCTGCCGCATGAACTTTGTGACTTGGAGCGTGTTGCTTCCCCCCTGTTTATCTCGGTTTCCTCATTCGTGAAATGGAAGGAAGGATGTTGGGCCGCGTCGGAGGTGGAAGTGCTGCTCCCATCCAGGACCCTTGGCCGACACTGCCAGTCGGGCGGGCTCTTGCTCCCGAGGTGGGGGGACCCGAGACCTTGGTGGGCTTGGCTGGAGACCTCGTTTGCTGCTAAAGGCAGAGCGTCAGGCACTGCTGCGGCCTCGGAAAGTGTTTGTGGGCTGAGTTAGTGTTTTCCGAAAACCCATCTGCCTACTCCCTCCACTTGAGACTCGGAGTCCTCGTCACTGAATGCCCCCTCTGGGGGTCCGCCCGGACTCCCAGGTGAGGGGAGTCCTGCTGTGTGCGTCTGTCTACCCCCAGGCCGATTCCTGGGCGTGGAGCAGCCCTTGAGGGAGCCTGAGGCCAGGGCCGGGCGGTGTGTGTTCCTGTCCCCCCCACGTCCGCTCTGAGTGTCGCAGAGGCCGCCGCCTCCCGCTGCTGGACAGAACCCGGGTTTCCCTTGGACCCAGTGCCCGGATGCAGCGTGGGGGGCCCTCAGCCCCAGGCAATGCCCTGTTGAGACCTGGTTCCTTCCTCTGCAGCTGAGGCTGTCTTGTTGAAACCTGGCCGGTGGGGCGAGAGGTTCAGAACTAGCCTCGCTCTTGCCTGCCATTGTCTGTCTGTCCCTCCGTGCGTCTGGCTGTCTGGCTGTCTGCAGACGCTTGGCCCCTGCTGGTCGCGGGCGTAGCAGGGCTGCTGGTGACAGGTGCTCGGGGTCCGAGGGGCTGGGTGGACCCCAGCACCATCTGTGTCACTGTAGACCAGAGTCTTCAACCCCATCTGGGCCTTCTCCGTAAAGTGGGGCTGATAAAGCGTGGCAGGAGAGGTCACTCGTGGTGGACAGGCGTGGTCATGCCTGCCTCTGCTGTCAGGGAGGGGATGGCGTGAGTGGGGTGCGGGAGGACTGCAGGGGGCAGAGGGGGCCCAGGAGAAGCGTCACCGGTTTGCCCTGGTGTCCCTGGGTTGGGACCTCTAGGTTGGGTCGTGAAGGATGCTTGGGAGTTTGCCTGGGAGAAGCCAGCTTCTGCGTCCCCAGATGTGCGTGTTAGCTCTGTAACTAACGTGTCTGAGGCCTCCCACCCAGAGATTCTTGCATCTCCTGTGTGGCTGGAGCTGAACCAGTCAGGGGGAAGGGTAGAGATGGAATCAGAGAGCCCAGAGAAGCCTCTGGAACTTTTGTCCCAGGAGGTGGAGCCGTTGGAGGGTCCTGGGCCAGGGAGGGTGGCGTCTGGCAGGACAGGGGGGGCCGGTGGGCAGGGCAGGGGGCCTGGTGACCTAGGCAGAAGCGGTCCGGGGCTTTGGCCCCGAGCGTAGGAGGGCCCGGGCTGTGCCCAGTGAGGAGATCATAGCAGGGGCGGGTGTGGGGCGTCAGGACTTCGGTGTGGGAGCAGCCTGGCACCTGGCCGCTGCCGCCTGGACCCAGGCAGCTGGGCGGGCTAGAGCTCGCGCCGTGGGCCACCGGTGCAGATTGGCGCCCAGGAGGACGGCAGATGCCACAGGCCAAGTGCACCACAGAGCCCGGGGTGTCTGAGAGCGTCCGAGGCCTCGCTGGGCCTCCCTCGCAGGCTGGAAGGGTGGGTGGGTGTGCAGGCATGGCCCCCAGCCTGAGCCGGGCTCCCACAGGGCGTTCGGTGCCTGCCAACTTCCTCCCGGCTCTGTGGCTAGCTCCGGGCGCGGGCCTCCTCTGCCCAGGCGCAGTCTGGGTGCAGGACCGCGGGCAGTTCTGGTTCTTGATTGGCCGGCCCCCAGCCCAGGCACCGCCCCTCTGACCCCGGCTGGCACCCTTGCCGCCCGCAGTCCCAGGGTCACGGGACAAGGTCACACCTCGCAGGACCTCGCTGGCTGTGGTCCCTGGGAGGCAGGCCGGCTCCCGTGTGTGTCTCCCTGGCTGTCGCCCTGCCCGCAGCTTATTGCTGCGAGCTACCTGCTTCTGGACAGTCCCCGTGTCTCCCCTTCGGGCAGCGGGGCACTCTCGCAGCCGACTGATGGGGATGGAATGGCTCTCGTGGCCATGCTGGTCCTGGAAGGTGCTGATAAGCCTACGGAGTCATTATCGCGGGGGCAGCCAGGGAGCCCCAGGCCCCTGGGCCCGGACAGGGGGGAGGCAGATCGTGGCCTTGGGGGACTGAGTGGGCCTCATAGGGAGACCCTCCGGGGTTCTGGAGGTGGCCTGCCCTGGCCTCCCTCCCCCGCTGACCCTCGGCCCCTCCTGGTGCAGGCCCCGCACACACACGCGTGTGCACGGTGTGCCCCTCCCTGCTGTCACTGCCGTCGCGTCCCAGCCATCTGGACACCCTGCTCGGAGCCTGGTGGCCCTCGGCTCACATGCCCGTGTTGGGTGGGTCCCTGCTGGCCGTGCGTCCCTTGGACTTGGCCCTCAGGACCTAGAGGCCAGGGGGCCCCAGGGTCTGCCCTGTCATCCTCTGTTCCCACTCACAGGACCCCCGCCTCGCGTGCTCTGGCCGGCTCGGGGGTCTGTGAGCCAGAGGCTGCTGGACAGAGAGGCCAGGACTGCGAGTGGTGTGTGTTTGGGCCCCCCTGTCCTCAGGGGTCCTCATCCTGCCCAGACCCTCCTTGGGGACTTGGAGCCAGGACGCCGTGGGGGCGCAGAGACGGGGTCGGGTCACCCCAGTGGCCGGGCTCCGGGGCCAGAGCGCACGTGTGAACCTCTGTGTGCCTGAGTGGATCGCGTGTGCCCACACGGGCACGGCCGGCCTGGAGATGCACCCGCAGTCCTTGCGGGCTCTCAGGGCTAGGAGCCTGGCTGAGCGGCAGGCGTGGGCAGTGCCCGGGGTGTGTGCGGCAAGACCCGGCTGGTCCAAGGGGCAGGGGGCCCAAGGGACAAGCGCGCTGTGCAGGATACTGGGGTTTCTGCTGAGGGCTGAGGGGCGGGGAGGCCCCGACGGGGAGGAGTTGGGGATGGGGGTCTGTGGGCAGATGTATGCTGGAGGAAGACCGCAAGGCTGTGCGGAGGGGGGTCTGGGGCTGTGGGTCCTGAGTCAGACCGCCAATGTCACCCCCAGTCGCCCCGGCCAGCTCCCTGGAGCTCCCTCTGGTTCCAGGCCTGGGGGAGGGGTCAGATGAAGGTTAGACCCAGGGGTGGGGGTGGGAGGGACCCCAGGAGGGACGAGGATGCTCTGTAAAGGCCCGCAGTGGGAGGGGCTCTTCCGAGGCCCCTGTCCCGCTGCCCTGGGCCTGCACTGTGGCGACCACACTCATGGTCAGCAGCGCCCACCCGCCCTTTCAGCGGGCGCCCTGGGCAGGCTCAGATGGTCGACGAACACCGACCCAGCACGGGAGGGCCTCCCTGGACGAGGCAGGTGGTGGAGGGTCCCCGCCCTGCCAGAGTTGGGGGGTGGTGAGATGAGGGAGCCCCAGCCCCCCTCTCATGCCCTCCGGCTGGGCTGTCTTCTCTTCCGAGCGATCCTGCACCCTGGGAGCACGGGCTGGCCTGGAAGCCAGTCACTCACACTTTAGTGCGAGTGAGCCTGACGCCAACGCTGCAGGCGCCGCAGGGAAGGGGGCATGGAAGGCAAGGAAGCATCGTGCACACGAGGACACGGGTCTGAGCCGCTCGGAGAGCCAGGCCCGCTCCTCACGGTGGTCTGGTTCCCTCATGTCCTGCCTGCCTGCCTTGGACGGAGCGCTCTGCTTGTGGTGAAGGTCCCGGACGGAGGAGTCCTGGCAGAGGGAGGTGGTGGGCCGGAGCCGTGGGTGGGGCCGGGATCTGCGTCCGAGGCCCACAGGGCCTCAGCCCCTCGCCCAGGGTCACCTGGCTGGTCAGCTTTCCTGCGCAGGGCGCAGAGCTGGCCTCCTGGGGGGCCGGAGGTCGGGTGGGGGAGACGCTCCCCGTCCGGGAGGGGCGCAGCGTGGAGCCGGCCCTGCCGGCCGGGAGATGCCGTGTTTCCTACACAAACAGCCAGGGCTGGCTGGAGCAATTTTATTTTTATTTCCTATTTTTACTTCCCCGTTGGCTCTTTTTAGCAGCTCTGGGTTAGATAGGACCCCGCCCTCCAGTCTCCACCCGGCTTCCTGGCGCAGTCCTGGGGCCTCGGGCAAGCTGAGTGCGTGTGTGCGAGGCCCTGGTTCAGCTGCGTGGTTTGCACGCGCCTTGTGGCGGGGACCTTGTTTCTCCCCAGGTCGTCCCGTGAGGTGGCCTCTTCCCATCCCTGGGGGCCCGTCGTGGGGAGTGGGCGGTGGCTGTGGGTGTGCCCCCCGGCTCACGAGCCGGTTTCTTGACGCCCTGCCCTGGTTCTCTGCTGGAAGTTGAGGTTGGGGGTGGCCGTGACGGAGGAGGAAGGGTGATCAGCGTGGGCGGGTCTGCTGGGCGGAGTGGGCTGGGGACACGCAGGTGAACAGTGTGTCTGCCTTGGACCTGGCTGGGCAGGGTGTGCCGAGGGCAGGCCTGGACTTGGCTTCCTGCAGACTGCATCTGCTGGGCCCAGGCCCGACTCACTGAGGGAGCAGCCTGCTGCGGGGTGGGGGGGCGACGTTGGAGGGTCTGGTTGGCCGAGGTTTTCTGCGATATGTGTGGGGACGTGGCAACCCCGGGTTGGGGGCTCACCACCTGGCCTGGGGCGAGGGGTCCACGCCTGCCTGCGTGGGTGCAGCTGGGTCTTGCGCTGGCATCTGGCATTTGGTGGTGGGTCCTGGCCTCCCAGGTCGGGCCTGGGTGGGCCTGGGGCTCAGGTGGAGAGCTGATGGGCTGCAGTCCAGCCCCTGGCCTGCTGCCGGCCTGTGCCCAGCCTGCTGTACTGCCTGTCTGAGGGTGCGGGCCGGCTTGGACGATCCTTGAGGCCTCTCGGGTTGTGGGTGTGGGGCCACCAGTCCCGAGCATTCTGCACACCAGGAGACCGAGGTGCCCAGGCTGGGCACCCTGCGTCGTGCTGTCTGCCCCAGGCCTTCCATGTGGAGGGGAGGGCGAGACAGGCCACGGTGGCAGGGTTTATCCAGGGCTCGCTGTGGGACAAGCAGAGGCCCGTGGGGTCAGAACAGAAGGCCTGTGTGGTCCTGCTGTCGGGGAGCCACTGGCCAGGATGAGGACGCAGAGGCACGTCCATCTCTCCAGCCCTCCAGTGTCCACGTCAGAGATGGACCAGCAAGTCTGGACGAGACCTCAGTGTACCGCGGGCGCCTGAGGACGCAGGGCGGTGTGGCCAGGAAGGGCTGTGAGGGGGATGGACGGAGGACACACGGGCCTAGCCCCGTCCTTCTCTGTGCCCAGGGGGGCCCTCTCCGTGCCCACCACTGCATCTGTTGGCAGTAACGCAGGTGCCAAGCAGCTGGTTGAGCCTGGGTTCACTCCTGCTGAGCCCATTCATGCCCGAGACCCTCTGCCACTGCGTAGGTGCTGGGTGGGCTTCCTGGGTGGGCTTGGGCAGCAGTGCCCAGACTCAGACCCACCTGGTGGGTCTGGGATTCTGACCCACGGGCCCGTGGAGGGTCCCTAGGGAGGCCCGCCGAGTGCTGGCTGGCTCAGCTGGCCTCCGTGGTGGCCGCTGCCCTGTGGACCGGGCCTCCTTCCGGGCCGAGGGATGCGGCTGGCCCCGCCCAGGAGGTGCCCGCTGCTGCCGGCATGTGGCTGCCGAGACCGTGGGGAGGCCCTTCGTCAGAGGCCAGAACACCGAATCCTGTGGCTGAGGCGGGTGGGGGACACCTCCTTGGAGACGACGAGATTTCTATGCACCCCGCCCTGCAGAGGCCCCGTGGGCAGAGGGTGTCTGGCTGGCGGGGCTGCCTTGTCATTGCTGGGGGGAGGGACTCCTCCCAGGAGCCTGGGGCAGCCACGTGTGGGCTGGGTGGCGCGGGGGCAGCCCTCCTGAGCCTCGACGGGGTGCCCCCTCGGCCCTCTGCCGCTGAGTGACCTGGGGCAGGGTGTCCGTCTGAGCCCGGGCTTTGTCCTCTGTGGAGGGTGGTGGTGACACTTCTGGGGTGGTCGTGGGGGTGGACCTTCAGTTCTGGGGGCTGCTCTGACCCTCGGAGTCCTTGTCTGCAGGTCGGGGACAGGAGTCCTCACTGTGGTGCCCGGGGGCCTGTGGAGGCCTGCCCCGCAGCACCTGCGGCACCCAGCGACAGGCCGGGCTGTAGGGGGAGATGGGGGAATTGGCCCCAAGTTTCCCTGGAAGGGGCAGTTGCAGAACCCTTCTAGGGCCCAGGAATCCCCCAGGACCAGCAAGGGAGCCCCCTTGCCGGGTGCCGCCCGATGCGGATGTAGGGGGGATGGCGCTAAGCGCCTCGTCCGGTCCTCACTGGCCTCGCCCCCTCGCTGCCTGGGCAGGGGCGTGTGTGCTGGTGGGCGGCTCCCTGGTGGCCGGGCTCTGGGGACCTGCCGCGCCCCCCCCCCCCACCCCCGCGAGCACGGCCCCAGGCCATGGGATGGTGTGATTCTGGGCGCCTCTCTTCCTTCAAGCAAAGAGGATCTTTCGAAACTGTGGGAAAGAGCATTTCCTTCCCAAACTCGGGTGGGGGCGGCGGGGGCTCGGTCAGCAGATGTGACGTCCCTGGCGCCCTCTCGCTCTTCTGTACTCCTGCCCGTGACACTCACGGGCCTGTGGCCAGAGGGCTGGGCAGGCGGTCAGGCCTGCAGGTGCCCCCCGCAGAGCGGAGCCCCCCACAGAGCGGAGCCCCCCACAGAGCGGAGCCCCCTGCAGAGCGGAGCCCCGAGGGGTCCTGCTGGCCGTGTGTGCCGTTGTGTTTGCAGCTCTGAGCCTTCGCTCTCACTGTTCCCGCTGCCAGCTGGGCCTGCCCTGCCCTCCCCCGGCTCTTCGTCCCAGCAGCCTGATTCCCACGCCCCTCCACCTCGAGACCGTCCCCCAGCCCGAGCCTGTGTCTGCTCTGTGCCCCAGGAGGGGATCTGGCCAAGCACGCACGCACCCGGCCTGTCCTGCCCCAGGCCTCGGTGTCCCCAGCCCCAAGTGGGTTCCTTCCTGTGCTGATGGGCAGAGAGGATGCTGTGGTCCTGTGGCGGGGGCACTGGTCCCGCGGGCCGGGCTGGGCCGGGCCCGGGGGCGGGAGCTGGGCTTCAGCGATGTCGCTTCCTGCCCACGCTGCTGCTGGAAGGGGCTGTGATTTGGCCCCCCTGTTCCCTGCCCCGGGCTCCTGACTCAGCAGCCACAGGGTCGGGTTGGTGGGGGGAGACCGGATTTCTCGACCAAAAAAACCCAGCCTGGGGCACCCATGGCCCAGATTTCTTTTGCGAAGGTGGGAAGTCGAGCCCCAGGTTCCTGTCTGGGTTCCCAGCAGGAGGATGGGGTGGGGCTGAAGTCGGGTCTGGGCCCTGGGGCCGCGTGCTGGTCCCCCCTTCCCGCCCGGCCGGACTGCCCTTCCCCTGGGCACCACCCTCTGTGGCTCCCCAGTGCCCGCAGGACGTGGCTCTTGCTGCCACCTGGCCCTGCTCTCCTGTGAACCCCTCGCCCCCTGCCCCATGTCCCTTGGTCCTCAGGAGCCATGCCTGCCCTGTCCTCCGGGTCCTGCCCAACTTCCCGCTCCGTCAGGCGTCTGCAGGGGTGTGTCCTCCAGGAAGCCCCCCTGGGTTAGGTCCAGCGGAGGGCCGGGGTCTAGTGTTCACAGAGCTGTTGCTTCGGCTGCTTGAACGGGAGGGCCCTTTGCCCACTGGTGTTTGGGGGCCCCTCTGCCTGGAAAACTGGAGTGGGTGGCCCAGGGGCCATCATGAGTGCCCAGGCTCAGGGCCTCGGGCAGCGTCTCCTTGCCTGTCGGGGGGCACAGTCACTCCCCATGGGGGCACCTGGTGGGCTCGGGGCCCTTCCTGCCCAGCCCTGGGGCCAGAATGGACGCGGCCCTTTGGGTGGGTTGGCTCCTGGGGTTGGGCAGCTGCAGTCCTGGCCTCAGTGGCCTCCAGCAGCAGGGGCCGCGGCCACAGGCTTGGGTCCGACATTGCGTTCTGGGCCCAGCCCTTCCTGGAGGTCTTAATCCAGAGTCTAATAGCAGCCCCGGTGTCCCCCACCCCAACGGTGCCGCCAGCAGCCGCCTGCTTGGCCCCCTTGAGGTGTTGGAGAAGCATCAGCTGGGAGGGGCTCTGTCCCCGGGGAGTGGGGCAGGCGGGGCTGAAGCTGACGTTAATCTCGGGGCGTGCTCCCCTCTGCTCCCGCTCCGCTGCTGCCTCTGTGCACGGCCGGGAGTGGAGAGGTGTTGAAGGCTCACCCCCAGCCCCATCGTTCGTGACTAGATCTGGGTCGCCTCCTGGCGCAGTGGCGGGCCGGCCACGGCGCTGCTGCACCTGCTTTGCAGGCGGCGCCCAGACGCCCCTCCTACGGAAGCCCCTCTAGATGAGCCCCCCCAGGAGGGCCCCCTCCAAACCCACGGCCCTTGCTTTGTGCATCTGGGGTGCCTTCCCCCCGCCTGCCGCGTAGGGATCCTGTGGGGAGCAGGGGGTGGCGGCAGGTGGGCGTGGGTCACGGGGCTGATGCCTGCTTGCAGCCCTCGCTCACCCATCCCCGCACGCTGGGCCGGGCCGTGCTGCCGTTGTGCGGTCCCTTCCCCGCAGCGCCGTGGTCCTGGGGGCGAAGCCGCAGCCCCGGGCCTGGCACGCGTCCCTGCTCCCGCGGGACCAGCCTTCCTGCTCTGCTTCCTGCTACTGGAACGTTCAAGCACGTGCTGTGCCTGCCCTGAAACCTCCCTCCCCGACGGCCGCTCCCCGCCCCGCGTGGGGATCGCCCCCACCTGGCTGCTCCCCCGCCCCGCCGTCACCCTCTGCCTCCCCCGAGTCTGCCCTTTTTTCTGAGGCTCTGCGTCCGCACGTGGTTCGCTGGAGGGGCCCTGTCCCAACCCCCGACTGGGGCCCGAGTTCTGCGTCTGTGGGGGTCCCAGGGGCTGTGCCCCCCAACCCCTGCAGGTCTTCACACAGGCAGTGCAGGAGGAATGTGGCTGAGGGTGGAGGTGGGGGCTTCTGGGAGCTGCCTTCCACCTCCCCCACGTCCTTCCTGGGTGACCTTGCAGAGCTGGGGTGGTGGGAGCTCTGGGGGCCTCCCACGTGGGCAGGGGGCCGGGGGGGTGGGGACAGCTGGGCCTGGCTGAGACCCCGGGTCCCAGGACGGGAGGACGCGGCCTGTGGGAGGTGCTGTGCCCGACGCAGTGCCAGGGGGCAGGGGAGACGTTGTCCCTTGGCTGCACTGGCCGGAACCGGGGCCCTGCGAGAGCTCCTTGGCCGTCGGGGAGGCCTTGTGCTTGAGGGGGACCCCTGCGGTCTGGGGGGGCCGGGGCGGGCACTGGGAGGCGACCGGCAGGTGCAGCTAGGGTGGGGGCTGGGGTGTCCCCCTGGGATGGACTGTGCTGCGGCAGGGAGGAGAAGGAGTTAAGGGCTGAGGGAAATAATAATGTTTCTAATTTTCCTGTGTAATTTGATAAAAATGTAAATCGCTGGGCGGAGGACGCCCAGCCGGCCATGGTGTTGACCGAGGTGAACTGTGGGCTTGGGGTGGCCGGCCTGCCTTAGTCTGTGCCCACTGCACAGAGCCTGGTGCCTCTGCCCCGATGGACAGGCGCTGGGGGGCGGGGGGCGGCCCTCACGGTGTCGGGGTGTCCACCAAACGCGGGGCCCCGGGGGGGCCGGCTCGGAGCTGGGCTCCCCTCTGACCACCCCACCCCCACGTCCAGAGGAGCGCGGGGCCTGCGGTGATGATGGTCGCGTCCTGGGTATGTGGGGTGATGCTGGAGACGCGCTGTCGGACGAGACAGGCGGCCAGGAGGCTCTGGGGGGTGCTCGGGGCAGCCCGTCCAGGGGCCCCAGGGTGGGGGCGAGGCCGGCCCCGGGGGGGGGGGTGTCAGCACGGGGGCCCGGGTTGATGGCAGTGCGGTGGGTGGGGGGGCAGCCATGGGAAGCCCTGCAGCTGCAGAGACCGGGCCCAGGGTCAGAGTGGGGTCCCGAGCCCCTGACGGGTGGTGGCCTTAGCGGTGGGGGTGTGGTGGGGCTGGGCTGTGGTTAGACCCACATCCCACAGGCCAGGACTGGGGGTGCTGGGAATCGGGGTGCACTCTGGGAATCGGGGTGCCTTGAGGTTTGCGTCTTAGAGGTGGTGCTGTTTGTGGGGTCGTGGTGGGGGGAGGCTGGAGCTGCGGGTGGTCGGTTGGGCTGCGCGGGGTCTCGTGGAAGCGGGAGGACCTGGGAACACAGATGCCCGCGCTGGGGACGGGCCTGGGAACCTGGGGCCTGTGGTCAGAGCCTGCTGTGTCCTCAGGGTGGCGTCCGGTCAGCATGACCCCAGGGCTCGAGGGTGGGGGCAGGCGTCGGGGCGTTGGCGCGGCCTTGGCCCATATGGGGAGCGCGGCATTGGCCGGGGGGTGAGGGTGTTCGCTGAGCACAGGGCACTCGAGGGGCCCCCGCCGCAGGTCAGTGGGTCAAGGGCTGGGGGAGCCCGGCGCTGCTGGCTAGCCCCGTCTCGGCTGTGGGCCTGCCTTCCTGCAAGAGGGGTGCTTCTGCACGTCTGCACCCCTGCCCTGTCCCGGGGTCCATCCCTGGGAGGCGTCCCGCTTGGCCTGGACGCTTGACGGCTGGGCTGGGGGGCAGCTGGGACCTGGGTGGGAGAGCGGAATCCTGAGAGTGGCCCCAAAACGCCGGCCGACACCGACCTCAGGGACCTCAGCCCGGCTTCGCCCCGGACTCCGGCTCCTCCAGTGTCCCTGGGAGCTGCCGTTTTGGCCAGCGGGCAGAGCATCTCCGGGCAGGGGCCGGCGTGTCGGCCGAGACCCAGTTCTCTCACCAGTGGTGTGGGCAGGGCTGCGCTGAGGGGCCGCAGACAAGTGGGTTCCTGTCGGCCCTGGACTCACGGCGGGGGTGGGGTTCCCTGAGCCCTGCTCCGGCCCTGGAGTGCCCGCGTGGAGGCTCTCCCAGAAGGGGGGCCTGGGCCTGGGCCTGGGGCCGCCCCCCGCGACGCTGCTGTGCCTGCACACCTGGGCAGGGCGGCTCTGGGCGGGGACGGGGGCGGGGCGAGGTGACCCTGCCTGGGGAAGGGCTTGCTGGGCTTGGGGCGGGTGCACGCCTCGTGGAGGAAGAGCCAGCAGACAGGGAGTCGCGGTCTTCTGGGGGCTCTGGGGAGGAGGGTGCTGAGGCTGGCTCGGTGGGTCAGCTGGGGACTCACTCCAGCATCCTGCTGGGAACGCTTCCCCCTCCTGCCCTGCGGGACCCCGCCGCCCTCCCCGGGCACACGCCTCTGCCCAGGGTGCACGCAGGCCCGGGGTCAGGAGGGGTGGGTGTCCAGATGGCCGGGCGGGCGTGCCTGCCCAGCGATACCAGGAGAGGCCGTGCTGATTGCGGGCTGTGATTAAACGACCTGTCCGGGCTGGCTGGGCAGCTGGTCAGTGTCAGCTCGCACGGCAGGATGTGTGGACGCTGTCCGCTACGGCGGGGGTGGGGTGGTGGACGGCGGGGGGAGAGCACGGGCCGCCGGGAGCCTCGGGGGCGGGCGCTGCGGGGTGGAGAATCAGACACACCGCTGAGGTCAGACACCCCGGCCTGCCCCACCTGCCCGCCCTGGCCCTGGCCCCTGGCCCCTGGCCTCTCTGAGCTTCAGGCCCCTCGTCTGTGGAGGCGGCTGCCTGTCTCGCTCTCGCATCTGGGTGGAGCAGAGGCCCCTGGCGGCTGGTAGGTGGCCTGGGCCCCCCGGGGGCGCCTGCTGTGGGCTCCTGCTCCTTGGAGGCTGGCAGTTTCCATGTGGGGTCTTCTTCCTTGGAGGCCCAACGGGCACGTGGCTGATGGATGCTCCCAGACCTGCAACTGGGGTTGCCATGTGGATGCCTGGCCAGCTGCGTGGGGGCCTCGTTGACTGTCCCTCCCACCCCGGGCAGCGGCTCACCCCTGATGTTTTCTTCCTGGGTTGGGAGGCAGGTGGGAGGGAGGTGGGCCAGGCTCCTCGCCCGCCCCACAGCACCTGGGGCCATGTTGCAGGGGGGCTGAGGGTCCCAGGTCCCCTCTGTCCTCATCTGTGTTCTCAGCTGGCCTTTCCCAGCTCCCGGGTCAAGGTGGGCAGACGCCCTGTGAGGGCCAGCAGGGCCTCCCGCCTCAGCGTCCCCGCCTGTGAATCGGGAGCAGCCTACGCAGCGGTCAGGAGGAGTGTCTTCGCCATGAGGCCCACCTGCCAGCTCGTGGGAGATGCTGGCGGCGGAGGCCGCTCTCTGTGGTCCCCTTAGGAAGCGATGGCTCTGGGGACGGTGCTGACTCTCCTGGGGGCGGGCTGGCCATGGAGGTCCAGACAAGGCAGGGCCAGAAGCAGGAGGCTGGGGAAGCTGCTGGGGGCCTTGGGTCCCTGCTCTCCTCCGGGGGCTCACCCTCTGTCGGGGTCTGTGGGCCTGGGGCAGGGCGCCGGGCAGGGAGGCGCGCGTGGCCTGGCGATGGGACGGAGCTGAATGTGCGCGGCGGGTGTCCATCCCCAGCCCTGACCTGACCGCGTCACCCCAAACCCACTGCCCTCCCAGCGCGGGAGCCCCTGGCAGGGCAGGGATCCGACGCCCTGGGAAACGTGATCCCCTCCCTGGCCTGTGAATATTTCATCAGTGGATTAAAAATTGAAGCGGAACCATCATGCCCCACCCGGGAGGCTGGGGGAGGGGCGCCGGCGCTGTTTCAGGCCCGTTCGAGTCTCTCTCTCGATAATGGAGGCTTGTCAATTAGAAAGCGACGTTGCTGCTTAAAATGCCGCTGTGCGGCCTCTCTAATTAAGGCCGAGATGTAATAGTCAGGCTGCTGCCGTGAATGAGTTTCTAACCATCTGAGTGAGGGGTGACCGGTGCCCAGCGGGATTTGTCAGGGTTGGTGTTCCGGGGGGCCTCAGAGATTCGTGGGGGCTGTGGCGCTGGCCGGGCAGGGGCATCTGGCCTGTGTTGGTGATGGCGAGTGTGTGCCTGGCGTGTGTTGGTGGTGGGGGTGTGTGTGTCTGGTGTGTATTAGTGGGGGCGGTGTGTGTGTGTGTCTGGCATGTGTTGGTAGGGGGTGTGTATGGGTGTGTCTGGCGTGTGCTGGCAGGGTCGTCCTGGTCTGTGTGTGAGGCTGAGGGGGTGCAGACTCTGGTCTCTGTGTGGGGCTGGGGGGTGCAGACTCCAGCTCCGTGTGTTTGTGGGTCAGGGTGGGCACGCCTGGGGGCTGAGGTCGGGTCTGACGTGGGGCCGGGGAGAGCCCCTGTGGTCCCGAAGGTCCCGCGAGTGACAGGAGGGGCTTGGGTGCGGTGGGGACAGCTCTGGGCTTGGGCCTGGCCAGGCGTGTGCTGGGTGCTTGGCGAGGCGGGATCCTTGAGCCCCCAGCCCTCCCGGGCCGTCGGGGAGCCTGGACGTGGGTGGACAGTGCTGCTCCGGGTGGGCAGGGGCTGGGCTTGGGGGTCCAGCCAGCTGATCGCTCACTGGGACCCACGGGTCTGTGGGGCTGCGTCGGGGCCTGCGGGTGTGTCTCGGGCCCCAGGGTGGCAGCAGGGGTCCCCTCCAGGCCCGTGGATGGAGGCCCGGTGCTGGGCAGCGCTGCCCGGCTCCTCCCCACTGCACCCGCCCACTGGCGGGCAGAGGTGGCCACCCGCCAGGAGCAGACGGTGTGGGGCGGTGCATCTGGACCACCCAGCCTCCAGCCTCCCTCTGCCGGGCCTCTGTGTTTTCCTTTGGCGGGGCCGGCGCTGATCCCTGGCTGCCGGCGGGCGCTGGGCGCCGCGTGCCCCGGCCGCGTCGGCAGCTCCCGCCCGGCTCAGCGGTGGCTACCCCGGCGAGGCAGAATGGGGGTGCGGGTGTCGTGGGGTCGTCCGAAGGGCTGAGGGAGGGGCCGGCTCGGGGCGGCTCCCTGTCGGTCCTCAGCCTCGCCTGCACGCCGTGGTGGGGTGGACAGGGCCCTTGCATCAGGCACAGTCCTCCTGGAGAGCAGGGTGCCCGCTGCCTTGGGGGATGTCTCTTGGGGAGGGCAGTGGGCTGCACCTGGAGTTTTGGGGCCTCAGGAAGCGAGCTCAGCTGGGGAGGAGCCGTGTTTATTTTCTTAGATGATTTAAAGGCTGCTGGAACGGTGCTCATGAATGTCCCCACAAGGTGGAATTTCTGATGGCCCTGGGTGTGGGAGGCCTGGGCCGGGCGGACCAAGCTGGGCCGCGCGCACGCGTGTGTGCCTCTGAGCACGTGGCTGCCGGGGGCATTGCCCGCCCTCAGCAAACCTTCCCCTGCGCGCGGGAGGGCTCTGATGGCCGGGGGGGCTCCGTCTGCTTCTTGGAGGCCGTGTGTCCGTGTGCTGGTCCTCCCGAAAGCATGGGCTGGATACCGTTCGCCTCCTCCAGACCAGAGGGTCATCTGCCCTGTCCCCCTGCCCCTCCCCAGGGTGGGTGGGTTGAGGTACCCTCTGTCTGGCAGTGACGCCTGGCCTGGGGCAGGGAAGGGCCTTTTGTCCTGGAAGCCTCCTGGCGTCTTCGGAGGGCGGTTGGTGTCCAGGGCTGAGTGAACCGAGCTGTCTATAACCTGGGCTTCCTGACCTCTCCCTGACAGTGCTGGCAGGACTAAGGGGCGGTGCCAGACCCCGCTCCGAGCCTCACCGGGGGGGCCCTGAGAAAGCCGCACGTGCAGTGGGCGGACGGTCCTGAAGGGGCCACGGCGGGGCGGGTTGGGGCCTGCCGTTCTGGGGAGCAGAGATCTCGAGGCCCCGGAGCAGGGACTCAGGCCGGCCCTGCCCGCAGGCCTCCCCGGTCGGCCGGCTGTGGGGGCTGTGGGCCTCGGGAAGCCGTGGCCGTGGCGCGCGCCAGGCCGTTCTGACCCGGGCTCTGCCGCTGTCCCCAACCAATGGAACCAAGCTCTGTCTCCAGGAGCGGAGTGACGAGGCCCTGTCCCATGTCACTCCTGCAGAGCTCGCAGCCAGCTGCCTCCACAGGTCTCTGTGTCTGCCCTCCTGAGCTGTCGGCCTGGCGGGAGAAGGCCTGTGGGTTCGGTTCGCTACAGCTCTGACCTAGTTAGGGTGTCCCCCCCGCCGGCCTGCCTGCCTTAGAAAGAGGGGGGCTTTCAGAACCGCGGTGTCCGGACCATGGCCCAGACCGAGGAGGTCGGCAGCCTTGACGCTGGGCTCCCCAGTGGCCCCAGGTGACGCTGATGTACAGCTGGGCCGGGAGCTCCCGGTGCCCTTCCTGTAGCTGTGTGCGTGCGTGCGTGCGTGCGTGTGTGTCGTGGGGGCGGGTATGTGTGGTTCCCAGGAGATCTGAATCTTTGGGAGCTCCGCTGTTGCTGAAAGTCTCAGATCTGGGTCAGGCCATGCCCCGCGCCCCAGGCGCTCCTGGATCCTCAGGGGATGCTTATCTGAGTCCCTGATCTTGGCTCCCGTCCCCCTGGGCCTGTGCACTCCAACTCCTCTGCCAGCGCCCGTGGGCCTTCCAGGCCGGTGATGAGCATGGGCCTGCCCCAGCGCTGCGGGGTGTCCGGACGAGGGGGCTCCCGGGGCTGGCTCCCCTGCCCCCAGGGAGCTCAAGAGCTGGGTCTGTGTTCCAGAAGCGCCGGGACCTGTGATTGCAGGAGGGGTGTGCGTCCTTTCTTGGCCTCTGGGGTTCAGGGTGGCTGGGGCCACGCTCCCTGCAGGCATGACCCCCCCACGCCCTGTCTGGCTCCCCCTGCCTGTCTCTGCCCTGGGGCTCTTCCTCACCTGGGAAACTGCAGGCCCAGGTCCCCAGGGGGCTGTGGGTCCCCAGGGTCAGTGGGAGCAGTGGTCAGGGGGCTGGGCCAGGCGGGTGTTGGGAACCCTGTCAACCAAAGGACAGACGATGAAGGCAAGTGGGCCCCTCACTGTGGGTCAGGGAGATGCCGGGCGCCCCCACCCGTCTCCTGATCTGGCCTTGGGAGGCGGGGAAGGTGAGGGGCTCTCACAGTCAGCTGGCCGTGGGCCCTGCTGCGTGTCAGTTTAGGTTTTGATCTCCGCTTATCTGGGCTTCACCTCTCCAGCGGGGTGGGGAGGGGAGGCCCAGAGTTCGGGGCCAGCAGAGCCTGAGAGAGAAGGGATGGGTGGCGGCTGCCTGGGGAAGTTTGCACAGGGTCCTCTGTGGCCGGGGCGAGTGCCCGAGGTCGGGGAGGCCTGGACCCCTGCCCACCGCCCGGGGGGAGCGGTGCCGCCTCTGCCCTCGCCCTGCTCCCCAGCCTGAAGGGCGGCAGGTCCTTGCAACACAGTGGAGGCAGGTAGGGGCCTGGCCCGTTGTGCAACCTGCAGCTGTGTGGGGAATTCCTCCCAGCGCCCTGCCTCTGCTCTGCCCCGGAGTTTGCATTTTTTGGAAAGCTTGGCTGCGATCTCGTCCCAGAGGAGCAGAGGCTGGGCTGCTCCCAGGTGTCAGATAAGCCCTTGGCGGGGGCGGGGGCGGGGGGTGGGTTGACCACAGTTAGGTTTGCGGGGGGTGAGGTCTGGGATGGCTGCTGGGCTTTGATGTCGCTGAAGAGGGGCACGGTCGTGTGTTACGGGAGCCAGCGCGGGGTCCCCCGAGCTGTCACTGGCTCAGGCCAAGTCTCCTTCCCCCGCTGACCGGAAGCATGGCCCTTGCTGGCTTTTGCACCTTCCCTGGCCTCTCCCGGAGGGCTGGGGGCCTTCTCAGGAGGGGGCCTGTCTTCACCCAGCTTCTCCATCCCAGCTCTGTGGGGCTGGCTGGACTTGTCCCGAGCTGGGGGCAGTGTCAGGCTTCTGTGGGTCAGCCCACTCGGGAGCAGGGGGCCCGTGGGCAAGCTCCTTGACCCCATGTCCTGCCCCGAGCCTCAGCTGCCTGCTCACTGAAGTGGGCAGGATAAGGTGCTGCCATGTTGCTGGCTCTCTGTGCTTGCTGGGATCAGCCTGGCTCACGTGGGAAGACGGTGCGTGGCAGCGGGGCCTGGGCTCCCTGGACCTGGCCTTGGGTTGGACTCGCGGTGCTGGGTATGAGAAGGCTCCCTGCAGGTTGGTCCAAGGGGAGGCGAGGGTGGTGGGCACACAGCCCTGCCGAGCAGGGCGGCCCCTGTGCAGAGTGGGGGCCTGTGGGGCGGGGTTGGGGCCTCCCTGCCCCCGAGTGCCCGGCGCAGGGGCACACGCTCCTGCTCACTGGTTCTTAGACCAGACACCACGGGGCTTCAGACGGGAAGGGTGGAGTCTATCAGGGTCCTGCTGGGGTGCGGTCACAGCTTGGGGGGCCACACCTGTGCCCATGCGGCTGGGAAAAGCCTCCCCTCACTTGCCTCCCTCCCTGCCCTGCAGGTGGCCCCGAACCTCAGGAAGCCCCGGGGAGGGTTGGGGAGCGGAGAGGGTGCAGCAGGGGCAGAAACAAGACAGGACAAAGCAAAGGCAAAGTCTGCCCCCAGCCCCCAGCCCGCACCCCCACGCCTCCTTATCTGGTCCCCGGGCCGCCTGTCGCAATTGCTCGCTCGGGGCTGGGTTGAGAAATGCGATCGAGAGATAGTTGTCTGGGGCGGTCGGACGGGTTTGGATCCTGCCCCCGGTGGAGGGCCTGCTCTCCCCCCGCCCCCAGGAGAAACTGGCCTGCACCCTCCCACCTGCGTCCCGGCCTTGTTCCAGGGAGCGGGGGGTCTGGGGGCTGGGAGAGGAGCCTGCATGGGGAGGACCTCCCCTCCGCCCTCATCTCGCAGCTGTGTGACGTCAGGACCCCTCCTCCCCGGCCTCAATTTTCTCCTCGGCCCCTGGGGTGGGGACGGAAGGGGGTGGTCTAGGGGTTATGCAGGCCCGGGGTGGTGCCAACCAGGCCCGGCGAGCCCGGGGTGCTGCGGGGGACGCAGCCCTGAGCAGGGTGGAGGGAAGGAGTGCTTCTCCCCAGCAGAAGTCGGGTTTCTGTTAGCTGGGACCTTCCGGGACGCAGACATGTGCCAGAAATAAGCAGTGAGGGCCACGCTCGGGGCGGAGCGCGCGTTCCTAGAAAATGGGCCGAAAACTGCTTTCTTCGGACGATGGTCAGTTTTGCCCCCGTAGCCCGTGACCTGAGTTATCAGAGGATGGGAGCGTGGGGCAGCTTGGGGCAGGGAGCGGTCAGTGGGAGAAGTGCCGGCCGAAAAGGAGCCCGGGGTGGCCACAGGCGTCCATGAAACCGGGGAACACAGGGAGGCGGGCTGAGGTCGGGGGGCTGGAGTGTGGGGGGTGTGAGATCCTTTGGGCGCGTGACGGGAGGGAGGTGTGACCTCCATGTGTGTTTCTGTGGACAGACTCTAGTTGCCTGCCCACCCAAGGATCGTGTCCTTCAGAGGGGTCCCCGGGGGGGGCCATGTGTCACTTATAAGAGTGGCCCTGGCCGAGGAAGGAGCCAGCTGTAACCCCGTTCCCGGGTCAGAGCCCAGGCCGCTGGGTTCTGTCCGGCCCAGCCGGCGTGTCCTCGCCTGTGAGTGTCCTGGTCTGCTGGGCTCTGGGCTGGATAGGAGGCTTGTCACGCTGTCAGCGGCTGCTTTCAAGCAGGAGGTTGGTGGGGGCTTAGGGCTGACTTGGGCCAGGGGCAGGACGTAGGCAGCTGCTGCCCAGGGTGAAAGGGCCTCCATCCGCCTGGGCTGGGGTGGAGCTTGGGGGAAGCCTTCCTGGAGGAGGCAGCAACCTGCAGTCTAGATAAGGGAGCGGGTGGGGGCCGGGGGGCAGCAAGCACAGAGGCCGAGACGGCGGGCCCCAGAGGGCCTTAGGGGGTCTGACTCAAGCTCCTGGGCGCCCTGGCCGTGTCGTCTGCAGTGGCTGTTCGCTGCTGTGGCCCCGGGTCTCCCTGCCCCCACCGCCATCCGCAGGATGGGGCGGGGGGGCCGGGGCTGGCCTTGGGCCTGTCGGCAGGTCTGAGCTTGGTCTTCGTGTGAGTGTGCTCCGCACGTGGGCAGAAGACCAGGAGCCCCACAGTTCACCATTTACTGCCGTGAGCCACACTGGAATGGCCGGGAGGCTCACACTTCAGCAGGTGGGGGCTTGGGCGCAGAGGATGTGTGAGCAGCTCCTGGTAAAGAGAGGCTCCAGGTGAGGCCAGGAGGCTGCGGGGCCAGCAGCAGAGACCGGGGGGCTGGGCGGGGGTACCCCGTCCGTCCTCAGGACAGGGAGGGAGGCCGTGGCGATGCTGTTGGGTCCGGGCTGGGAGTCCCCAGCCCTCCCTAGCGAGGATGTCTTGGAACCAGACTCGGAAGCCGCCGTTCCCATCATGCCCCTGCGGAAACTGAGGCCCGGCGGCGGGTGCCTGGGGCCGTTCAGAGCTTGGGGGTGCTGCGGGGCCCGGCGGCCTCGGTGGGCTCCGTGTCGGGGTGCGCGTGGGCTCCATGCAGGGAGGGCGCCTTGTGGCCAGTGCTCACCAGCAGCCAGCTGCTGAGCCGAGGGACAGCTGGCCGCCCCAGCCCCCCAGTCCCCGGCCCCCAGCCCCCGGCCCCCCGGCCACCTCAGTCCCCAGCCCCCTGGCCCCCGGCCCCCCGGCCCCTCAGTCCCCAGCCCCCTGGCCCCCCGGCCCCCGGCCCCGTGGACAGTGGCTTCCGTAAGGTCTTCATCCCCATTCTGTTCCCGGCTCCACGTCTTCTCAGGGGACCCAGTGCAGCTGTGTGTGGAGGGTGCCGGGCTGGGGAGGGTGGTCCGCTTCCCTGGCCCTCCCACCCCCATTAGTGGGCCTGGATTTGAGTTTTCGTGAGGACTGATTAAGACAGACTCCTTGCTCTCTCTGCTATAAATAATAATAATAAACAGGCAGCATTTGTGGCCGGATTTCCACCGGGGGGCAGGTACATGTGGCCGGGGGTTGGACGGGCCATGGTGAGGCCCTTGTGGGGGCGGGAGGCAGGTGGCCCCTCCTCCGTGTCCACCCGTCCAAACACACGGCCGAGGCTTGGGAGGCCCTGCGCCCTGTCCGTTTCCCTTGTGGGCTGCGTCTGGCTGGATGTCTGGCTGAGCAAGGCAGCCTGGGGGCTATGGTGGGCCTGGCCTGCGAAGGGAAGGGGCTCACGCTCTGAGACGCCTTGTTGCCCCCACTGGGGGACAGGCGGAAGGTCTGGGGACCCTGGGATCGAGGGCTGGAGCGGGGCGTGGAGGTGGAGCTGGGGAGGGGGCAGGCGCCTGATGGGGCGGGGTTCTGTGTCTCTCAGCCCCGCCATCTGGGCTGGAGCCCCCGGCTCTGGCCCAAAGCCCCTGCTTTCGTCGTCTTGCCTGGGGGGTGGTCCAGGGTTGCGGGCCGGGCTAACAGCCACTCGCCGCCCTCGGTGGCCTTGCCAGGCCGTGGGGCGCGGGGTCGGCATCCGGCCACTGCCCGAGCTGCTGACAGCCTGCAGACTCCCTGTCGTCGCGCTGGGGTGGAGTTGGCAGGAAGCAGCTGCTCCTTCCCCTCCGTGCCCGCTGCTCACGGGACTGCGCTGTGGCCGTGAGCCCGGCTCAGCCCTGTGGCCTTGCAGAAGCCTCAAGTTCAAGCCTGCATCCTTGCGTCTACTTCCTTCCCTAGGGGCCCGGCAGTGGGGCCGCGTGGTGCAGCGCCCGCCCCGGGCCCCAGTGTGAGCCGCTCTCAAGCCCACCGGGAGGCCTCTTTCCGCCCTGCAGGCAGAGGCACTTCAGCCGCAGGGCTGCCTTGTCTGGGGGGCAGCCTGGGATCTGGGACCACCCGGGGTGGGGGGAATTCTGACCAGCACCTCCCCAAAGGAATAACCCCATCCAAGGGCTGGGGATCCTGGGTGTGGGGGCTGCCCGCGGCCGGCCAAGGCCTGGGACCTTGGCCTGGGGGGATGGTGGTCACAGGGCACTGAGGTGGATGCTGAGGTGTCCTGTTGAGCGGCTGGGGGACGGGGTCCTGGGCTGGGAGTCCGGCCTGTCTCCAGGGGCCGTCAGAGCCCCAGGCGAGCCCCACGCTGGCCCTGGTCTGGGGTCGGGGAGCCACCTCGGGGGAGTCTGGGAAGGCCTGGCTCGCTTTGAGCCTGCCGTGGCTAGTGCCTCTTGCCTGGGCTCTCCTGGGGTTTTATCTGATGGGAGCCAGTGGCCTCGCGGTGTTGGACTTGACTTTCCCACACGCCTTGCCATCTGACTCATCAGGGTAACATAGTGACCGTGCTGCTAATTCGTTTGACTAGTTACTTCTGGAGCTTTCTCTGGGCCTGGCACCTGGTCTCAGAGCCAAGAGGGAACTTGGAGAGCTCAGTGACACGGCTAGGAAGACGCAGGCCTCCCTCGAGGCAGGGTGGCTGCCCCCCGGCCCGCGACGCACTGGGCTGCAGGCTCCTGGGTGCCGAGGCCTGTTTCAGGGCCTGGCCTGCGGCGTCCGTCCCTGGGGTCTGTCCTGGCACGGCCACCCACTGCCCCTCACTCTCCCCACCCCGAGTCCGCCCTGGTGGGGCTGGGACAGCCGTGGCCTCCTGGCCGCGGGGACGAGATGCTTCTGGCGCACGCGGTGCACCGGGAGGCTCCGGGCCAGCCTCCCTCTGCCGGTGATGAGCCCTTGGTGCCCGGTGTGCTCCCGTCCTTGGGGTCGCAAAGAGCCGGACACGACTGAGCGACTGGATTGCTGAGCAAGTGCCTGATGGGTCTGGTTAAAATCTGGGGCACGGTGGAGGTTCCTGGTGTGGGAGCAGGCCCATAGGCTCTTAGGGTTGATCCACCGACTGCCCACATGGCCAGGTGGAGATGGAAGGTTCCAGAACGGGCTCCCAGCCTGAGTGCCTTGGGCTTCCTCCTGGTCTGACACGTGCAGGGGCCTCCCCGCCTCCCCCGGCCCTGCCCGGCTGGGCTTGTGAGGGTGGCCGTGGAGCTGGCCATGTCCCCAGGGTGCGCCCAGCGCCAGCTGGAGCTGGCCTCCGTGGGTGTGCTGACTGAGACCACCTTTCATCCCTGGGGTGGAGGGGGGGGTGGGTGCCCTACACCAGCCCGGGTGTGGGGCTGGGCCTGGGGTCACGTGAGTCGTCCCCGAGCAGGAGAGATGGGAGGTCCCCAGGGGTGAGCCTCAGTTCTGTGTTGAGCCCCTTGTCTCTGGCGTGGCTGTGGCTGGCTCCTGGGTTCCGGGCGGGAGGTGGGGGTGGGAGGTCTCCTCCGCCAGCAGCCCTGGCCCCCGCCGCAGCCTAGCTCTCCCACACCGTGTTCGGGGGGGCCCGAGGTGTCCCTGGCTGGGAGCTGTCTTTAGGGGAGGAGGGGTGGCCGCAGCGCTGGCACCCCACCCCTTCCCCATGGCAGGTCAGGGACGGGTGGTCAGCCCCCGGGGTGCTGGGCGCCTGATTCCTGCAGGGCCTTGTCTGCAGGTGGGGAGCCTCCCGGGGTGATGGATGTTCTGTGAGTGGGGCTGCGGGCCAATGGGCGGCAGGACCTCGCTGCCCCCTGCCCCCGCACAGCCTAGGGGCGGCAGGGCGACCGCAGAGGGGCCCCTCCCCCGGGAGACACGCGGCGGGCCCAGAAGACTCCGGCCTCGTCTGCCCACCCTCCTCCCTGCCGGAGGGGAGAGGTGGAAGGTGTCCACTTAGGCGATCAGCCAATTTCACAGCTCACTGGTTTCCCATCTAAGCGCTGGCCCCAGGGGGCCTGGGGTGGGCTCCACGGCTCCTCTGCTGGGTGCTTGTCAGCCGGCTCCTCGCTCCTCACCCTGCGGGGGTGCCTGTGGCCGCGGTCTGCCGTCTGTGACTGGCTGGCACTATGTCCAGGAAGATGCGGATGGTGCGCGTGGACAGAGGGTTGTGTGGCGAGGCTGCGGCGAGCACACCTCTGGGAGCCCGTGTCCTGGGCCGCGCCAGGCACGGTTCCAACTTGGCCAGGCGCATTCCCTGGAGGCTCAGCAGAAGAGAGCCCGCCTGCAACTCAGGGGGCGCAGGTTCGATCCCTGGATTAGGAAGATACCCTGGAGAGGGGAATGGCAGCCTGCCTCAGTGTTCCTGCCTGGGAAATCCCTTGGACAGAGGAGCCTGTGGGCTGCAGTCCATGGGGCCGCAAAGAGGAGGACACGACCAGGCGACCGAATGACGCCGCCGCCCAGCTGACTCGGAGCAGCCCCATCCACCTTGGCCCGCCCCTCGGAGGCGTGAGGACGCCGGGTCCTGGGGGCCCCTGGCCACCTGGTCCCAGGGCGACGCCCGCTGCCAGCAGATGCGGGGGCGGGTGGGGCCCCCGCTTTCGGGCAGACGCAGGTGGTGTGTGTTTTGGGTAAACACAGTCATGCCGCCCTTAGCGGAAACCTCGGGCGATGATGCCTGTCACTTCCACTTACTTTAGCAGTTTAGGGGAGAAGCCTTTCCTGAGAAGAGAACCGCACATCCCCAGAAAGCAGGCAGCTGGCGAGGCGGGGGTGGTTGCCGGGCACACCCCGGCCACAGCGGGCCTTCTCTGCCCCTCCTCCCACTTTCTAGATTCTTCTACCAGGATGGCATGACAGGTCTTTCCCCTAAATCTTGAGCTGAGCTGAGTTTCCAAGGCACATGGGCGTCATGCCCCCTCGTCCCAGACCCTGGTGCGGCGCTGTGGGGTGGGAACCCGTGTGTCCTGGCGGGGACGTCCGCTCCGGGCTCGCCGCCCCGGCTTGTGGATGTTACAGATGAGGCTCTGATTCCTTCTCCGCTTCCACCCCCTTCGCTTACGCAGGAGGGGCTGAGACTGGAGAGGGCTGCGCCTGTCCGCGGTCACCCTGTGGTGGGGCAGGCCACCCTCAGAATCGGGGGCACTTCCTGCGGCAAAGGCTGTGAGTGTTGGGTGGGCCGTGTAGCTGGACTCGGGGTGCAGGGACGGAGGAAGCGAGGTGGCCCCGATGACAGCCAGCGGCACGCAGGCCGCAGGAAAGTCCCGCACCACGCCTGTCGTCTCCCAGGGTCCTTTCGGGGACCCCTGCTGTGAAGATGGGGCGGGGACTCAGGGTCACACACGAGAGCCTGCTTGTTGGCTGTCCCCCTGGCTGACAGCCCCCAGGGCAGGGGCAGCTGGGCAGTGATGGGCACGTGGGTCCCCCACCTTGGGTGCACTCAGGGCGCGGGCCGACCCGGTCTCTGAGGACGGGCTTTGGCCGGTGTGTCAGCCACAGGGGGAGGCCGGGCGTCCTGGCCCCTCTGCGGGCCTCAGGCTGGCCCCAGTGTGGACGGTGGGCCCTGTGCTGAGCGTGGCTGGGCCCTCTGCCCCTTGCCGGGGACTCTGCCGTGGGGGCACAGCGGTGGCTTTGCTGTCCGTGTGGACGCGGGCCGGGCCGTCCCTCAGAGGGCCTGGGGCTGGGCATGTGAGCCGGCCTCACATCTGCTCTCGGTGCTCCCTGGGTGGGGGGTCCGAGGGGCTAGGGCGGGCTTGCGGAGGGGTCAGCAGGCTCCGTGGACGGAAGGGAAGGTGCTTCTGGCGGAACTCATGCTCCGTTCACGGGTCCCCGCACCCATCCTGCCTGGGTCAGGCCCATGCTGAGGAGGGGTCCCATGCCGGGGGTGGGGGTGGGGGGCTTGTCTGGTGGGGGAGGGGCACACAAACGCCCAGCCTGATGAAGCTGGACCCTCTGCGTGAGCCTGAGGGGTGGCCTGGAGGTGGCAGGTCAGGGGTCAGGTGAGCGACCTCTAGGAGCCTGGCCTGAGTCTTCACGTCTGGGATTTTGTCTGATCCATCTGGTGCCTGCTTCTGGCACCCCTTCCTCTCCGGCGGGACCATTGGGCTGGCACGGGGTCACCGTCTCTCGGGCCGGGCCTCAGGGGCCGTGTGGTGCCCAGTCGCACAGGGAGACTGAGGCTTCGAGGCGCCAGGCCCCGGGGGGCAGGTGGCCGGGGAGGGTCCGTGGTCCTGGGTGGGGGGGTCTCTGGAGCCGGCACAGCCTGGGTGGTCCCTGGCACACAGCCGCATGCATGGGGTGGGTGCGGGCGCTCCTCTGCAGGGCTGGCCGCCCCCCGCGTGCAGGGGCCCGGCCGGGGCTCAGAAATTCGCCTTATCTCGGACCGTCGGGCTTCCTCAGCAGGCTGTTCCTGCCCCCGCCCCTGCCCGGCCCATCTGGAACTCGTTACCCCTGGTGTCAGCGGCAAAGCGGCCCCTATGGTGGGCTCTCGGGACGGGGACGCGGACCCTCCTCCAGCCTGAGCCCCCTTGCGCAGCACGAGGCCTGTGGCCTGCCTGGGGTCAGCGCGGCAGGGCCTGCTGTGGGGGGGCCGTCGAGTGTCCCCCACGGGGGGGCTGGGCAGGGCTGGTCTTCCTGCTCCAGAATCAGCGCCTGGGAGGAGATGTGGTCTTGGGGTCTGGAGGGCAGGGGGCCCCTGCGTGGACGTGGGGGCGGCTGAGGCTGGAGCGGAGGGTAGCTCGCCCGGCCCCGGGACCAAGGGCTGCCCCCTGCCTTGGTGCCCTGGAGGGGTGGCTGGATGGCGGTCTCGGGCGTCTGGGGCGGGGGCTCAGAGCAGCCGCGTGTGGGCGGTTTGAGCCTCTGCCCAGCTGTGGGCCACCAGGGGGGCTGTGGGTGTGGTGGGCTTCCCCTGGTGGGCCTTCCCGGTGTGCCCTGGACTGTTGAGCTTGCCTGAGGGCGGCCTCCCAGGCCTCGGGTGCCCGCCTGCGTGGTGGGCCCATGGGAACCTGTGTGCCGCCTCTGGGCTCCTCTCCCTTGCCAGGTGTTGTCTGGAGACTGGGCTCCGGCAGCCACGCCGGCTCCAGGCCCGGCTCAGCCAGCCCTGCTGATTTGCAGGAGCTGCTGATTGAGCTAATGAAGCTGCAGCTCCCCGACATCAGCCGCGGGTCCCCCCCTGCCGGAGCGCCTCGGCGCTGAGCCTCCCCGCCGCCGGGTGTCTTCTGTCGGTCGCCCGCCCGGCTCGCTCTCGCCGCTGAGGTGCCAGCGTGTGTGCTGGGCTCCAGGCCCCGGCCGCCCGAGCGCGGCTGCAGCGGGCATGGGCTGGGATCTCTGCGGCCCTCTCGGGACTCTTCCTGCCATCTGAGGGGCGGTGGGAGGGGCTTCGCTGGCCTGAGTCTCGGGTTCCCGGTTGCAGGAAGCGCAGGCCTCCAGCCTGGCAGCAGCCGCTGTCTCTCACCTGGTTCTCAGTCCTTCAGTCGCGGAGGCTCCTTCTCCCTTACACGACGTGGGGGTGGGAGAGGCCTGAAATCAAAACCCCCTCCCCCGGCGGTGTTTCCAGGAGCCCTGTCCCCGCGGCAGCTGCCTCCCCGTGGAGGAGGACCCGTCGGTGGTGGCTCTGCCCAGGCTGGGCTCTTGATTCCCAGTGTCTGGTGCCCCCCTGGGGTCAGCAGACGGTTGGTGGGGCTTGACAGAGGCACGAGCTGGCTCCCAGAGGAGGCGAGGCGCCTTTGGGGATGGGAGCACAGCTGTCACTCTGTCCCAGGGCTCTGACGGGCTTGCCCGAAAGGTCCAGGGGCTCCCCCACCCCGAGGCTAGTCAGCCCCCGCCTAGGGCACCGCCCAGTGCTGGGGTGCACTAGACGTGCTCCTCTCGGCATCAGGGCCTGGCAGCAGGGGGTGCGGAGGGCTGCTTGTTTCACTGAGTGAAACAGGGCTCCATCCTGTGGGTGGTGCACACGTGTGGGCACCTGAGAAACCGTGGTGTCTGGGGCCCCGTCGCCCTGTCCCTGTGAGGTCCCCACTCCTGCTGCCGAGCACCCCCTGACCCCTCAGGGGCTGCAGAGGTTTCGGGGTTCCGGGCCTGGCTCCGAGGTCCAGCCGGGGGGCGGCAGAGTGGCCTCGGGAAGTCCCGCCCCCTCTCGTGCTGGGCGGGCCCCGTCTCCTGCAGCCTTGCGGTTCAGAGGTGGGAAGGGAGGTGGGGGCAAGGCGCGAGGCCCGTTTAACCTGGAGGCTTGCCCCTGCCTCTTAGGACAGTCGTGTGTGCATGCAGGCCCGTGCAGACAGCCACATCTGCCCGTGCGGCGAGTGCGGTGTCCACAGCGCTGTGTCTGCCAAGGGTGGCGCGTCCCTCGTCCCTCTCGGTGTCTGGATCCTGCTGGTCTGAAGACCTAGCGGGATGCTGGGTGGGGCTCCCGGGCACCTGGGGAGGGCATCCCAGTCATCTCGCCTGGGGACAGGGAGGGAATGTCTGCAGGGCCTTCCGAGGGCACATGGGGTGGTGTCCATCCTCTGCGGACCCTGGGGAAGCCTCAGGCCTGAGTGAGCCCTGGCCGGCCCTGCGCTGCCCCCTCAGGAGAGCCCTCTGGCTGGCGTTCCCACTGCTCAGAGCGTGGGGTCTCCTCCAGGCCTTGCCCGCCACTGCGTCCAGACCGGGCGTCCCCTGATACTGTCCTCGTTTCTGTGTGGGTTCATGCTCCGTCCTCCCAGTGGGCGATCTGCCGTGTGTCCGCATCTAGAGCAGCACCCCGTGTTGAGAAGGTGCCTGGGCCCCTCCTGATGTGGGGTGCAGTGTTTGAAATTCTGTGTCTCTGTGGGTGCTGCTGGCCACATCGAGCCTTTCGGGATTTCAGAGCCATCATCCTTCCTGGTTGCCCCTGAGCTGGCTCTGAGAGCTGGCTGGGCATCATGCTGGCTGCTGGTGGGGGCACCTGGGTAGACGTGCTGGCCCGTGGAGCCCCCCGTGTGGCGAGTCTGCAGGGCCCCGGAGGGCGTGCTGTGCAGAGGGAGCCTGGCTGCAGGGCCACGTGTGCTGAGGGCTGATGCTCCCCGGAGGCACTGCCAGGCTGGGTGAGGGTGCCGTCCCTGTGGGGGGAGTGCTTCCGTGTCCCCCGCCGACGGGTCCTGGATGTGTCCCGAGAGCCCAGGGCGCGGCCGTGCCAGGCCTGCACCGTGGGCAGCTGTGCTGGGACCCTTGGTCCCCAGCGTGGGGGGCGGGCGGGCTCCTGGGGTCTGCAGGGGCTGGGGCCCTGGGCATGTGGGCACAGTGCCCGCTCAGCCCCGGGGGCACAGGGCGCAGGGAGAGGGATTTCCCTCCGAGGCTGACCCCCACCCCAACGCACAGCCTCGCCTCCCGCCGGCCGGGCCTGGGGCCCACGGGGGGTCCCTGCCGCCCTGCTCCGTCGGGTGCGGCCTGGGTCCCTCGCCCTCGCTGGGGCTCGGTGTCCTCTGAGGTGGGCTCAGCAGGTCCCTTCTGGGCATCAGCGGTGCCCTTGGGTGGCAGCTTCTGTTCTGGGCTTCTCATTTTCCCTCGACGTTCAGCCAAGGGACGTGGGCCGCACGCAGGCTCGGCCGGGCCCTGTGCTGACTATGAGGCCTGGGTGGGCTGGGCCACGTCCTCCCGACTCGGCTCTGCGCCCTGGGACTGATGGGTGCCCCAGCCGCGGGGCGTCCTCGCTCTCCAGGACATGCTCTCCCCGAGCACCGGGTTTGACGGGGTCGCGCGGGAGCTCGGGGCGGAGCGGGCCTGCAGGGGCCGGGGCGGCGGCCTCTGTGCCTTCACGATGGCCCAGCCGATCCGCGCGTCCCGAGGACGAGCAGGCCGAGGCCTCCCGGGCGCCGCTGCGTGTCGAAACTGGCCGCTGACGTGGCCGCGGTGTCGAAACAAGTGCTTGTGGGTTTCCCAACATCCTGCCGCCGTCACAGGACCGAGTGTCAGGAGCCGGGTTCCAGGCCCGGCCGGGGCCCTTCTCTTGGGGTGCCTGGCCGCCCCGTTCTCGGGAGACCGGGAGAGACTGCCGCTCCCCCACCTCCACCTGGGGCAGGGCAGAGGGCACGACTTCAGGGCCGGGTGACCTTACTCTGACCTCTTGTCATCCTGGTGATCTGCCTGTCCTACGGAGGTCAGGAGGCGTTGGAGTGGAGGGCAGGATTCGAACCCAGAACTCGAGTCTGCACTGAGGCTGCGTGCTGGGCAGGAGGCGAGGGCAGGCGTCTGCCCTCCTGGGAGGCACACGCCCATCTGGTGGCAGTGGGTGGTGGCCAAGGGCCCAAGCCCCCGTGTCCCCCGAGAGACTGCCCCGGGTGGGGCTGTGAGCCCTTTGCTGTGCCCACCTCTGGGAGCGGCAGGAGTGGGGAGCCTTAGGTTGGGCCAGGTGGCCCCCCCTTCTTCTTCTGCTGACCTCAGGCTTGAGTCCGGGGCTGCCCTGTGTGGGGCAGACAGCAACCACGAGGACCGCAGATTGATTGACCATCCACTGTGAGGCAGGCACTCGACTTCCGGGCGTCGCGGAGCCCTGCCTGTGACCTCCCCGGGTGGGCTTTCTTATGCTCACTGCTTACGGAGGAAGCTGGGGCCCAGAGAGGCCAAGTGACCTGCTGGCGGCACACAGCAGTGGGCAGGGAGCTGGTGCCCAGGCTGCCCAATTTTTCCAGGATGCTGGTGGGTCCATCTAGGAGGGGACGGTACGGTGGGAAGGTCCACCCCCAGCCCAGTGGCGGGTCCAGGCCCTGCCGTGTTGAGCTGTGCAGCCTCGGGCACACAGCCCAGACTCTCTGATCCCCTGAGGGGACCCTGCGGGCTCTGGGTGAAGTGGAAGAGGAGGGGGTCTCGGCCCGCCTTCCCACAGACCCCAGCCCTGTCCCCCGCGGGGTGGGGCCTGGGGCTCTGGGAACCTGTGGACAGGCCTCTCCCTGGCTGTGGTGCCGGCCTGTTGCCTGCCAGCAGGGGAGGGGCCCTGGAGACACGTCTCTTTTGGATGAGGAAGTGGACGCTCAAGAGAGGGTGAGGGGCCGAGCTAGGGCCACACAGCGAGGCGGGTGCTGAGCCAGGAGCCTGGGAGAAGGGTCATCAGGAGACCCATGCCTGAGACCTTTCCTGGTAAGGTGGGCGTTTCAGAGGGGGTGGGGAGGACCCTGTGGGCTCCGGCCCGTGGCACTCAGCGCTTTCTCTGGGGCTGGGAGTGACAGTGATGGGGGTGCAAGGACCCCCAAGAGGACCCCCGGTCACCCGGTACCTGCCGTGTCCCGGAGCTGGGTTGACCCCTGCTCCGTGCACCAGCACGGCCTCAGTGTCCCCAGACAGCCCTGTCCGGACAGATCATTAGCCCATTTTGCAGATGAGAACGTTGGAGCCCGGAGTGGCCACGTGGTTTGCTGTGGTGCTCGGTCCAGAGGACTTGGCCCCTGGCTGCTCAGCTCCTGGCGCCGGGGGTCCGCTGCTTGACGGTAGCCCTCCCTGGGACTCGCTGGGCTGGGAGTCCTCGCGGTGGGTGTGCATGCAGGTCGGTCCCATCCTCCCAGCTGTGCCTGGGGAGCCCAGGGCTTGGCGTGGGCTGGGAGGTGGGAGCCTACTCTGAGTCATAGAGGGAGGGAGGCAGGTGGTGCCTCCCACAGGAAGCCCTCCTTGGTGCCTGTGCCCAGATAGCGCCCTCCCTCTTGCCACGTCCCTGACCGGTGGGGCCTTCTGGGCTCCTGGAGGGGCCTCTGACTGTGGCCTGGCTGTCCCTGGCAGGGCCTGGCCTGGACTCTCCACCTGTTCCCAGCACAGTGGAGGCTTTGGAGGGTAGGCCATCCACTCGGGAGGGCTCTGTGATACATACCCAGAGGGGGCCTTTCTGAGGACGAGGATGCTTAGACCCAGCGGGGTTGGGCCAGCCGTGGGTCGTGCAGGCAGGCCTCAAGCTCAGGTCCGCAGGTTGCGTGCACATGGGGGTGGCCAGGGACAGGCCAGCCTCGTGGTCACGGCCTCCTGGCTGCTTTCTTACGTGACGTCTCTTTGCAGAAGAGGAGATAAGGGTCAGAGAGATTGTTCAGCCTGCTCGGGTTTGCACAGCTTGTTAGCACCTTAGGGTCTCTTTGAAAGTTAGTCCTTCCCTTTGAAACTGGGTCTTTACTCAGCTGGTTCTTAAGGACCATGGTGAATCCCGCAGCTTGTATCGGCCCATTCCTAGCTCCTTCACCCCCACTCTGCTTATCCATTTAGTCTTTGTGCCGGCTGTATACCAGGGTAAGGCCAGGCCCCAGGGCTGCCTGATGAGCCGGCTGTGGTGGCTCCTGCCCTCAGACCTCCCAGACTTTGGCAGCCTCAGACACGTGGGCTGGGGTACCCTGTGGTGAGGTGAGTGCCCTATTGAGGGTATGTCGTAGAAGGCACCACTACCCTCATTGGGAGAAATCAGGAGGGCTCCCTGGAGTTGGTTTATATTTAAACTGGATTGGAGCGAGCTGAGAGAGGTGCAGGCGGAGTTTTGGGCCCAGGGAACAGCATGTCCTCGAGGCGAGAAAGCTGATGTGTTCCTGGAAATGACCTGGTTCCCATGCCTGGGGGTAGACCCAGATTGGGGTGGGCCAGGGCGCACCGAGGGCTGGCAAGGAGCAGGGCGAGAGGTGGGTGCTGGGCACCCAGGAGAGCGTCCTCCCGGATCACGGTGGCAGCCGGGGACTCACCTGGCTCAGTCCTGATCTGGGAGGTGGCAGGCTTTCTAAAGGGAGGCCGAGGGGTCCCCGGGCTCCCCAGGCGGCTCAGCGGTGAGGAGTCCGCCCGCCAGTGCAGGGGCCCCAGGGGTCTTGGGTTCAGTCCCTGGGTTGGGAAAATCCCCTGAAGGGAATGGCAACCCCTTGCAGTGTTCTTGCCTGGGAAATTCCACAGAGAGAGGAGCCTGGCAGGCTACAGTCCACGGGGTCATGAAAGAGTTGGACATGGCCGAGCAACCGAGCCCCAGTTTGAAGGCTCCGTGGGTGGGCCTCGGCCCCTTCTGGAGCCCTGGGGTTGGGGTGCTGAGGCGAGCTGACTCTAGGCTGCTGGGGGCCCTTCAGGCAGGCTCCGGCCCAGAGGAAAGCCTGGTTCATCTCGGGGTCAGCCCGGGGACCACCGGACGGGCTGGCGTTAGGGCTTGGGCCTGAGCGAGGCGGGTCGGCTGTCTCATCTTGCGGCCCAGGACACGCTGGGACGGCGAGTGGGTGTGGCACTGCGCAGGGAGCCCCCTGCCCTCCCGGGCCCCTCCCAGCCCATGTGCAGGAGCCTTTGAAGGGCTCAGGGGCGGGCGGGGTTGGGAGAAAATGGAATCTGCCTGCGTTTGGCTTGGAGAGCGCTTTCGGTGGGGGAGTTTGTGCACGTGGCTGATGAAGGGAACTGCTAAGATTCTGTCAAGCACCCCCCACCCCACCAAAGAGAACAAACTCTGGCTGCCCTGCAGCTCTGTTGCCAAAGCCAAGCAGAGAGTGGGAGCCAGCCGCACAGTCCGGCTCACCCAAGGTTAGCACGCTGGCCGCCTTTGCCCTGCCCCTGCAACAGATAACGGCCTGTCTCGGCGCTTATTATTTTCTAAGTAAAAACGGAATACAGATTTTCAACAGGCCTCTGGTGACAAGAAGGAGGAGGAGGAGGCCTTTGGGGGAGGCCGGCCCTCCTACGACCGGTGGAGGAGAGAGCGGTTTCTAGGAGATTCTGGACCCAGAACCCAGGGTTCTGCCCCAGGCAAGGCACCCGGCCCCACCCCCCCTGCCCCAGCTGTGCTGACTGCCCTGAGGGCATTGCTGGGGGTCGGAGGGCATTCGGGGGCTTCTAACGCCCTCCGACCCCCAGCAATGCGTGTGTCGGGGCAGGTGTGCACACGCCTCGACGTGTGTGTGTGCTGATGCCCGTCTCCGTGTCTCCATCCCCTGTGGGATGGAGGATCCCACCTTCGCCCCTTGACCGTCCCCCTTCGCCCCTTGACCGTCCCCCTGCTGACTGACTCCGCTCGCCTCTCTCACCCTGTGCCGTGCGCCTGAGCGGCCTCGGGCCCCCATTGCCCCTGCACTGACCAGAGGGTGGCCGCGGGAAGGGTGAGCTTGGTGCCCACGCCTCGCTTCCGCCCCCTTGTGCAAGAAGACAGCAACGCCTGAGGGTTTCTGAACGTGTGGGATGAGCCGCACGTCCCGGGCCCAGGGCGCTCAGGAAACACCGGTTGTGCCCCTGCCTGGTTCGCGTGTGCGGGTGGGCCATGGGGGCCAGACAGCTTGCGGGGGGGCCCGGGCTCCCTGTGCTTGAGACCAGTGAGGGGTTTGGGTGCTGAGCACCCAGGGGTCCTGGTGGGGGCAGGGGCGGGGGTGGGATGCTCCCACCCGCCTGAGGCTGGCTGCTGGGTGGACAGCCATGTGGGTCTCTGAATTCAGGGCGGCCTGTGTGTGCTCGCCTCGCGCCGCCTGTCCACCCCAGGAAGGCCCTCTGCTGCTGTTCCCAACCTGAACCGTGGGGTCCTTGTGGTGGCCCCACGGCCCCTGGCCTGGGATGAGCCCTGCGAGCGTCAGGGGCCCGGCCTGACTGGACCTGGTTGAGGACAGAAGCCCACACTGGCTGCTTCTGAGCTGCTGGAGCAGGGAGTCCTGCCCCGTTCCCTGGGGCCCCAAGCAGGGTCGACACTCAGCTCTCCGCTGGCCTGGGAGGTCAGCCGCTGGGCCCCTGATGGGCTAACTGGCCGCCCTCCCTGTGTTCCCCAGAGTGGGGGTCACGGCCTGTCATGGAGACGCCCGGCCAGTGAGCAGGTGAGAATGGGGGTAGCCTGGCCCCTCCGCCTGCAGGGCCATCGGTGGAGGCCCAGAGCGAGGCTGGGTCTCTGGGCGAGCCCCTCTGTGGTGCAGACAAGCCCCATTTGGAGCTTGCCCGGAGCTCCGGGGTCTGTGCGCTCTCAGTGAGACACGCATTGCCCTTGTTCAGAGGCCGAGTGAGAGCTTACCGACCCGTGCTGGATTTGGGGGTGTGAGGAGCACCCCGTCCTCCTGAAATTTAAAATGTTCACCCCGGAATCTGAGTCCCTCCTTTCTCTGACCCTCCGTGTGTGTGTGTCTTCAGGGTCATGGGCCCCGATTCCCAGACCCACCCGTGTCCCAGCCCCTTGGATGGGGGCGGTGTGTTGGGGAGGCACCGTGTGGCTGGGCTGCCTCAGGGCTGCAGGGGCCTGGCCACCCAGGGCTTGAGGCCTGCGGCCCTCCCCGCACGCTTTCCTCGGCCTTCCTGCCGGCAACCCTCGCAGCCGCCTTGGGTGCTGAGCAGGCCTTACACCAACTGTGGGTTCGAAGCCGCTGGCAGGAAGTTGGCAGCTGCCATGCCTTCTGAGCGAGGCAGGGAGGGGTTGAGAGTGTGGGCGAGCAAGGCCCTGAATTTGGGGGGGTGGCGGGGTAAGGGCCCCCCGGGGCTGCTTCAGGGCCGCCTTCTGCATGGGGAGGGGCTGGGGTCGCAGGGGGCAGGGGCGGGGAGCCAGACCACACGGAGCATGGCTGTGTGTTGAGGGGACAGTTCTAGCCCCCGAGCAGTCTCTGTCTTGCCTCCTGAGGGGCTGCCCACTCCTGCCTCCAGAAGGTGGGCAAGGGAGAGGGGGCACTCCCTGGGGCCATGGCCTGGGGATCCGTGGCTGAGTGGGGGACCGTGGCCTGGGGGGAGAATCATAGCCTGGGGGGACTGTGGTCGTGGGTCCTGTGGCCCTGGGGGACCATGGCCTGGGGAGGACTGTGGCCTGGGCGGGGGACCGTGGCCTGGGGAGGACCGTGGCCTGGGGAGGACCTTGGCCTGGGGGGACCATGGCCTGGGGGGATCGTGGCCAGGTGGGGACTGTGCCCAGGGGTGGACACGCAAGGACTTTCCGGGGAGGGCAGTCTGTGCCCTGCAGACGGGGCAGGCGGGGCGGTGTGGCTCTCCCTGTCTTCCCCGCGGGCTCAGCGGTGGTTCACGGGCCCGTGGGAGCTGGGCTGCACCCGGAGGTGGGGCACTCTGAACCCCTCGTGCACGCCCCGCTCCGCTCGGGGGGAGGCCTGGAACCGGCTTTGCTGAGGGAGGCAGGGTCCGGCACAGCCAGGGCTCTGGACCCCAGCGGGACCGCAGCCTGACCATGCATCAGCCCGCAGGCATCCCTGGTGCCTCCTGGGGCGAGTGCAGGGTGAGAGCCAGGCTTCCCCTGCCGGTGACTGTGCTTTGTTCCCTCGAGTCAGGTTGCCCAGTACCATCCTGTGCCCGGCAGCGGGGTCTGCCCCTGCTGTGGGTCGGGGCAGCCCCGCCTCACGCCTTCTCTCTGGTGGGGCCCGTGCTGACATCGCCTGTCCAGCAGTCAGCGATTGCGGGCAGTGCCGGCCACTGTCCCGCCGCCAGAGCTCTAGGACTGGGTTCCAGGCCTCCCGCCCACCCCGCACAGCAGGGCCTCCTTCTCACCGTCCCGTGGGCCCTCTGTCTCAGTGTCTCCTGCAGACCCTGCCCCACTCACCTGCACTGGCTGGGCCCTGGGCCTCGGGGCTTCCTGCCTCTTCTGCAGAAGTGCTGACCCTTGCCTGGGGGCCAGAGGGGCAGAGGCTACCTCGAGGTGGGCGCCTGGCCTGGTGGGCTCCTGGGGGGCCATGGGGGTGTAGCAGGGAAGCCTGAGGGGGCCCTGCTGGGGCGGTGGATGGACGTGGGTGGACACTGCCCTTTTGCGTCAGAGGCCTGCTCTGGCCCCTGCAGCTGCTGTGTGGCCGCCCCCTTGGAGGCCCTTGCTGTGCTCCCCTGACAGCTGGCAGGGCCTTGGCTTCCTGCTGTCAGGACCCGTTCTTGGCCCCTCTGGTTTCTGGGAGGGTACAGGACAGCCCTGATAGGTGTCTGAGACCTCGGGCCTGGCCTGAACAGAAGTAAGGCCCATGGATGTGAGAGCTGGACCACAAAGAAGGCTGAGCGCTGAAGAACTGACACTTTTGAACTGGTGTTAGAGAAGACTCTTGAGAGTCCCTTGGACTGCAAGGAGATCCAGCCAGTCCATCCTAAAGGAGATCAGTCTTGAATATTCATTGGAAAGACAAGTTGGTGCTCAAGCTGAAACTCTAATACTTTGGCCACCTGATGTGAAGAGCTGATTCCTTGGAAAAGACCCTGATGCTGGGAAAGATTGAAGGCAGGAGGAGAAGGGGACGACAGAGGATGAGATGGTTGGATGGCATCACCGACTTGACGGACAAGTTTGATGGACAAGCTCCGGGAGTTGGTGATGGACAGGGAGGCCCGGGTGCTGCTGTCCAGAGAGTCGGACACGCCTGAGCGGCTGAACTGAAGCTCATCCTTGTGGTGGGCTCCCCAAGTGCCACCTGCCAGCGCCTGAGATCCGTACTGGTTGGGGCCCATTGGCCTGCCTGGCCTCCAGGGCGATGCTTGGCCTCACGGAGGGAGGGCGGTGGTCCAGGCCTAGATTTGCAGGGCTTGGTGCTCTCCCCGGCCAGTCGGTTGGCATGCTGGCGTCTGGGCCGCTGACATGGGGTGGGCAGGAGTGCAGCTCCCAGGCCCTTCCCCGAACCGCTCTCTTGGGCCCGTGGGGTCTCTGGGGTCGGGCTGCAGCTCCTGGGCCCGTG
>NW_024070209.1:103797175-103821823 GCF_014754425.2 Oryx dammah
GGTCGGGCTGCAGCTCCTGGGCCCGTGGGGTCTCTGGGGTCGGGCTGTAGCTCCTGGCCGCCTGCCTGAGTGCAGCCTTCCTGGGGCCCTCCCGGGGGCCCCTAGTGGCCCAGAGCCCGGCCGGCCCCGCCCACAGTTCCCAGGCCCCTCCGCCAGCCTGCGGCATCAAGTCCGGACAGGTATGTGTGTGTTCAGGGCAGCCACCCGCGGTGGGGGCCGGAGGCGGCGTGCCAGTCCCGTGAGTCACCCTGATGCTGAGCACGGGGGTGGCGGGGGCCGGGCTGCGGGCTGGCGTGACGGGGCACGCTGCCGGCCAGGCCTGGGAACCGGCCGCGGCCCTGGGGCGGTGGGGGGCTGGGGGTTGCGTGTGGCCTCCCAGAGAAGCCGGGACAGGCCCAGGCCTGGGCGCGGGGTCTCTGAGTGCCTGGGGGCAGCGCTGTCCTGCCTGTGGACCAGGCCGTGCCTTACAGGGACCCTGTGCCCCCACCCCGCCCCATGCCCGCCTTCCGCGTGGGCTGAGAACCTGCTGGGGGAGGGTAGGTGGGGAGGCAGACGGACACGGCGTCCAGGCCCGGGGTCCAGGGGTTCCGTGTCCAGAGCACCTCCAGTCCGGGCCCCGGTCCTCTGTGCCGGAGATGTCCTGTCCTGTCTGGCGGGAGTGGCCACGTCCCACTGAGCGCCTGCAGCCCCTCTGGCTCCTGGGTCTTGGGGGTCAGAGGCCAGAGGAGGGCCCCTGCAGTGCTTCAGTCAGGGCGGGGGGCACTTAGAGCCGCAGGGTTTCCCGCCCTCCTGAGGGTCAGCACCCCTCTTGTCTGCTTGGCGGCAGAGCCAGCAGAGCTCCGGAGGGGTGAGAGTCGGGGGCCCCACGGTGGGGTGGGGGGCTGGCTGTGCAGGCTGCAGAAGGGGCTGGGTCTGGGCCTGGAGAGGTCCCGCCTTCCAGCGCCGATATGGGGCTCTGTGAGGGGCGGCTGGCAGGCTGGGCTGGTCTCCCAAGTCTTAGGGGAGGTGGGGTGCGGGGCTGGAGCAGGGCAGAGGTGGCAGGGTCCTGAGCCTGGGGCGGGACCCTGCCCGTCCTCCGGGGCGGGGGCTTAGACCCGAGCTGGCATCCACAGGGCTGGGCCCCTGTCCTGAGCTCGCTACGCTGGTGTGAGGAGGGCTTCCAGGAGCGGGTGTTCTTGGCAGGAAGATGCAAGGGGAATAAATGATCGTTTCTACTCCCAGGGCCCGGGCTGGGACTGAGAGGGGCGGAGGGCCACACCAACTGCAGGGGGCTGGGGTTCTGGGCACTGAGGCCTGTGTGGGGCAGGCTGGGTCTGCAGGAGGGAGGTTGGGCTGGGCTTGCTGGCGGTGTGGGTGGAGACCTGGTGAATCTATTCCGAGATAACGGTCAGCAGAGGGCTGGGGGCCCTGGTCTGGGCTGTGGGGTGGCTTCCCTGCGCACCAAGCCCCTGACTTCCGTGGTGTCCTGCGGTGCTTCCTGGGAGTGGGGACAGGAACAGTCAAGTGCTCCTGGGGGGTGGGGGGCGCTGCAGGTGGAGAGCCCCAGCCTCAGCGTGCCTGCCGCCGGGTGTGGCCCCCGCAGGCTGGCCCCGGGGGGCCTTGGTCTCTGCGCTGCACCCCTGTGTGCCCTGCCCCTGCCAGGATGTGAACGAGAGGGAGGGGCCGTGGGCCGAGCCCGGGGCAGCTGGGGGCTCCGCATGGCCCTGGTGTGGCCGCCTCCGCCCACCCTGGCCCTTGCCTGCTGTTCTCACCACTGGCCGTGCGGGGAGGAAGGAAGCTGAGGGTTGGGTGGTGTGTGTGTGTGTGTGTGTGTGTGTGTGTTTTCGCCTGGGCTCTGGGGGCCCTGGGCAGGGCCCGTCCTCTGGCTGCCAGGGTGAGAGGCCTGGGAGAGGCAGGGGTCTGCAGTGGGGCCAGGGGGCCTCCTGGAGGCTGGGAGGTGGGCACCGAGGCAGGTCTAGGACAGCCGGTGGAGAGAGAGGCTGCCCCCGGGGCGAGCCCTGCACCAAAGTCCTCACTGTTGCTGGACCAGCCGGGCGGCCCAGAAGCGAGGTCAGGACCGGGTCCCAGTGCTTGGAAGGAACAGTAGGTCTCTGGGGGCGAGGGGTGCTAGGGACGAGGGGAGGGACCTTTCAGGCCCCCTGTTGACCCCCTCCAGCTACACCTGGGGGGACGCTGAGGCTGAGCAGGGGGCAGCCTGGGGCTCGAGGCTGGGGGCCTGTGGTCTGTGGCTTGCTCTGCTCTCCGGGGGGCAGACTCTCCCACTGTGGCCGGCCTAGGCCACAGATGTGATGTTGATGAGCGTGGCTGGGGAAGAGACGTGAGCGCCGTGCGCTGCTCCTGGCTGGTTCGGCCTCTGTGGGTTGGCTCCCTGGGGGCCCTCCTTTCCTGCCCACCCAGAGGCACTGCAGCTCGGGGATGGGCTCAGCCCCAGCACACTCTGGGTGCCTTTGGCCAGGCCTGCCCAGGGGTAGGGCCTGGTTGGTGGGACTGTCAGGGCCCGCTCGGACTTGCAGGCCTAGGGGACCCACAGATGGGGCTCGCGTGTGCGCACGGAGGTGAGGTGGCCAGAGTCGAGTCCTCTGAACACCCAGTCCTGCTCGAGCTCCCCAGGGCGTCTGCACAGGTGGGTCACGTGTAGAGTGCGTCGCCCCCGAGGCCACCACCTGGTGGGGCAGGCCCAGCGCCTGGCCAGCTCGACTGGCACGGAGGCTGCAGAGGGGAGCTGGGGCGGGCTGGCGCAGGCCAGGAGCAGGGACTGTCCATGCGCGGGCTGATGCTGGGGTCTGAGGCTGAGCGGGCGTGGCGAGCGGGGGCCAGCTGCCAGCCAGGCGGTGCCCTGGGCCCGGCACTGTAGCTGCTGGGAGTGAGTCTGCGGTGACTGAGAGGCGGCCCCGCCTGCCACCTGTGGGGCTGAGCACGAGCGGGCCTGGGGGTGGTGGCTGGAGGTAGCGTTCACGTGACAGGGCTTGTTGGCTGCAAATGAACTGAGTCAGTGGGCCGAGGGCCCTGTGGACGTCACGGGCGCCTCCTGGCCGTGTCCTGGGCGTCCCGGACCCTGGCTGCCCGGCTGGGCCCTCAGGCAGCTGGGGAGGAGCCGGGCGTCACGGTTGGCCACCAGCCGCAGCTGAGTTGGCCTGGCCTGCCTCTAGATTGGGCTCGGCTGGGATCCTCGCCGTGGGCAGGCAGGCCCCCGCCACACCCCCCGTCCACCTGGCGAGTTTACCCCAGCGCGCTCCCGGGCTCAGAACCGGAGGAGCAGGGAGCTGCCAGGAGGAGCGAAGCGGGGAATCCCGGCCCATGCGGAGGAGGGGCGGCCACAGCCTTGGGCCCGTCCGGCCAGGATCCTGCTAAAACCAGGCCTCCGCAGAGGCTGTTTGTGTCCTTATCGTGAAAACCACACCACGTGTGCTCGGCAGACACCCGAGCCAGGCGAGGTGGGAAGGGATGCCCCATCTCCCACTCCAGAGCCGAGCGTCTTGGAGTCGCCACTCAGCCATGTGAACCCCAGGAGTCTCCTCCTCCTCGCTGAGCCCCCACCTGGGTGGGTTTCTGCGAGTGTGGACCTTCTCGGGCAGGGTGGGGTGGGATGGCGATGGACCCCCTCGCTTCCCATCCAGTCCCACAGTAGGTTGGGTTTCAGGTGGAGACTACAGTCGGCGCCAACGCGTGCCCGAGGGTATGGGGTGCGCGGGAGATGCGGGCAGGGGGCTGCTGCTGGGTCTGTCCGCCGAGTCAGCCTGGGCAGGGGTACCCCCGCCCTTCCGGAGGAGTCCTGGGAGAGGAGGGAGGCTGCCTGGGCCCCACGTGGGCAGCGGGGTTTCCATGTGCCCAAGGGCAGGCAGGGCTGCCAGTGTGCCCGCCAGCTGCTGTGGAGCAGGCAGTGTGCACCAACGTGTGCGGCCAGAGCCGCCGAGGCCGCTGGCCTGTGCGCCCGGATGTGCACAGCTGGCTGGACCGCAGGCCTTTGGGGGTGGGGGGCCGGGACTGAGGACCCTGGACTCGCCTGTGCGGGAGCAGCGTGGGGCCCTGTGACGCAGCCCCCGCGCCCCCCGCCCCCCCGCCACTGCCGGCCCTGGGGCTGGGCTGCTGGCCGCTGGCCTACAAAGGGCATTCTGTGCCCCGGAAGAATGACCCCCTTGTGTGGCTGCAGGGTGGCTGGGAGCCACTACGCTTCCTTCCTTCCCGACTTCCTGCTCGACTCCCTCTTGGGGGCAGAGCCCCCACCTGGGGCCCAGCTGCTCTTGCCAGGGCCCTGCTTTCCTGGCTGGGGGCGCCTCGTGGCTCCCCCCGCCTCCCGACAGTTAGAGCCCTGCTGTCCACCCGCCGCCCTCGCCAGGCCCGCTGGCCCGTCCTGGGCTCAGCCTGGGCCTCTGCTGCCCCTCCTGCACAACCTTTGCTGCCGGCGAGCAGCGGGACCAGGTGGAGACCTGAGGGTCAGTGGCCGGGGGTCTCTGGCCCCCAAGAAGGCTGTGTCGGCTTGCTCCAGCGCCGCGGCTGGGTCAGTGCACCCGGGGGGTTGAGCGTCCTCATGCCAGCCTGCAGCTGGGGTGCTGGGCTCAGCCAGCCCGCTTGGCCGGCCTGCACCCCAGCAGCTGGCGGCCGTGAGTGGGTTTGAACTGCAGTCCGGGCTTTGTCCTCGGCCTCTGCTGGCCCCCGGCTGGGCCCGGGTCCCATGCACGGCGCTGTGTGCAGGCCAAGGCCGAGCTCAGATTGAGGAAACGAGGCTGGGGTCCCCGTCCTCCTCTGAGCAGCCTGTGCTTTGGCCAATGGGAGCGGCCTGTGGTCACAGGTGTCTGGGCGAGGGTGGGGGGCCGGGCGGTCCTGGGAAAGGGGAACTCGGCCACTCTGGCGAGTTCCCAGCTGCCTGGCGGAGACGCTGGCCTCCTGGGCCCCTTCCCAGGCTTCCGCGGCCGACTCGCCCGCCACGCTGCAGCACCAGGGGCCGCGGGACGCCAGGCCGGTCGGCCGGGGACCGGTGCGGCCGCCCCCGTGGTGGGACCTCTCGCCCGCCCTGGCTATGAGGCTGCAGCTGCTGGCCTCTCTTTCGGGAGGCGGGCTGGCCTGGCGGGCGGGGGACCGCAGGTGGCTGGCAGGTAGGGCCAGGCTGGGGTGGGAGAGGGGGTGCTGGGGGCCTGGGAGGGGCCAGGGTCTCCCCTGAGGAGTGTGGCGTTCCTAGTGGGTTTCTGGGCCAGGCAGGGGCAGGTGAGGACAGCTGGGTGGGGGCCAGGCATGTCCCCACAGCCCGTGACCTTCCCGGGCCCCGTTGTGGTCATCCAGCGCGTGCCCGGAGCCCGGGGTGCTCAGGTCGTCTCTTTGGGGTCCTGAGTCTTCCCCTGGTGTCTGCACAGCAGATGTTGGGTGGGAGGGGAGGAAGACTGCCTCTTGCGTCTCCTCGCCCCGAGGCTCCCTGGAGGAGGGCCTCTTGAGGTCTGGCTTGGCCCTTCTTCACACGAGGAAACTGAGGCTCTGGCAGGCAGAGCTTGTCTAGCTGCAGGAGGCCCTCGACCCGCTGAGGAAGCTCCATGGGGTTGGGGCTGCCCAGGGCCAGCCCGGGATGGACAGTTGGCCCCGGCCCTGGCTCGGCCCTGGGTTTTGGCTCCTGTGGGGCAGGAAGGGAGGCCTGGAGGAGGCTGGAATCCCAGGGGGTCCCAGCCCCTGCATCGTACAGGGGGTGCCAGCACCTGTTCCCGCCTAGCCCGCCTCACGGCCACCTGCCGTTGTTTTGGTTGCAAGGCGCTCTGTCTCGTCACATTCGCCCTGTGCCAGGGCCCACGAGGGTCACTCACCATGCCTTGCCAATGCTCCTGTAAGGACATGCTCTGCTGTGCCCAGTTTTGAGGGGATGCCGAGGTCCAGAGACAAGACATGACGGTCCAAGAGCCACACAGCGGTTCAGGGAAGAGACTTGGCGACACGCGCGGGAGCTGGGAGCACTTTGCCTGTCCAGGCCTCCTGAGTCCCTGCTGTTGTGATTGGTCAGGGTCCTGCCCCCACGTCTAGGGTGCCTCGCCGGCCTGGCCCGGCTTTTCTCCCGCCGTGTGGATGGTGGTGGGCGCCAGGCGAGGCTGCTCCAGGCCGCCTCCGGGACCTGAAATGAGAGCCTGCTGAAGAGTGGGGTGCCGGGCTGCCTGCCCTCCTCTGCCCTTTGCAAGCCTTGCCCATGTTCTGTAGTCAGGATTTCAGGGGCGGGCACCCAGGCGTGCTGGTCTGGTGCCACACACACATCCCGGGGCTGGTGTCCCCGACCCCGAGTGACCGCGAAGGCTGGCCCCAGGTCCAAGTCTCCGAGCCCAAGGTTTCTCGTAGGCTGCATTCTCAGCGGAGAGCCCTGCACAGCGGGGGGCTCTGCCTTCCTGATCTGGAGGCGTTGGTGGGGGTCTGTGTCCACACTCCTCCAGCAGCTGTCCCTCGCGGGCAAGCACTGGGCAGCCCAACATGCCGGCCTGGACAGGCCTCTTCAGCTCTGCTGTTGGTTTTCTCGTCTGTAAAGTGGGTGCAAGGAAGAGAATTTTCTAGGTCTGTTTGTCTCTTGACACGACAAAACATTCAAAGTCACGTGAAGCGACCTTCACACGGAAAATGTCCTGGGCTGGCCTGGGCGGCTCTGTGCTTGTAGAGGGTGTGGGATGTGTGGACCCTTAGTCCAGACTTCTTAGATAGAAGCAGTGTGTGTGTGTGTGTGTGGCACTTTGGTTGTTGCAGCCCTCGTGTGACAAGGTGTCATCGTGTTTGGTGGCTGGGCGGGACATTCTGAGTGTCCTGCAGGCACGCTGCTCATCTCTCTGGGGGAGGGGCCCCTCGTCAAGGCCACACGTAGGAGATGCGTGCAGGGTTTGGGGCTCTGTTGACATAGAACGTGCACTTGGCTGCTAGGTATTTGGTCGATTTTTTTTGCCCATTGTCTCCTGCCTGGCTTCTCTTGGTACCGCCTCAGGCTTTTTCCAGTCGCTCATTGTCTGGGAAGTCCTCCAGAGCGGCGTGTTAGTGTTGTGGGTAGCATCAGTCACTAGGCCCCGAGCAAGGACGGCTCCGAGTCAAATGTGTGCCGTGTCTGAGCGTCTGCAGTTGGTGGCTGCCATCCCGAGCGTGCCAGGCCTTCCCGCTCTTCTCCGGGGTCTTCCTGCACCTGCGCCTGCAGCCTGCTCAGCTCTGGGCAGGGGCAGGCGCTGTGCTCAAGGCCTCTGACGGAGAGGTTGTCCTTTGCTGTCTTTCTGAAGGTGCAAGCGGTAGCTGACCGCCCGTGGGGACAGGTTGCAAGGGTCCCCGGAGGTCCAGTGGGCTGCAGCTCCCCGGGAGGGGCTGCGCCCTGCTGCCCTCATGGCTCTGTGGACGGCGTGTGGGTTTGGAGCCTCGAGGGGTGTGGTTCTGGGTCCCTGCTACTCTGTGTCACGTGCCGGGGGGGCGGCCATGAGAGCTGGACACCTCTGACTGCCTGGCTTGTGTCTCCCGGCCTTGGTGTGGCCCCGCCCCTGAAGCTGGGCCTCCTGGAGTCCAGCTGCCCTGGGCCAGGGTCTGGTCACTGCGGCCCCTTGGCGTGGTGCTGCCCTGGGGGTGCGTCAGCCATCTGGCTGGACGGTGATCGGCAGCCCCGGCCCCCACCTCCCGTCCAGAGCTGCCCGGGGCTCGCAGCTCGTGAAGGCTATCTGCCCACGTCCTGAGGGCAGGTGCCAGCGGTGGAAGCGTACAGTCCCCAGGTCCCCCTCCCGCACCGTCGACCCTGGTCTTGGCCCCTCCTGGAGGCTGTTTGTGGTTGTTGGCGAGGCCGAGAAGGTCAGGAAGGGGCACTGAGGCAGGGTGTGCTGGGGGGGCGAGGAGAGGTTGGGCTTTGGGATTGAGGGCTGTGATGGGGGTCATGGGAGGCTCTGGTGGTGGCCGAGGGCACAGGGGTCCTACTGCCAAGTGACCAGTGCAGGGGCTGCCACAGGGCGGGGAGGGCATGCTGAGCCCGCCCCTGTGGCCTGGCTGCGGCCAGATCCGAGCGTGGCCTCTTGAGGCTCCATCTGTACAGAGGGGTTGATGGGGCCCTCACGGAGGTCACGGTCATCCAGGCCCGGGGAGGCTTTCCAGCTGCCAGACGGCCCGTCCGCCCCTGCCTGGAGGCCTGTGGGCTGGGTGGCCGGGCTGGGTGCTGCTGTGGGAGGTTGCCGAGTCCCTGTGCGGGTTCTCTGGGCTTGTGGGGCGCAGATGCCGCCTGTCCCTGTGTCTCTTGCGTACCCTCACTGCGGGGGGGGGTCTGCCGGCTTCTCCCCTCTGCTGCCCCGGCGGCCCCTGAAAAGTGCCTGCTGGAGGTTGTGGAGGGTCTCAGCCTCCTGGCCGCTGGCCCGCGAGGTGTGTCAGGAACGAGGCCTTAGGTCAGGGACCGTGCTTCGATGCTCTGTGAGGACGGGGTGAGGTTCTAGGGCCTCCCGGGCCTTGGTCCCCGGTGCAGAGTGGGGACCCCTGTCCTGTCCCTGCAGTTGCTGGGGGCCTGGGGCGGGGACTGGAGAAACAGCCTGGCACGCAGCAGGTCCCCAAGGGGTGGCCGGGGTGGGGGTCAGATCTCAGCTTGGGGACAGTCCTGCCAGCTCATGAGCCCCCAGGTGGGCCAGCTCAGTGAGACGTAGCCCGAAGGGGTGCCGAGGTACAGTCTGTGCGGGCCTCCCCCCCAGGCTTTTAGCAGGGGTGAGTGGGGGTGATAAGCTGCACTGTGTGGAGGCCGCCGTGCTGGCCCGGGCAGCAGGAGCCCCTGCCGCAGCGGAGACGGGCAAGCCCCGCTCCAGTTCTCAGTCTGTCTCACGGGAGCAGCCCTGCCTCCGTCTGCAGAGGCCCTGCCGCCCGCGCCTCCGCTCATGACGGGCACCAGCCTGGTGACTCTGGCTGAGTCAGTGGGTGGGGGGGCGGTGAGCCTCTGCCCCGGGAGGGCACCGAGGGGCCAGGCTCGCAGCACACTGTGGCGGCGGGGTCTCCAGAAGCCCCCCAGGAGCCCCTTGGGTGCCAGGCTGGCTCTCTGCACCCCCAGGTCTCAGGCTTGGCCCTGCCGCTCCCCTCGCGTGGCTCTGGAGACGCCGAGCCTCCGTGCCCACATCCGAGAAATGGCGATGCTTGAGGGTGGTGGGAGGGCTGGGGACGTCCCGGTAGGGGCCAGCCCACGCCAGGCCCCAAGGAGCCGCCCCGCTCCCTGGCCCCCGGCATCCTGGGGCGGGAGGGCCCCCCGGGACGGCTGCCCCTGTCTCCAGCACAGGAGGCCTGAGTATCTGCTGGGTGTCCCCGACGCCGCAGGGCTGCGGGAAACGCGGAGCTTCAGACAGGCCGGGGGTGGAGGCACCTGTGTTCCACGATAGAGCTGGGCGGCGGCCCCTGAGCCCGCGGAGCGGCGTGGCTCAGAATGAAACAAGCATCACTTCTTTTCCTGTTGAAGAGAAACCGCCTCAGCCAGCCCGCGGGCTCGGGGGGCCCCCTTGCCCCCCAGACAGCCATGGGGCAGGCGGGGTTTCGTCAGGAATTCCCCCACGCCCCGCGTCCCCTCCTCTGCCGCCTGCGCCAGCTCCCCGGAGTTGCTGGGGAAGGTTCAGGGGCACTGCCTGGACGGGAGGCCGTGGTGCCTGGGAGCCCCTGCCGAGCCCTGGAGAGGTGAGCGTGCTCCCGGATGCCCGCGGTGGACGTCCCCGCCGGCAGCAGGTCCAGCCTGGGACTCGGGGCCGGCTTCGCGGGCTGGCCCGGGGTCTCTGCGTGAGAGTGAGGAGTGCTGGGCGTCTGGAGAAGAGCGGCTCTGGCGCTGGGGGCGGGGAGCACCCCGCCCTCCCAGCCCTTTCTTCACCTGCAGGTCGGACAAAGGGCTGCTCGAGTGCCCAGGCTCCCAGAGGGCAGGGCGGCCACAGGGGCTGTTTCCCAGACTCGAGCTTTACCTCGAGGTTGCTTTGATTTCAGGCGGGGGGGTGCACAGGCCACCGGCTGCCAGCAGGCCGTGCGTTTGGGGATCTCCGCTTTGCAGAGGCCGCGGCGGTGATGGCGTTGCACGCAGGCTCAGTGGTGCTCGTGGTGCAGAATCCACCTGTCAGTGCAGGTGACTCAGGTTTGCTTCCTGAATCAGGAAGGTCCCCTGGAGAAGGAAATGGCAGCCCACTCCAGGACTGTGGCCCAGGAATCCCCATGCACAGAGCAGCCTGCCAGGCTGCAGTCCTTGGGGTCGTCAAGAGTAGGACAGACCGAGGGGCTGAGCACAACCTCAGCTGCCCTGTGGCCCCCTCCCTGTGGCCCCCCGCCCCCCACCCCCTGCCTCCTCCCGGGGATTCCGGCAGGCCTGGGGGTTCGGGTTTGGCCCCTCCCTGACCTCCCCCCCAGGGCAGCTCCTGTCTGGCTGCTGAGCAGAAGGAATGACCCTGGGGTGGGCGGGGGCCCCTGTCACTGAGGTCGCCTGAATCCTCGTCGTCGCCCAGCCATCTCCGAGTTGGGCCCCAGCTGGTGGCTCTGTGGCCTGCGCCGTGGGGCGGGTACCTTGCTGGGCAGATGGAGAAACGGTACCCAGGTGGGAGCCTGGCCCTGGGGTTGGTCTCTGAATGCCGAGGCCGCCGTCCAGTCATTGCCAGTCCTGACCCTAAACGTCCCCAACCCCCAGCTTCCCCCAGGCCTCTGGGGACAAGCCCGCCTGCTGGGCTGAGCTAGGGATTGGTCCGTCTGGAGTTACCTGGCTGAAAAACGGGCCGAGCCCTGAGGTCCAGGAGGCCCTGGAGTCATGGGGGCGGGGAATGGGAGGGTGGCGAGCTGGCATTTTGGGAGCCAGCCTTCAGGGCACCTACGGTGTGCAGGAGGGGCAGGCGGTGGTATCTGTGCAGCAGACCCCATTATCTGGAGGCTCTGAGCAGCCTGTGTGGTGGTCTTAGCACCAGGCGCACTCCGGGTGTCCTGGCGGAGGGGGCGTCTTGCAGCCAGGGGACGGGGCCAGAGCTGCAGGGCTCCGCCGTGGTCTGGCCCCGGCATCCCGGGGGTCTGGCCAGGTGTGTTCCCTGCACCGGCGAGCCTGGCTCCCCGAGTCGTGGAGAGTTGGGGTGAACGGGGCTCCAGGACTTGGCCGGAGCAGTGCCCCCTCCAGCTTCAGCATGCCCCTCAGCCTCTAGGGTGCCCCCAGGGAGTGCCCTCCATGGGCGCCTGTCCGGGTGCCGCCAGCCCAGTGGGTTGTGGAGGGTCCGCTGTAGGAACTGGGGGGAAGCTGGCGCAGACACGCCAGGTTGGCACTCTAGCTTGGCCTGGCGTGCAGGCTGGACCCCAGCCCCCTGGGACTGTGAGCTTCCGGGGTTGGGCCTGGGGGGCGGCCTCCTGCCAAGACCCCGGCCTGAGCGCCCCACCCAGGGCCTTGGCACCATTGCTCCTGAGCTCTCTCGTGGACCTGGAGGTCCAGGCGCCGGCCGGCTGGCCCTGGGAGCCCCGTCTGCCCCACCCCCGCCTCCCGCTTGCGCTCCCCACTTCCAGCACGGCAGCCGGGCTCCAGCCACGCCTGCCACCACAGGGCCCAACCGCGGTGCCCCCCGAGTGTGCCCGTGTGCCGGCGAGGGCCCCACCACTTCCCTTCCCTCCCCCACCCCTCGCCAGCGCCGGCCGGCTGAGGACAGCCATCAGAACCCAAAGCATCGTCCCTTTGTCGCTCGTGGCAGAAGCCACCCAGGGTCACCATCCGCCGCCTTGGGGGGCGGGGCAAGTGGCCCCTCGGGTGGTGGTGCTGATGGTGGTGATGCTGGTCCCTCTGGGCCCTGGTGTGGCCCTGACGCCGGTGGGGTCGTGCTGCCTGCTCCTCACTCAGCGGCGTCCAGTCTGCCTGCCCTCTCCTCCCCCTCCCCCAGGTGTCACCGAGGCTGGGCAGGGCAGTGCCAGGAAGCAGCAGTTGGCGGCCGCCTGCCTTCCACGCGGCCTGCTCAGGTGGAGCCCTGCTGGGTGTCGGGGGTGTCTGGGCGGTGGGCGAGGGGTGACGGAGACGCCTGTCTTGGATCACTGTGTCTCCCACTCTTATCTCCTCCGGGGTCTGGAGGGTCGGGGCCGCCCTGGACTCTGGTGTGGGCCCTGACGTCGATGGCCTCCTAGGCCTGGGACCCTTCTGGCCGGTGGGGAGGCCCCTTGCTAGGGCCCCTGAGGCCGTCTGCCCGCTGGGCTCAACCCTCCTCTGAGGTCCTGAGGTGGAGGCCGAGCTGACCCGTGTCCCCCACGCTGGGGCAGAGGAGCCGCAGTCCAGGCCGCCTGAGCCCCCGGGCAGAGGCCGTGGGCCGGCCGTGCTCCTGGCCCACTCTCTGCAGGCCCCCGGCTCGGGCTGGGACCCCGCCCTGCAGGGGCTCTCTGCACAGCAGGGGTGCCCACTTAAGGGGTGCTGCCCCCTTTCCTGAGGGTCCCCCTCCCCGTGGGGCCTGTGGACCTTCCTGCCTCCCCGGCCCCCACGCCCCGCCTCCCCCAAACCCTGGCGCGCCGTGGTCCCGCCGCAGGCCCCACGGCTGCCACTTCTGTCTCCTGCGGGTGCCAGGGGAAGCAGTCCTTCCGGAAGGCGGGGGCTGGGGGTGGGTGTCCCAGGAAGCTCCGGAGGGCCTGCCAACTCCCCGCCGTGGGGTTTCGGTTCCGGGGGGCCGGGGGAGGGTGGTCCTCGGGCAGGGGTGGGGGAGCGGATGCCCGTGCTCAGAGCCTGGCTTGGTCCTGGTTGGGTCGGGGGCTGGCTCCCTGGGGCTCTTCTCACCCCCCCACCCCCGTGCCCGTCTGTTCCTGCCCCCCTGCCCAGCTCCTGCCCGGGGCCCCTCCCCACACTCCCTCGCATCTGTTGGGCTTCCTGCTTGGCCGGGCCTGGTGCCCTCCTGGCCCCCAGGACGTGCAGCCTGGGCCCTGAACCCCAGCTTGGGGCCTGCTCGGACCCCGCCCTGCTGAGCCCTGCAGGTTCAGGAGAGCAGTGGGGCCTCCCAGCTCTGCTTTCCGAGGGTCGGGGGTCCCCTGGCCAGGAGCCTGTGAGGCTTGCCTTGGGCTGGCATTTCCTGTCGCCTCCCCCGCCTTCCCTGGCAGAGGCCGGAAGGGAGTTGGTGGGGGTTCCCCAGCTTCCTTCTGGGGGGCCTGGGTGGGGAGGGAGGCGGAGGGTCCTGGAGGGCTTTCTGGAGGAGGCAGCCCATGCAGTTGGGGGCTGTTGGCTGGGGGAATGCCCCCCGCCCCCCAGAGGGAGCCCAGGGTCTTCTGCTTGTCCATGCTCGAGCTTGCATACAGCTCTCACGGGGAACTCATCACCTCAAGAAGCGGCCTGTGCCTGTACCGTGGGAACAGTCTCTGACTTTACTGAGTGTAACCTTTCACCCCTGCCCCGGGGCCCTACAGTCACTGCTGTGCTCTGGGTGCTAAACCTTCTGGGGCATTCCGTCTCTGCCCCATGGTATCCGTTTCTGGCCTCCAGGTGTTTGTGTTTAGCGTCAGTTGTATGGCCTGAAACGCTTTCTGTGCCAAGAAAGAGGTCTGCGCCTCCCTCTGACAGGCAGGCCGTCCTGACCTGAACGTGGCAGCCCTTCTGTCCCTTTGCCTGGGTCGGGGCTGCCTGGCTCTTCGTGGGGGCCCCTGTTTACTCCCAGGCCATGCCCTCCTTCTGAGGCCAGGTCTCACGGATTGCTGCTGGTCCCCAGGGGCCGGGAGGGTGTCAGCGGAGGGTGGTCCTGGGCCCGGCCCAGGTTTTGGGCAGGGAGATTCGGGAGTTGGGCTTTGCCCCTTCCCCAGAGTGCCCTGGGTCCTCGTGGGTGGGGAGGGTTGGCTGTCAGCAGCTCCCAGGGTGGGGTCTGGGCCTGAGCCTTGAGCCCTGCAGCCCAGGATCAGATAAGCATGTAGTGACCGCTGGTGGCGAGTCCCCTGAAGGTCCAAAGTATGACTTCAAGAAGAGCGCCTTATCGTAGCCACTGCTTATCAGAGGGTGGGGACACATGCTGGCCCGGAAGAAGCAGAGCCTGCGGACACGTGGAGCAGGGGTTGTTTAGGCACTTTTTTTTCCTAATGTTCCCTCCCTGGCTAGGCTCTAGAAGACTCCAGAAAATACACCCAGGGCATTGTCATCTGGGCTCCGGGAAAATGTCTACTGTGGGCGTTGTGTATCAACAGGAAGGGCCCTAAGTGGGAGTCTGGGGGCTTTGGGGGTCGCTGAGGTGGGCATGGGCTGGGGTGGCCCTTCCCTGGGGCCTGTAGCCCCCTGGTCTGGAGTGGTTGGTATTCACGTGAGCCTGGGGGCTGGCCTGGGGAACCAGGCCTTCCCTTCGCCTCTGGAGGGTGGGCTGTACCCAAGACCGCTGGCCCCCCGTCTCTTCTTTCTCCCAGTACCCCCCTTCCTCGCGCCAGGCTCTCCCGCCCAGTTTTCCAGCGCCTGGCTCCCCCTCCTCGCGGTTCTCATACTTGGGGTGCCGCCTGGCAGCTGGCAGCCAAATAGGCCACTTCCCTCCTTCCTTCCGGCCAGAGCTTTCTCCTGCCTCTCCCGCCCCTTCCTGCCAAGGAGCAGCAAACAAACAAGCCAGCAGCTCAGGCCCAGCAGGCCCAGCTCAGGCCCGCGAGCGTCTGCAGCTGTGGGAGCGGGGAGCTCTGAGGCCCTGCCTGTGGGCATGGACAGCCAGCAGCGGGGGTGCCCCCGGCCCTGCCGTCTGCACTCCACCCCTTACGGGCAGCCACCTCCAAGAAGCCCCTTTGTCTTCTCCTCCAATCTGAAACTCTCCAGTGCCCCAGGCTGGCCAAGTGGAGGTGGGGAAACTGCAGGAACACCGGGGTGACATCTCCCTCTTGGCTTCAGACCCCCATCTCGCTTCTAGAGGAGAATGTTGGGCGGCTCCCCTCACGAGGCTAGGCCTTCGGGCTTCTGGATGCAGAGGTCGGAACGCCCACGTGATCTGCGGCCCCAGCGGTAGCCGCTGTGCTCTCTGGGGACAATGCCTGCAAAATGGATGTTGTAATGTCCATCTTGCTCCCACCCCCGTCCCCCGGAGGTCAGAAAGGTGCTTCCTGGGACTCAGTGACGGGGAGGGCCCTGTGCTAGCCAGCACCTTGCAGCATGGGCTGAGGCAGGGTTTCTCATGCAGGGAGGGGGCAGCGAGGGCCCGCGAAGTGGGCATCCCAGGGGCCGTGGGCAAGGAGCAGTGACCGTGGGCCTGGGGGCAGCTGCAGGTTTGGGGCAGCGTGCCTGCTGCGCATTTCCTTGTCCCTAACAGGTGGGTGGACAAGGTCGTGGGCCTTCACTGAGGTCAAGGGTGTGCAGCCAGACCTCGTGTCTGCTTCCCTTCCTGCAGCCTGCCTGCTCTTGCCAACCCCTGGGAAGACCTCTGAGCATACGGGTTGTAGGCATCCTCTTGTGGGTCACGTGTGAAAGTTGCTCTGTCGTGTCTAACTCTTTGTGACCCCGTGGACTGTACAGTCCATGGAATTCTCCAGGCCAGGATACTGGAGTGGGTAGTCTTTCCCTTCTCCAGGGGTCTTCCTGGCCCAGGAGTGGAAGCGGGATCTCCCGCATTGCGGGTGGATTCTGTACCAGCTGAGCCCCCTGGGATGCAGGAAGCTTAATGGCTCCTAGGGCTGGGTTGCAGTTCCCATCTATGCCAGTAGGTGCCGCCATCTGGAGCTGGACTCCATAAGGTCTTTATTTTCAGTGAAACGATTTATGCTGGTTTCTGTGAATGGCGAGGGCTTTCGATGAGGCAGTCTTGCTGGTGCAGTGGCAGATGGGCCCCTACTCCTTGGTGTGGAATTCAAGGCCCCCTTGCCATGCCCCTCCTCCCTCAGAGGGCAAGTGAGGGAGGGGGTGCCCAGCAAGCTGGGGGCTGCAGGAAGGAAATGGGTAAGAGCTCCCAGAGAAGGGGGTCCTCAGGGTTGGCAGAGCTTCCTGTGTGCCTGGTGGGGGGGCTCCCCACTCTGTGGGCTGCCCAGCACCTCCATGGACAAGTTCAGAAGGCCCTGGGAGAGAGCTTGGCTCCGGCCAGAGTTGGGCCTGCCTGGCCGTGCCTGGGGGTGGCAGCGTGTCCCCAGGACTGTTGGTACCAGTGGCCGATGTGGTGGGGAGGACTTGGGGGTGATGCCCAGACAAGGCTTCTTCCTGCTCTGAGCCTGGCGCTCTGGGCACGGCTGCTCTCAGGTTCGGACACGCGAAATCCTCCTGGGGCTGTTGGGTGGTCCAGGCAGGGTGTCCTCCCAACCTGGGGGGGGGTGCCTGGAGAGGGCCAGTGCATTGCACCCCTGGCCTGCTCAACTTGTCAGAAGCTTGTGTGATCACTGCAGCCCTGGCCGGAAGACCCAGAGACCATTTTTCAGATGGGAAGGCTGAGGCCCCGGGCGGGGTTGGGGGTGGGGTCCTGGTGTGCTCAGGGCACCCTGCCAGACAGAGGCAGGGTTTGCTGTGGCCTGCAGCTCTGGCTCCAGCTGCCTTGTTTGGACCTCTTTGAGTTCCCGTGGTCTGCTCAGGCCCTCGGGCGGCAGTTTCACCCCGGAGAGCCTCCCTCCTGTGGAAGCTTCTCGCTGAGCCCTCAGGGTGGGGAAGGGAGGCCCAATTAGTGCTTGACGGGACTTGGAAAACCCTGGGATGAAAGACTGGCGTGTGGGAGGTCCGGGCCTCTCACCGCAGCCTCTGTAGGCTGCCTGTCTCCAGACCTGGCGCACACCCAGGCCCCTCCACCAGGCCCACTGGGAAGCTCCCCGCCCCCGGGCTACAGGCCACCAGGCCCAGGGCACACAGGAAGCCGTACCTCTCCAGGGCCCCATGTGTTAGAGGGCCTGGGGGTGTGGTGTCTCGGCCACTGCTGCTTGGGTCCCTGAGCAGGCCTGTGCAGTGTGCTGGGCCCACTGTGTCGTGGGTAGTTGGAAGGATGCAGGGCCTCAGTTTCCCATCTGTAAAATGGGGTAAGGGGACCTGCCGTTTACCTCCCAACTTCGTTCACTCATCCACACTGAGGAAATGGACTGTTCTCTGCTGCACAGTGGGTGTGGTGGAAACATCAGCCTTCAGGTTTTTTATTATCCCCAGACTTTGACCTTGACCCCCTGAGTAGATGGGCAGAGAGGCTGGCAACTCTGGGCCACTGGCATTCCAGGTGGATGGGCCTGGTGTGCTGCGGGTTTGAGGGGCAGCCATCTGGCCTCTCTGCCCGGGTAGGCTGTCAGCCTGCCCTTCCTACGTCTGCCTTGGGCCCAGCCTGAACCTCAGAGTTGGGCCAGGCGGGGCTGGTGCCCAGAGGGGAGCTCTGGGCGTGCCTGGCCGGGCCTGCCTGGCCGGTGGGCCCCTGCCCAGGGCAGTCCCTTGCCATTCCAGGCCTGGCGTGGTCGCCGTGGCCCCGGGGGGTAGCGGGTCGCCGGTGCGGGCTCCTGACCGGCCTCCTGTGGCTTCTTGTCTTGCAGACTTCTCCACGCAGGTGAACTCCTCCTCCCTCAGCTCCCCTACGGCGCGCAGCTCCATGGCGGCCCCCTCGCTGCACCCCTCCCTGGGGCCCAGCATCGGCTCCTCGCTCGGCTCCCCGGGACAACTGCACTCACCCATCAGCACCCTTAGCTCGCCCATCAACGGCATGGGCCCGCCCTTCTCGGTCATCAGTTCCCCCATGGGCCCGCACTCCATGTCGGTGCCCACCACACCCACCCTGGGCTTCGGCACCGGCAGCCCCCAGGTAAGTGTGGGGCGGGGCCCGGGCCCGGGGGCGGGGCCTGACTGGGGGCGGGGCCTGACTAGGGGCGGGGCCTGATGGGAGCGGGCCTGGAGCAGGGGGCGGGGCTTGACTTTACCTGCGCCGTCTATGTTGGCTCAGATAGTAAAAGCGTCTGTCTACAATGCGGGAGACCTGGGTTCGATCCCTGGGTGAAGATTCCCTGGAGAAGGAAATGGCAACCCACTCCAGTACTCTTGCCTAGAAAATCCCATGGACGGAGGAGCCTGGTGCAGGCTACTGTCCATGGGGTCGCAAAGAGTCGGACACGACTGAGTGATTTCACTTTCACTTTTTATGGCCCCTGGGAAGCAGGTACCGTGACTTCCACCTTCTGTCTCTGGAAGCGGTCTCAGAGAGATGACCTCCTGGGCTTGGTGGTCTCCATGGTCGAGTTTGCTCAGATGCTTCTTGGAACAGTCTGTCTTTTGGGGTTGTGTCTGGATCAGGAGGCAGCTGGCGCCTGGCAGAGCCAGCTGTTGTCTGGGGGACCCCTGAGGCCTGGTCCACCGCCCACCCCTGCCAACCTGCCCACTGTGCTGCCTGGGGTGTCCAGGGCCCCAGCCGCTCATCTCTTTCCCCGGCTCTGATGGTCTCCTGGTGGGATGTTTTGCTGAACGCCTGGGAGAGCTGCTTGAATCCGAAGGGTTCTCCTTCTTTCTGGGGCTCAAACTGTCCTTCCTGACAGAGCTGAGTTCTGCTTTGCTGAGTGTCAGTCCTGTCTGGGATCAGCGGTCATTTTTTTGTGGAGGAAGGTCCCAGTAGAGAAAGGCCAACCCCACAGAGGGAGGCCCCCCATAAAGGAAGGCACCCCCACCCCAGTAGAGGAGGTCCCCCATAGAGGGAGGCCCCCCCCATAGAGGGAGGCCTCCCAGAGAGAAAGCACCGCCCCCATAGAGGGAGGTCCCTGTAGAGGAGGGCCCACCAGTAGAGGAAGGCACCCCTATCCCAGTAGAGGAGGCCCCCCATAGAGGAAGGCCTGTCCATCAAGGAGGCCCCAGTAGAGGAGGGCCCTGTGACAGGAGCTCTGGGAACTGTCTGCCTTCGGGGGGCAGGACAGCCATCTCGAGAGGGACTCCAGCACAGGCCCCCCTGCCCAGAGAAGTGTGGCTGACGGTGTCAGTGTGTCCCGCAGGCTCCCTGCCGCCCGGGAGCCGCCCTGCCTCCAGGACTCCCCGCTCCTGGCACAGGAGGGCAGGATGCCTTTGAGGTCTGGAGCCCGCCCCCTGCCTCTCGGCTGGGCCTGTCCGGAGCTGGTCTCGGGACAGCTGGTCCCGGGCCCCTCGTCAGCCCCTTTGTTCCTGGGGGGCCCATGCTCCCTTGTGTCCCCTGGCCTTCCAGAAGCAGACAGAAGGCTGAAGGGTTGGTACGAGGGGTCTCAGCCGCCTTCCTGGGACTGGCTGTGTTCTTTGTAGCGTAGCCACCACACCCTGATCCTCACTGGCTGCAGAGTGCCTGCCGCTCAGCGAGAGGCAGAGGAGGCCCGGCCTGCACCTGTCCCCTGGGAACCAGGCCAGAGGCAGCACCTGCTGGTTCTCAGGCCTGTGAAGCTCCTTGCTGCCCCCGGGCCTGGTGCCTGCCCGGCATGCCCCCGGGGCTCATGTGCGGAGGAGCCTGGGTGTGAGTCTGGAGTGGGGGCTCTGTGGGGTAGGGCTCGAGGGTGGCAGTGATGCCCCTAAGCCTGGGGTTAGCCTGTCTGGGGGGAGGGGTGGGGCGATGCGGGGGGCTGGGGGGTTTGGGGCCTTGTCTATTCTAGCACGTCGCTTCTGGCGCACAGCGAGGCTCCTGGTGTGTGATGGGAACTTGCTGAGTGCAGCTGCTTGTGAGCAAGGGCCCGCAGGTCCCGGGCCTGATGCCGGGGCTCAGGGAGTGGAGGGGTGCTGGTGTGTCCCCCGACGTTCACCACCGACCCGCTGCTCAGCTGTCCGCCTGTCCTTCTCTGGGTCAGTCAGGCCGCAGGTAGCTTAGCCGCGATCTGAGCCCTGGGCTCAGCCTCTGGCCACCATTCCTGGGAAGGCCTCAGTCCCCACCACCCTGCCCCCCATAACTCCTTCCCTGGGAGCTGAGTTCAGCTTCTAGGCTTCAGCAGTTTGTCTTAGAAACTTGGGGTTCCCCATATTCATGGAAGTGTGGGTGGAGTTCGGGGGGGGGCATCCCCCCACCTCCACCTCAAAACCACAACCGCGAAGTCATGGGGCCGGAACCAGTGAGGCGGTCTGACTCCTGCTGCTGGCGGGGATGGCCCCTGACTCGACCGCGCCCTGCAGGGAAGTGGATGCGGGTGGTGCTGGGAGCTCTGGGCAGAACCGAGCCGGGCTGCGGGCACTGTGGCCTGAGCTGCCCCCCCTCTCCCCTGGTTCAGGGGCTCCATCAACCTAGGGGGCGTTCCCCACCTTGGCCCAGAGCTCGCCTGCAGTGCCGGGCACGTGTGGGCACCTTGGCGCGCTGGCCTCGCCACCCTGACAAGCTTCCTTGGGCAGGACCTGCGTGGGCCCTGCCTGTGCTTGCCATGGGCACTGCGGCCGTGAAGCTGCGTCCACCAGGCCACGTGTAGGCGTTTGCCCTCGGCCTCGACGGGCAGGCAGAGGCTGGTGGGGTCCAGGGGCCTCCCACCCCATGCTGACGGGGGTGATCGGCCTCACCGGTGAGGGCTGGAAAGGAAGGGTGTGGTGGGCGTGGACTAGGGGCGGTGAGAGACAGGAGGAGATCTGGGGCCCCGGTGAAGCTGGGTGCTTATCTCAGCAAGTCCTGAAGGCTCTTCGGGAACTGAGGTGAATGTCAAGGACACAAAAGGGGAAATGGGACGGGCCCCCACCCTGGGCGCGCCTCGGAGCCGCCACTGACGCTGACCGTGCCTGAGGGCTCCGTCCCAGGTGCTAAGGCCCACCTCAGGTTATGGAGGGCGGACACTGGTCCCGAGGGCCTGCCTGTGGGGGGCTTGGGGACAGGACAGGTGGGCCCAACCCACCCAGCGTGGTTTGGACAGCCACAGAGGAAGTGCCCACGTTCCTTGCCGGGGTGCCGCCCAGCAGATCCAGCTGCTCAGGGTTGTGGCCGGGCTCCCACAGCACGCGGGAGGCCTCGGGCCCAGCCTCCGGCCCACACTGGTGTCCTCAGGGCCCCTGGGGACCTCCCTTGGCCTCTGCTGCTGACTGGCCACCCCAGTCTCCTGCCCTTTTACCAGCAGTCCTTTGGTGTGCCCTCCTCCAAGCGTGTACTTGGCGGCTCCCTCTGGCTGGGGGGCTGCCTTCCGTCGTCTGCGGCCCGGCTGGCCTGGGGGTGGCCCCCGGAGGCCCCAGGGCTCTGCATAGGCTGCGTGCTGTGCCCCGAGCTGGGTTCATGAGCTCTGCTGTCAGCGTGGCCCCCAGATTGCTCCATCATCCTGATGGCGACCTTCGGATGGAGGCACTCCTGTCTCTCCGGTTTTTACACGAGAAGCCTCAGGCCTGGGGCAGTTAGATAATTCCCCCAAAGTCACTCAGGGAACGAAGGAGGCAGAACCCCCGTGGTCAGCTGTGGCCGCCCCCCCAACCTCCCGGCGAGCCCCACGGGCCGGGCAGGGGGTGTTCTCCGTGGCCTTGGGTGCCTGGCTGGGTGCTCGGTGGATGGTCTCGCGGCTCTGGGCTGGCCTATTCCTGGAGCCCTGGACACCCTTTCTGCAGCATGCAGGGAGTCCCTCAGAGCTGTGGCTCCCAGAGGCCTGAGCTCACACCTGCATCACCCCTTAAAGCTGTGTGCCCCTGGCTGGCCGCTGCATCCACTCTGGAGGGGGGCGGGCGGCTCTCCCCTCTTACTCGGGGCTTCCCACAGGGCACAGCCCAGCACGATGGCACTCGGCAAATAGCCAGAGCCCCCTCTGAGTTGACCATCTTCTGGGAGATGCTCCTGAAGCCTGCAGACCGTGCTGGGGGCTGGGGGGTATTCTTGGAGGCAGTGGGGTCCTCTGGACACCCCTCGCCCCTCCCCTTGTGTCCTGACAGCCCCACATGGCCATTGCTGGCCTCCTGGCCTCCCTGCAGCCCCCTGAGTCCCATGGGCTTCAGTGTCCTCACGGAACCAGGTGGCCACCTGGGCAGGCGAGCCCAGACGTCCTGGAAGAGCCCCTGCAGGTGCTTGGCGAGTGCTCTGTGCACATTGAGCACCAGCTCCTCCTGTCCTGGGAGGAGGGGGATGGGAGTCGGGGCCCACAGGGAGGGAAGGGGGTGAGGCTCCCGTGTGCAGGAAGAGCCCAGCCCAGGGCGACCCAGGGGCAGCGCGGCGGCCGCAGTCCGTCCAGAGGCGCTGCAGGACCTGACTTCCGCCTCGGTCAGGGCTTTGCAGAAGTGAGGGCATTGGGGGGCTGCCGGCTGGCGCCCTGGCGCCTGTGGGGCGCGGCTGGCTTGCAGGGTGCGGTGGGAAGCACCCCTGGGCCCTGGGCGCTGACGGGAGAGTTGGGGTGGGCGCAGCGGAACCAAAACTGCTGTGTCACTGCGGCGGCAGCTGTTGCCACGGTGACCGGTGAGTTTCCCACGCTTCCTCCTGGCGCAGCGTCAGGATGGTGGGAGGGGCAGAGGGGGTGTGTGTGTGGGTGAGGCTGTGTGTGTGTGTGTGTGTGTGTGTGTGTGTGTGTGTGATGGCAGGAGGGGCGGAGGATGTGTGTGTGTGTGTAGGGGTGCTGCCTCCTCCCTCTCTCCTTGGGTTGCATGATCCGAGACCCCCACCATGCTCTGTGTGTGTGTGCGTGTGTGTGTGTGTGTAGGGGTGCTGTCTCCTCCCTCTGCCCTCCCTCCTCTCTGGGGTCAGGCTTCGGTGCCCATCCATGGGTTGGGGTCCCTAAAGCGCCGGCCACACCAGCGGGTCCCAGAGCTCTGGCTGGCCGCTGGGGGCAGTGCCCGGGGGTGGCAGGCAGTTCTCACTTAGGCAGACGAGGGGCAGGGGTGGGAGCCGGGGCCTCCTGGGTCCTTCTTCGAGCCTGGGGTTCCATGGGAGCTGGGGCCCTGAGGGCAGGACGGCCTCCTCCAGCCTGGCCAAGCCGACGGGGCGGACATCCTGCCGGGCTCCCTGGGGCTGGGCCTGCCGGGCCACATGGCTGGGCGTGGGCGAGGCCTGCTCCGAGCCCCCGTTTCTCTCTCCGTGGAGGGGGGCGTGGCAGCGCCTTCCCTGTCCCGCGGACGCCCCGCGGCGCCTGCCAGGGCCGACCCCACTTTCCCTCCGCAGCTCAGCTCGCCCATGAACCCCGTGAGCAGCAGCGAGGACATCAAGCCCCCACTGGGCCTCAATGGTGTCCTCAAAGTGCCGGCCCACCCCTCAGGGAACATGGCGTCCTTCACCAAGCACATCTGTGCCATCTGCGGGGACCGCTCATCAGGTGAGCCGCCGGACCCCCAGGGGCGGGGCTGCAGGACCCGGGGGGCGGGGCTGCAGGACCCGGGGGGCGGGGCGGGGCGGGGCCGAGGGCGCGGAGGGGCGGGGCTGCAGGGCCCGGGGCGGGGCCGAGGGCGTGGGGTGGGGCTGCAGAGCCCGGGGCGGGGCCGAGGGCGGGGCGGGGCGGGGCGGGGGAGGGGGGTGCAGGACCCTCAGGAGGCGGGGCGGGGCGGGGCTGCAGGACCCTGTGCGGGTGCGGGGGTGGGGGGCGGCAGGAGCCCGGCCCTGCCAGCGAGGGTCCGCAGGAGCTCCGAGCCGCTCACCCTGGATCTCCTAGTGCTTCCAAGTCCAGGAGATGGTGGGCGGCGGGGGCGGGTGGCTCTGGAGGAGCCAGGGGGCAGCTGGGCTGTGCCCAGGGCCAAGGGCCCCTCGCACGGCCCCCCGAGCCCAGCAGCCCCGCTGGCAGACCGGCTGAGCCTTTCCGGAGCGCCGGCCGGGACCTGGAGAGGACGAGGGCCTTGCGTCCGAGTCCTCGCGCCCCTCATCCCAGGCTGCGCGTGGCGCTCACGGCCGCCCCGCCCGCAGGCAAGCACTACGGGGTGTACAGCTGCGAGGGCTGCAAGGGTTTCTTCAAGCGGACGGTGCGCAAGGACCTGACCTACACGTGCCGCGACAACAAGGACTGCCTGATCGACAAGCGGCAGCGGAACCGCTGCCAGTACTGCCGCTACCAGAAGTGCCTGGCCATGGGCATGAAGCGCGAAGGTAGGCCTGCCGGGCGCGCGGCCCTCCCCGCTCGCAGCTCCTTTGCGTGCTTCTGATGACGGGGCTCTCACTACCTCCAGAGGCCTCCGCTGCCGCTGCATTGGCACACATCCCTGGGGGCCGAGGCCTCACTCACTGACTTTTGCCTGAGCACCAGCTTCACGCCAGGCTCTGGGGTTACAGGAGGGACACCCTTGGTCCTGCCTGCCGGCGGCTCCCAGCCCCACTGGGGACAGGCATCCATCAGAACCTCTCCCAGGTCCTGGTGGGCCCTGCTGAGTGCGTGGGCTCTGGGGGGCTGCGGTGGGAGGTGGGGGCTCCACCTGGAACGAACCCCCGAGAGTGTACAGGCCGGTCCCGGGGCCTGCTTGTCGCCGCTCGGTAGGATGGTCCAGGAGACCCAGGGCTGGGGGGCCGGGCAGGGAGAGCTGGAGACCATCAGGACGACTGAAGCATGCTGGGCGCCGGGGTGTCCTGGGCTCTGCTTCCTCCCACAGATGGGGCGGGGGTGCTTTGCGCCCCAGATCCTCACAGTAGAGAGACTTGGGCTGCAGGCCTCTTGGCCTTGGGACTGGGGCCGGGCTTCGTTGACAGCAGGTGTGTGTCGGGCAGTGGGGCAGGGAACGTGGAAGGCTGCTCCCCTGGGGTCACTGAAACTGTCCTGCGGTCCTGCTGGCCAGGGCCTGGGCCTGGGGCGGGCTCCTCCCAGCCCCTTGCCGTCTGTGGGCCTCGGCTTCCCTGGCCCAGGCTTGGGGGCTCCTGGCTGGGAGGTGCTGTCTGGGGTGAGGGTCTGCGTGTCCGTCCTGCACCGTCTGCTCCCCGGTCCCCACAGGCTGGTGGTGTGTGTGCCTCCCCCACCGTCCCATGGGGGAGCCGGCGGCTGTCTGATTGCCCCGCGTCC
>NW_024070209.1:103821833-103911228 GCF_014754425.2 Oryx dammah
GGGGGAGCCGGGCGGCTGTCTGATTGCCCCGCGTCCTGTGGGGGAGCTGGGCAGCTGTCTCGTCACTGCGCACTGCCCTCTTGTGGAGGCTGCAATCTCAGTCTCATTTGTTTATTTCCTGGGCTCCAGGCCTTCTTGCTGACAACCCGAGACCTCAGCTGGGCCAGTGGTCCTGCAGGATCTGTGCCTTGAGGCCGAGAGGCAGTGATGGGCTGGGGGCCTCGGCGCTGGTGAGGGGCAGTGTGCCCATGGACCCCACAGAGAGGCACCTCCTGGGCTCCAGCGTGAGCTGGGGGGCCGGCCTGGGCCTTGGTCTGCCCACCCAGCCTTCCTGATGAGGGCGCATGTTCCATAGAGACAGTGGCCCACCCTTCTGTGTGCGGGTGGAGAAGCTGAGGCCCAGAGGGTCTGGGGCTCGGCCACGGTCATATGTTGGGCTGGAACCGGGCCCTGGCTTCCAGTGCTGACCTTCTTCCTCCAGGGCAGCAGGAGGGCAGAGGAAGCGTGTGCCTGGTGTGGGGAGGCCTGTGTCCGGCCCCCGTTCCTCTGGCTGCCCCATGTAGTCAGGGTGGGCTTCCTGGAGGTGGTGAGTGCAGCATTGTTCCTGAAGGATGGAAACTTGGGCAGGGGGCAAGCACGTGGTGGGCAGAGCATCTGCACCTCGGTGTGGGTCAGCGAGCCGTGGCTATCTGTCCACTGAAAGTGACCATCACACAGCCAGGAAGGGCCCTCTGGGAGCGGTCAGTGCTGCCTTCGGGGAAGCCTGGGGCCTCTGGAAACCCAGAGGAGGCCCTGGCCCTGCTGTGGGCATTGGGCAGCACTTGGTGGACAGGTGTCCAGCTGAGCCCTGAAGAGTGGAGTGGTGTTCGGCAGACCACGTGTCTGGATGGAGGGGACAGCACGTGCAGAGGCCAAGACCCCCAGCGGATGTGGCTCCCTGCAGGTCCCACAGAGCGACTGAACACAGGCCCCCAGGGCTGTCCAGTCTAGTAAATGCTGACCCTCCCCTAAGTCCCTCTCAAGCTTTCCACTTGTGGGCCTGGGGGACACCCCAGTGATCTGTCCCCTCAAGGTCTGGGGAAAGTGGAGACAGTGTCTGCTGTCCCAGTGGAGCTGCAGTCTCGGGTGTGGGGGGTCAGCGGCTCTGACCCCCCTGTCCTTGCCCACTGGTGGCTGTTAGGGGTGTCTGCTGTGCCCGGAGCCTCTTTGGGGAAGAGGCCGGTCATATACACTCACTGCCTGGTCACATACACTCACCCACCCATGGTGCCATGACTGTCCGCGCACCCCCCCAGGGAGGAAGGAGGCCTCAGGGCAGGGAGAGGGCCTCAGGGGCCAGGAGGGGGCCTCGGGAGCAGGGAGGGGACCTGGGGGCCGGGAGGGGGCCTGGGGGGGGCGGGGGGGGGACCGGGGGGCCAGGGAGGGGGCCTCGAGGCTAGGGAGGGGGCCCTGCAGGGCCGTATGCGCGCGCTCTCCATCTGATGCATGAGTCTGGAGCGTTGGGCGCCGTCCTGAGGCACCGTGGCCCTAGAGGCCTGATTTATGGACCATCAGATAGATACCTGATTCCATCAGGATCGACCTCCCCTCGCCTCTTGCTGGATTTATAAGTCACAAGCAGGCAGTAAAAACTCCTACACGGTCCCCTCATGCTCCCAACATGATGTTAAACTCTTTGCTGGCCCGAGAGCCACGGGGCAGTGGGAGGCGGCTCCGTCCGCCCGTGGGTGCAGTGCCATCTGGCCTCCCGCTGCTCTGGGGGCAGCCCCACCGCCTTGCCCTCCGGAGGGGTGAGTGGTGGGCACCCGTGACCACGGTGCCAGCCCTGCAGAGGGTTCTGTGGGCCAGCGAGGTGCACGCCAGGGTCCTTCCTCTCTGCCCCCGCCCCGGGCTGTGAGCCCTTCCAGGAGGGCTCCCCAGCGAGGGCAGGGCTTTGGCGGCATGACCTGGGCAGTGCAGTGCCCGCTGACAGGGGCCCAGAGTGCCACCCCAGCCCTGTCCAGGAGCATGTAGGCTGTAGGCCCCCAGGGCCAGCCCGAGCCCTCCTAGGTGCAGCCCCGTGGCGGGCAGCCATGCCAGCTGGCGCTGCATGACTGGACCCATGTGACAGGCTTCTGGTCGCTCCTGGTGTAGCGGGGATGCAGGCTCAGGGTTGGCACCTGGACTGGCTGACCGCAGGGAGGGCTGGCTAGTGAGGGATGCGGCAGGTGACGGCTTCAGGTCGGGCCTGCGGGGCCGGGGCCCCGGGTGGGACGTTCCTGTGGGCCGGGCCTGTCTGCTGGGCGTGCGGCCACACTCTGCGGCCTGTCGGCGCTCCTGTCTGAAGAGGGCGCAGGCCGGCGCGCAGGGCTTCGCGGCCTGAGGGGGAGACCCGGCCCCCGTCTGGGGTGAGAGCGCCAGGCTGCAGGGGCCGCCCCACTGCCCCGCCTCCCCGCTCGCCCTCCTCCTTCACGAAGGCCTCTCCCTCTTCCTTCCTGTCTCTGTCTGCTGGCTCTGAGCGGCGGGTGTGGAGATGGTGCCTGGTGTGTGTGTGAGCACGTGCGTGTGCAGGCGAGTATGGCACCATGTTCCACTGCGAGGAGAGCCCCAGCCGGGCCCCTACCTCCCATCCACCTGGGGCCTTGCTCCTCCCTGCCTGTGCATGGGGGTGTTGGCAAGCTCCCCCAAGGGAGGAATGTGGCAGAGGGCATGGGGGGCTGAGAGCCTGGTGGCCACAAGATGGGTACGTGTGTGTGCGTCTGAGTGTGCTTGTGCATGTGTGAGTGTGTGAGTGTAAGTGTGTCTGTGTGCTGGTATGCGTGTGTGGGTGCAAGCCTCTGTACACGTGTGTGTGCACGTCTGTGTGTGGGTGTATGTGTGCTGGTGTGCAGGGGAGCCTGTGTGCACGTGTGGGTGTGTCTGTGAGTGTGTGTGAGTCTGTGTGAGTGCTGGTGTGGGTGCGTGGGTGTAGGCCTGTGTGTGTGTGTGCGTGTGTATGCATATGTGTGTGTGTGCACATGAGTTTGTGGGAGTACCGGTGTGCACGTGTAGGTGTGAGCCTGTGTGCATGTGTGATTGTGTGCACATAACCATTCTGAGGGGAAGGAGAGCCGGGTCCTCTGAGCTGGAGGCACCTAACTTGCCCTGTGGCCTCTGGCAGGGATGCCCCCTCTGCCCTTGAGAAGGGGCAGCCGGGCCAGAGCCGCTGGTGAAGTCCTGTCCTTTCTGCCCCTTGGGTCCTGCAATGGACAGGGGAGGTGCCCAAAGTGAAGGAGGCGGCAGGCCCGGGCTCCCCCCCCCCCAGATGCCCCTCCCACCTCTCGGCTCCCCAGGGGGCTGGCAGCAAGTGCCGTGGCAGAGAGGGGTCCCACGCTGGAGTCTGCTGACTGCGGGGACCCTGGCTGTGTTGGGGTGTTAAGCGCCCCTCCAGGCTCTGGCTCGGCTGCTGGGGAGCATTGGCCCCAGGGGTTTTCCTGGGGATCCCAGCGGTGGGTCCGCGAGCTCTGCCCTCATGGCAACGTTCCCCCCCGAGCCCCGTGCAGCCCCCTGCCCCCACCGTGGGCTGGGAGGAGAACAAGGCCCTGTCTTGGCCGCCCCTCCTGCCTGAGGCCTCCCACCGGCTGGATGTCGGTCACACACGACCCACGTGTAAACGACAGCTGACCTGGTCCAGCAAGAATCCTAGCCACCCCCTCCTGCCACCATCTATAAGTAAAACCGTAATACTTATAGTGAGGGTGCTCACAGAGCTTTGCTAGTTAATTCTGCCCCCCCGCCCCACACCCAAGGGCCCCCCAGTCGGCACCCCTGCGCCCAGGCCCGTCTCGAGTGCGGGCATCCCCGTAACTGGGCCACGGCATGGGGGGCATGGGAGTGGGAGTCACAAGCAGATGGAGGACAGTGCCTGTGGACCCCCGGGAGGCAGGTGCCGTCAGTCTCACTGTGGGGGGTGGTGGTGCTGGGGCCCAGAGAGGCTTGGGGCTCACCCAGGGCAGAGCAGGTCTGACTCCTGAGCCGCCTGCTCTCCTGAGGGCTCAGCCATGAGGGGTGCTCTGGGCCTCAGTTTCCCAACTTGGTAAAACAAGCCTCTCAGCTTTGTCCAGAACACAGACCCCAGGGACCCCACCCTCAGGGTCTCAGGGACACTGCTCGACAGGGTTGTGAGTTCCCATCACTTGGCTGTGGTCTAGATGGGCCTGTGTGGCTGCCTCGCACTGGGTCCACCCCTCTGGCCTGTGACCCAGTCCCCTGCACAGATGGTGACCTGAGGCGGTGCCCGGCCCAGCCCAGCATCCGCTGTGGTGGGGGCCAGGCCGGCCAGCTTGAGCTTCCCACCCAGCCCCACCAGCTGTCAGACTTTACAGAAGCACCAGGCTTGCAAAAGCTCTGGCCCGAGGCCTTCTGCCTGGCTCCGTGGCCCAGCTGGTCTGGTCCACAGCGTCGGCTGGCCCCTGTCTGGAGTCCGGCTGCACCAATGGAAAGTCCCTTGCTTGAGTCAGCATTCGGGCTCGGAGAGTGAAGCCCCTGGCAGGGGGCAGCTGTGAGCAGCCGTTTGTGGAGGCAGGAAGGAGGTCGGGCTGGCCCTTAGAATGCTCCACGGCCCGGAGAAGGGTACCGCTGGGTCCCCGCATCTCCGAACGGTCGTTGGTGGGGCCGGCGTGGTGGAGAGGGGTCGACATGGGCTGTTAAGGAGCTGTGTGGGGCCCAGGGACCCCAGGGAGCCCCAGAGCGGAGCCCTTACGCCCCCAGGTTTAGAGAACGGAGGCTCCCCTGGCCCCTGGGGGTGAGGGGCTGCGAGCGGGCCCTTCTGCCCAGCACGGCGGCCGTGTGTGCACGGCGGCCCCCAGGAGTGGGCTTGCACAAGCTCCTGCTCTGTGCTGGGGTCCCCAGGGGCCCCACAAAGCCCTGTCTGAGGTGGGCGCTGAGGGCACCTGGGGTGTCGAGGGGATGCCTCGGCACGCTCTGGCTCAGCAGGGCAGGACCACGGGAGGGTGGGCTTGGGGGCTTGGCGGGCAGTGGGGGGCACCGCCCAGTCCTGGTGCCGCTGCTGTTGATCAGGGGTGTCTGGCTGTCCGCGGGGCTCTGCCCGATACTCCCGGGGCTCCGCTGTGAGGGTTCTGGGTTCTGTGGCAGCCCCTCTGGCCTTGGACTAGGCTTCTCTCCGCTGCAAACTTCCCCCACTGCTCTGATCCGGGGTCCTTGCTGTCCCCAGTAGAGGCGGGGCGGTGGGGTCAGCCTGGGATGCTGCAGGAGCCCCTTGGGGTTTTACGGGGCTCTGGGTGGGGTCCACAGCGGCGCTGTGGTTCAGTATCTCATTGGCCTGCAGGGTGACCTCAGGGAGGTCTCAGCGTCTCTTAGGAGAGGGTGGCCTGAGCTACACGGGCTCTGAGATTGAGGGTCTGTGAACGCCCAGCGTGGGGTGCCTGGTCCCCTCGGCCTTCCTGTGCGTGCGTCTCCTCGGGGTGTGTTGAAATAAACCCTTCCCTCTCTCCCTGGTTCCCAGAGACTAGGCTGCCCCCATCTGCCCAGTCCTCCAGCCTCAAGCTGGACACCCCCTCGGCCTCAGCGCCCGCCCCGCCCCTGCCTGGGCTGCCGTCCCTGCCTTTCTGTCCCTTCAGCTGCATTGCCGCTTCTTCGGGGAAGCCGTTCTGGCTGTGCCTGCGTCCATGACCCATGAAAGCCCATGAAAGGGCTTCTCACTCCACCTTGGGATCCCTGCTGAGCCGTTCACTTCCTGAGAGCGGGGCCCTGCCCTCCCTGGCCCTGGGTGGTCCTGGTGTGAGCCGGGGTTGAATGAATTAGCGAGAGGCGGCACACGCTCTGTTCTCAGAGCGCACAGCCCCCCGGGAGCGGGAGGCCGGGCTCGGGGCAGAGACGGGGCTGCCGTCTGGCCGGCCCGAGCACCCTCGCTCTCTCTGGCGCTGGCCCTGGCCGGCTGGCTGGCACGCTGCTTGGGCCCTGGGGGCGGAGGCTGCCACGGGGGCTGCGGGCTGACCGTGCCCCCCACCTGGCCTCAGCCGTGCAGGAGGAGCGGCAGCGGGGCAAGGACCGGGGCGAGAGCGAGGTGGAGTCGACCAGCAGCGCCAACGAGGACATGCCGGTGGAGAAGATCCTGGAGGCCGAGCTGGCCGTCGAGCCCAAGACTGAGGCCTACGTGGAGGCGAACGTGGGGCTGAGCCCCAGCTCGGTGAGTGTCCCCGCCCATGTCCGTCTGCTCTGTGCTGGGGACAGAGGCCCTGGGAGCGCGCCTGGGAAGGGGACCCCCTCATCACCCCCGCCTGGAGGGGGACCCTATCACCATCCCCCCATGCCCCTGCACCTCCATGAAGCTCTGCTGCCAGTCAGGTGGGCGAGTTTTCGGTTGTTGGGTTCACAGCCCAGGACTTTACGGCTCCCTTCCAGCTTCCTGTTACCTCTGGCCCATCATGCAGCCAGGCCTGTGGGCAGTGCTGGGTCTCAGCGTCGTCCGTGTCTCCGTGTGGGTTCAGGGCGGCCCTGGGGTCCCCCTGGCCTCTCCCCCCGTCTGTCCCCGCCTCATGTGGCCCGGACGCCCTGCCCACCCCCACCCCCCACCCAGGGCCCTTGCTCGTGTGGTTTCCACTGTTCCTCCTTCAGCTTCAGCCTTGGGAAGCGTCCCTTCCTCGGGGAGCCCTTTCCCTCTCAACCACCTTGTGCCCCCATCATGGGGGCTCGGCGCCCTGACGCTTGGGGGTCATGGCACGGCGAGTGTGGTGGTTCGCTCTCCATCCTCGCCGTTGGACTGTCCCCCGTGCCCGGCTGCGGTCAGGGACAGGGCCCTGCCTTGCCCGTAGCTGCTTGATCACGACCTCCCCAGTCTCAGAGTGTGGGGGTCCTGTCTTGCCTGCAGTCTCAGGACACCTCGCTTCCTTGTCCCCCTGCGACGGGGCACCCCAGGCCGCAGCCCCTCTCAGACCCCCACGCTGGCTGCCCCACCGTGTTGCCTCTTGGTTGCAGTGACCCCCTGCCCTGGTTTGACCCTCGACAGTCCCTCTGGTCTGTGGCTTGACCCTGCCTGACGGCCTCTCCAGTCTCAGTGGGGAGCCAGGGTGGTGGCAAGGGCCTCACGATTGAGCAGAAACCCTGAAGGAAACGTCAGGGGTCGACAGCGGTCTGCCAGGTTTTACTCTTGTCCAGTGAGGACACTGTCTGGGAGGAAACAAGTCTGCCTTCTGCACACTCTGGGAATACAGAACAGGTGGGCAATTTCGGGGACAGGCTGGTGGGCTGGCCGGCAGGAGCTCTGCCCTCCTGTGGCCGCTCCTGGTGGATTGGCCTGGGTCCCCCTCTGGGGCTGGCTTGTTGGGCCCCTTCCCCCAGACCAGGGACACCTGTCTACTCTGGCAGAGCCTCAGGTCCTAGCCTGGGGCCCCTGCGGTCCCCTCCTAGGACAGGGAAGGCTCCACCCTCTCTGGCAAGGGGCCAGAGCTCATGAAACTGCTCCTGAATGAGGCCTGTTTTGTCTTTTTGTGGGAATAAGGCTCGGAGAATTTAAGTACCTGCCAGAGGTAGGATGGAGCTGGCTGGAGTTCAAGCTCCTCCCCCTGGGGAACCCCCTTCCTCCAGGCCTAGCCCTGCACCTCCGGTGCAGGTAACCTTTGCCCCCAGCTTATTAGGTATGACCCGGCACCTGCCTCCGAGGCCCTGGCCTACTCCACCGGGCCTGCTCTGGGCCCCTTGGGGACTCAGGGGGGGCTCCCGCTAGTGACCAGAGAAAGCCCGACCTCTGGGGCTTCAGCCCGGGACCGGTCGGTCTTCCCCATGCCTTCTGCCCTGCTCAGTGCAGCTCCCCGGACCCCCACCATTAAGCTTGGCCTCCCACCCGTGGGCTGGAAGGGCATGGAGCAGGGTCCCTGAGGACTGGAGCCTGGCCCCAGGCTCTGGCTCGCTTGCTGCTGGGTGTATCGCTCGGGTGAGCCGGTCCCCGGCACAGGCTAGCTCTGCTCGTGGCTGTGGTCATCCGGTGGATGGGATGGGTGCGCGATGCCTGGAGGCTGTGCTGGGCTTGGGCCCGTGGCGTCTGGGAGCCCCGAGTGCTGGGCTTCTGGCCGGTGCTGCTGGGTGGAGGCAGGAACGCTGTGTGGGCTGGCCCCCTGGGGCTTCGGTGTGCCGGTGACTTTGGGGGCGTCTGGGCTCTGGCGCCTTCCACCCCTTTCCCCTGACTTCTCCCGCGGCCCCAGGTCCTCCTTCTGCACGCCGGTCCCGGCCGTCCTGCCGGCCTCGGTGCCCCTCTGTCACAGGCCTCCCGAGAGAGCCCTCAGCGGGCCCTTCACAGCCGGATTGTTTAGACTGCGCGCCGCGGGAGGGCACGTGGTTTCTATCAGGGAAGCCCCTCCAGCCTCCCCACCCCGTTGGGGGATGCCTGGCCCACGTGGTTCCTGGAATGAGGTGCTTCTGCTGCCTGGGCCCCACCCCCCAGGGCCTGGTGGGTCCTCCATCGGAGTCCCGTGGGCTGGAGCCTGGAGCCACTGAGGCTGCCCGGGTTCCCCCGTTTGTGAGGATGACCGGGCATCCCCTTCTGTCTAGGGCCTTCCCAGGTAGCTCGGTGGTAATGAATCCGCCTGCACTGCGGAAGACACGGGCTCGATCCCTGGGTCAGAACGATGCCCTGGAGGAGGAAATGGCAACCCCCTCTAGCGTTCTTGCCTGGAGAATCCCACAGACAGAAGAGCCTGGTGGGCTACAGCCCATGGGGTCTCAAGAGTCAGAGGGGACTAAATGACTGGGCACGTACGCACACTCCTCCTGACCAGAACTTTCTGGAAGGGCTTCGGATGCACCCTTGTGTGTGTGCCACGTGCAAATTTGGGAGGAAGCACCACCACCAGAGGGGCTGGCACCCCGCCCACCCCCTCCCCACGCCTGGTCTGCAACACGAGGTCACCTGGCCATCGGCCCAAGGGCTGCGGTGGGTCATGACACAGTGACCTTTCTGTGGCTGCTGGACAGTGGTAGCAAGCCGAGTGCCTAAAAGAACACAGATTTTACTGCCTCACACTTCTCGAGGCCTGAAGCCTGAGATCTGTGTCCCTGGGCCAAGTCAGGGCATCGGCAGGGCTGGCCCTCCGGGGGCTGGGGGTGGGGGGGCTGCGCCCGGCCTCTCCAGCTCTGTAGGCGTCCAGGGCCCAGCTCCAGCCCTTCTTCCATGTTGGGGCGGCAGGTCTTCCCTCCTCGACCTTGGCCTCGGCCCTCACGTCCTCCCTGCCCTCTGACCTTCCCTCCCCAGCAGGGGTTCTGTGACATCCCTGGGCCCACCCACACGTTCCAGGGTCACCTGCCCTCAGAACCCTCCACTCAGCCGTGCTCGCCGAGTCCTTTGTGCTGGGGTTCGGGGGCTGAGGTCGTGGGGGTCGTGGGGGCGTTGGTGAGCCCCCGCCGCCGGGTCGGGCTCGTAGGGGCCTGATTAGGGCCCTGTTCAAGGCACGGTGCTCACCACGGCGCCCCTCCCCAGCCCAACGACCCCGTCACCAACATCTGCCAAGCCGCTGACAAGCAGCTCTTCACGCTGGTGGAGTGGGCCAAGCGGATCCCGCACTTTTCCGAGCTGCCCCTGGACGACCAGGTCATCCTGCTGCGGGCAGGTGAGCGGCGGGCCTGGTGGGGGCGGGGCGGTGGGCGGGGCCTGGTAGGGGCGGGGCGATGGCGAGGGGGCGGGGCCCTGCTCCTGCTCCGTGCCTAGAGGCACGGGGCATGAGGCATAGGGAGGGTGGTGGGGGCCGCTGCTGGGGAGAAGGCTTGGGACACAGGGCTGGGGAAGGGGCCTCAGAGGAGGGCAGTCTTGCTGCCCCTTGACGAGGTGTCCTCAGCCTCCTGAGAGCCCTGGTGTTTGGCCAGCGGGTGTCCATCTACGATGGGCCCAGGGGTGCGGGAGACGGTCCCTGGAAGAGCTTTCGCTCTGACTGGGGCACAGACCCCAACCCCAGAGCCGACAGGAAAAGATGCCGACCTGCGGGGTGGGGCGGGGCCCCGGGTCCTCGTGCTGAGCAGGCAGCCTCTTTGTCTCCCGGGCTCTCAGTTTTCCTCTGTGTAAAGTGGGGCCAATACTAGCTTCGTGGGTTTGAGTCGTGATTGAACAGGATCACCCTTGTGACCCGGGCACAGCCACCAGCCCGGAGCCTTTGGGGCAGCCGTGACGGTCACAGCCACCACTGCCGAGCGCTCCATGGGCTCCGGGCTGGGGTCGGGACGGCTCGCGCGTCCGGTTTGCAGGAGCGCGTGCGCACGGGGTCTTTTCTCTGCCCTCCCCCAGCCCTGCGCCCACTCCGCGTGTGCCAGGGACTCGGGGACATGGCGGCAGCCCCCCTTGGCTCCGCCACTCCTGGACTCCATCATTTACTGTTTCGTGGCACCGCCAAAACGCCAGCTCGGGGAGTTTGCGGTGGGGGCTGCCCAAGAGGGTCTGGGGGCTCCCTCGCGCTCCTTGGCAGCAGCGTCTGGCACGTACAGAGAGGGACTTCCCGGGCGTCTGAGTGTGGAGGGCCCGGGTTAAGCAGCTGCAGGAGCTGCTCTGTGCGGGACTTAAGGGTCAGTGCTCGGGAACCGCCCTTCTGTGGAAAGGTCATGGGCTCGGGGTTCCACGGGGGCCCTGCCTTGAGAGGGTGTGAGCGGCCTCCCGGGTGCCCGGTGGGGGCTGGGGCGGGGTGGGGTGGGGCCCCGGAGCCCTGCGGGTGGACGAGTCTCTGCTCCTGTTCAGTGGGGGTGGCGGTCCTAGGGGCGAGGGGGCGGGGCCTGGAGACCACGGTGACCCTGTGCGCGCCCGCCACCCCCGCAGGCTGGAACGAGCTGCTCATCGCCTCCTTCTCCCACCGCTCCATCGCCGTGAAGGACGGCATCCTCCTGGCCACCGGGTTGCACGTGCACCGCAACAGCGCCCACAGCGCGGGCGTGGGCGCCATCTTCGACAGGTGGGCGCCCCCGCGCGGCCTCTGTGCCGGGCACGGAGGTTACACTTGGGGAGACAGCAGAAGAGCCCCAGGACTAAGTCCCGGGTGGCTCAGAGGGTAAAGCGTCTGCCCGCAGTGCGGGAGACCCACGTTCGATCCCTGGGTCAGGAAGATCCCCTGGAGAAGGGAATGGCAACCCACTGCCATATTCTTGCCTAGAGAATCCCATGGACGGAGGAGCCTGGTGGGCTACAGTCCCTGGGGTCGCTAAGAGTCGGACACCACTAAGCAACTTCCCTAAGATTAAAATCCCCGGGGCCGCCCGTGTACCCCAGCTCCCACTGCGGTGTCCTTCCCTCCACATCCGCGTGTGGGAAGGAAAGCGGCCCCATCTTTAAAGCAGAGATGCACGGTAGTGCTGTCCCCGGGGAGCCGGCGAGGACTCCTCTGACGTGTCGTGGTTCCGTGAGCCTGCGTGCGGCCTGCCCCGGGCGCACGGCCGTGTCCCAGCACCGCTCCGGGCCTGTTCCCGGCGTCTGCTCCCGCCCCTCTGGCACACACCCAGGCGGCCAGTGCTGGGCGATGGTCAGGCGACTGTTCTCAGGCTCCGAGAACGTCTTGTCTCCACCGGCGGGGTCACTGGGATGCCTGTTCCTGTCCCTGGCTGGCTTTGCCTGTGAGCCCAGAGCACTGGGGGGTCAGCTCAGCCAGCCAGAGCTGGAGGGGCTGGGGAGGGCCGTGGGTGGGTCCCTGGGGTGGAGGTGTTGCAGCACCGGGTGAGTGGGCCCCCGGGGAGGGGAGGCAGTGGGCAGGGTCCCAGGTGAGCCCCTGAGTGAAGAGAGCTGCTCAGTCGTGTCTGATTCTTTGAGACTCTGTGGACTATACAGTCTATGGAATTCTCCAGGCCAGAATACTGGAGTGGGTAGCCTTTCTCTTCTCCCGGGATCTTCCCAGCCCCAGGATCGAACCCAGGTCTCCCACATTGCAGGCGGATTCTTCTCCAACTGAGCCCCAAGGGAAGCCCGAGCCCCTGAGTACAAGAGCCTTACAGTGAGGGGGGCAGCAGAGACCCCTACTGTAGCCCCCTGGGGATAAAAGTGAGAGCGTGCTGCCACATGGGACAGCTCAGGAAGAACAGGGGGGTGGCTCCTGACTGCTCCACCCCACCCGCCTGCACCAGGCCCTGATGTAGACAGTGTAGGGCGTGTCTTTGCCTCAGGACATTTCAGGGCCTTCAACAAACTCAAAGAGGGGGCTGTGGGTTGCTGGGTTTATTGCTTGCATGCTTGGTCGCTCAGCCGTGTCCGACTCTGTGCGACCCGTGGACTGGAGCCCGCCAGGCTCCCCTGTCCGTGGGACTCTGCAGGCAGGAACACTGGAGCGGGAGCCACTTCCTCCTCCAGGGGATCGTATCGCTCACAGATGGTTTCTTTAGCAAGCCCGTCCCTCCGAGGGCACGTTGAGAAGTGCCTCCCCGGCTGTGCGCCCAGCTGACAGCGCCGGGGGTCCAGGTGCTCGGGAGGTGCCTGGTGATGGGAAGTGGCACAGAGCCCCCTCTGGCAGCGAGCCAGGAGCAGGGAAGCCTTGGGAGGCTGTGGAGGCGCCTTCCCGCGGACGTAGGGAGTGGCAGGGATGCGCATCTGGGCCTTGGCCTGGTCTGCAGCCGGGCGGGGACGTGTGCCAGTGGACTTCGCCCCCGACGTCCAGGACCCTGGCTCACCCCGCTGTCACGCGGCCCCCCTCTAGGCTCCCTGTTCCTAGAATAACACAACGCTGAGCTCCTGGAGGTGGAGGAGAGGAGCCCCTCTCCTCCCTCGGGGCCGGAGGGGACTGGCTAGGCACAGGGACTGTCCTACCTCGTCTGAATCGCCCTACCCTTCTCAGTTGCCCTCCAGGCCTGCACGGAGTCCTTTGGGGGTGTTTCTGGGGGGCCCCAGGAAGGGCATGGCCTGGCTGGGATGCTGATGTTTTCCTGCCCCCCCCCCCCCAGGGTGCTGACGGAGCTGGTGTCCAAGATGCGGGACATGGAAATGGACAAGGCGGAGCTGGGCTGCCTGCGCGCCATCGTGCTCTTCAACCCCGGTACTGCCCGCTGCCCAGGCCCGGCACCCACCCCCCAGGGGGCCAAGGCAGCGGGCACCCGCCGCAGCCCCACAGCCCACCGATAGGGCGGTGTCGGCCCCCTGCCCCTCCTCTGAGCCTGCCTGTCTCTCTTGCGATGGGCTCTGCTGCCAGAGATCTGGAGCCCGGCTGGTCTGGGGGTTCTGGGGGAGCACCGGGGCAGGGGCGGGCTCTGAGGGCGTCTCGGGGAAGTGCTGGCGGTGGGAGGGCGGGCCGGCGGCAGGGCTCCTGAGTCCTCACCCTCCGTCGGCTCCAGCTCTGAGGGTCAGGCTGGGGTGAAGATGGGGTCCCCTAGTGGGGACAGCCCGTTTCCAGGGGCATTTGTCCCCAGGCCTGTGCATGAACCCACGACCCTGCCAACACAGCCCTGCCCAGTGGGGTCCCTCTTGAAGTCGAGCGTGACTTGGCTGCTGGCACTGCTTTACCTGCTGGGTCCAGACTTGGGGTTGCCAGGGGCGGAAGGGAGGTGGCCAGAGCTGGCACAAGCCCAAGTGTAGGGAGACTGGGGGCCCAGCTGCAGAGGAGACTGCATTTCCAGAGGTGCCCAGGACCCCAGGCCACTGTGGCATTGATGCTGGGCATGGTGCCCCTGCTGGGATGTCAGACAGCCGGGTCAGGGCTAGTGTGGGGGCCCCTGGCCTAGGGCTCAGATGCCACCCAGGAGCAGGCCTGCCCCCAGGGCTGCACTGGCTTCAGATGGGCAGTGGGGGGGTTCCAGCCTCTGCCCGCTAAGCCCTCAGGGTGGACCATGCCTATCTGGGGCCTCGCTCAGGGCAGGGGCCTGAATCCCAGTGCCCAGAGGGGGCTGCTGTTGGGGGTCAGTGGGGAGAGGCTTGTCGGGTGTCAGTTTGCGGGGTGACCTCGGAAACAAAGGAGCAGAGAGGGACTTAGCTTTGCCCAACCGGGGAGCTCTCACTGCCTCAGGGAGGCCTGTGACCGCTGCCCAGATGACCCATGGCGGCCCGTGCGCCTCAGTCCTCACCCCTGGGCCCTGGGGTTTTGGTGGCCCTGGTCCCAGGCATCTCTGTCCACAGGCAGAGCCCCTTCCAGACCAGGCTCCTGCTGCCAGGGTCCCAGGGCTCAGGGTGGCTTTGGCCCCCAAAGCGTGGGTTTGGCTGTTTCAGACAGAAGGAGGTTTGGAGCCTACATTGGCTCAGAGGGGCTGAGACCCAGTGCACTGAGGCCTCCGGAGGTGACGCGGTTGCCGTGGCAACCAGGCCTGGTGGAAGCAGGCCTGTCCTACCTTCCTGATGAGGTAGTAGGGTGGCGGGAGGTTAGGGGACAGGCCCAAGGTCGAGTGGCCAGCACGCAGCGGGCAGGGTGCGTGCGTGGGGCCGCCTCATCCAGGTGGGGGCTCTGGGTCCTTGCTTCCCGGGGCCGGGCTCTGACCTGTGGCCCCTTCTCCCTTGCAGACTCCAAGGGGCTCTCAAACCCAGCCGAGGTGGAGGCGCTTCGCGAGAAGGTCTACGCGTCCCTGGAGGCGTACTGCAAACACAAGTACCCCGAGCAGCCAGGAAGGTGAGCCCTGGCAGAGCCTCCGCCCAGACGGGCCTCGGGGGCTGGGGCAGGCCCGCCCCAGCCCTTCAGATGCTCCTGTGGGTTAGAAGGCAGCTGCCCTCCCCCACCCAGGGCAGCGGGGGACCCAGACACTCTTCCACCCCAGCAGGTGCGCGCTCACCGTTCCCTGCAGCCCCGCCAGACAGAGGGGCCCTGTGCTGGCACACAGTAGGCACGCGTGGCACGTAAACCAAGGCGTTGCTTTCCTCTGCCGACAGAGGAAACCGCTCAAGGCAGGGCCCTGGTGTGCTCGCCCCGGCAGGGATGAAAGCCAGGACATAGTAGGTGCTTTACAAATGTGTGCGGAGCAGATGGCCGTGGTCTGAGCAAGAGTCTGCCTGCCTCTCTCCCTGCCCACTGTGGGCCCCAGAGGGCTGGCCTTGTCTCCTTGCCAGGTCCCCCGAGCCGGGCGCACAGTGGGTTTCTGGGAGAAGGTGCCTGCAGACTGGCTGTCCAGGTTCCTGCCTCCTCTCTTCCTGGACTGGCTTCTGTCTGTCAGGAGGGGTTGGGGCCCCAGGGCCCCAGGCCTGGCTCTGCCCTCGCCCGCCCTGCCAGCCGGCACACACACGGTTAAGTGTCTGACCAGCCTCATCTGGTTTAAAGTGAAACTTCCCGGAGGAGGGGTGGCAGGCCCGCCTGTTTTTCCTGGCTCCCCGCCCCGGCCCATCTCGCCAGCTCAGCAGAAAACAGCGCGTTCTCTGGCCCCGCTCCAGCCTCCGAGCTGCGTTTTTGCCTTTAAAACGTGGGTTGTGTTGCAGCCAAGCCTGGGGCTTTCCCCCTGAAATAAGACATTGTTAATAATTAGTGAGGTCCCAGGGTCCCCGGAGGGTCGTGTGCAGAAGGCCTGGAAGCACTCGGGGTGGGTGCTGGGGTCCAGGGAGGGGTAGATGTGGACGTCCGGGGTGGGGCACTGGGCCCTGGCCCCACACGGCAGCTGTCCTTGGCACAGAGTGCAGGAGCCTGGCGTCCCTTCTCCAGGCGCCCCCCGAAGTCTCCCCTGCCCTTCTGCCGCCCACTGTCCTCCCCAGAGACTGCAGTGGGGCAGGCGCGGAGCCCCTCCCCCTCCCTGCACCCGCCCTGTTCGATGTCGGGCTGCCGTGCTGCAGCTCTTTCTGGGCGAGGTGGGTGCTGGCGTGAGCCCCACTGGAGGCTTCTTGGAGCTCAGACCTGCCCCCCAGCTCAGGAGCGGCTTTATCCCGAGAGGGGGCGCCCACCGGCCAGGGGCTTTGCTGGTGCTCAGACCTGCCGTCAGAGCCCTTCTTCCTGCATAAAATCCTGCTGTGACTTCTGCTGCCCTTGGAGAAAGCCTGCCGCGCCTTTTAACTTCCCCCACGAAGCCCTGATCAGCCCGCCCCAGCCCGGCCACCGGCCCTGCATCCTGAATCTCTGCCCTGGGGGTGTCCTCTTGGAGTCTTCCGCCCCTGGGCCCTGGCCCCTCTCTGCGTCCATCCTCTGCCTGAGAGACCCCTCCCCGGTCAAGGCCGCTGGCTCAGGCAGGTCCCCTGCCGTGGCAGCCTCGGGGTCTGGGGCGGCGGGTCGCGGTCAGGCCGCGGGGCCGGGGGGCGGGTGGTGGGCGCTCACGCGGCTCCCCCCGCAGGTTCGCCAAGCTGCTGCTGCGTCTGCCCGCCCTGCGCTCCATCGGCCTCAAGTGCCTGGAGCACCTCTTCTTCTTCAAGCTCATCGGGGACACGCCCATCGACACCTTCCTCATGGAGATGCTGGAGGCCCCGCACCAGATGACTTAGGCCCGCGGTCCCGGCCCGCCCCGCCCTCCTCTGCCCGCCTGGACCTGGGGGCGTGGCCCGCCACTGCTGAGCCTGTGCTGCCGGCCGCCCTCCTCGTTTTCCACGACTCGTCTGGACCCGGCAGCGGGCATCCCGGGGCGGCCGCCAGAGCGGCAGGAGCCAGGGGGAACCCGGACGGGCGCACGGGGTACACGCCGCTGCCCCCGGAGCCGCAGCGCTCAGAGGGTGGCAGCGCTCCGTCGCGTTCTGGTCGCTGGGTTTGGAACTCTCCCGAGGGAGGCCCTCTGTTTGCAAGGATTCCTCTGCCTCCTGTGTTGGCTGGCGCCCTGCCCGCCCAGCTTCACCCGCGATTCGGAGGAGGGGACAGGTTGGGGGGCTGCCAAAGACCCCGACCCGCCTCCCAGGAGGATGGGAGGGGCTCCGGTCCCTCAGAGTGAAGGGAGAGCAACCCCTTTTTCCAAAGATGACTTTCAGCCTGCTCCCCAAGCCGGTCAGATTGGGAGCCGACCTCTGTGCTGGGTTTGGGGGTCGCCTCAGGCTTCGGGGACGCCCGTGCACCCCACCCCACCTGCTCTCTCTGCGTCGTGCTGGTTTCAGCTCCTGGTCCCATGTGGTCCTGTCCAGGCCGCCCCCAAACCTTCCAGCTTGTGCAGAGGGCTGAGGCTGGCCCCCAATCCTGCAGGGTGTGCCCTATCTCTAGTGGACTGGAGGTCTGCTGCCCACCCAGGAGGGTGGGGGGGGTGGTCCTCAGTCGGCTGCGCACGCTGAGGGAGGCCAGCAGGGTCCAGAGCCGGAGGGGCCTGTGGCACGCCGCTGCGGGGAGCGGACAGCTGGCCGGGGCCGGCAGCACTGCTTGGCTGGCTGGCGTCTCATGGGCCCCTGGGGTGGGGAGCGGCCAAGTGCCAGCACTCTGGGGTCGGGTGGGGCTCCCAGAGACAGGCTGTTGTCCTGTGTCCGTCCGCACCCGCTCTGGTCGGGGGCCGGGCTGGCCCGGCAGGCCCAGCGTTCTGGGCTGGCTCTCTCAGGGTGAAGGCCTCTTTGCACCGTCGCGCGCTCCCTCTGGTCCGTTTTTCCATCTCACACCCCAAAACCCAGCGTTTGTCGGCTGGGGGGCCCGGAACTGCCAGCAGCCCCGGAGCGGGAGTGGGGGTCGGCGTTCTGGGTGCTCCCCCAAGCCTGTCTACCTGGGGCGGTGCGGGGGTGCCCCCGAGGCTGGGTGAGGACAGGCCAGCCTCCCGGCCTCCGTGGGGAAGAGGGTGTCCGTTCTTTGCCCTCCAGGGTCCAGCCCAGGCTGAGCGTGAGGCGCCTGGGCCGACTGTGTGGAGGACACCACAGACGTCTCCTCGCTCTGGGGTCCCCCATTCCCGCCCCCAGGAGACGCGGCCCCGGCCACCCCGGCACCCGCCCCACCCGCCCTCTGCGGCAGAGGTGGGGTGAGCCGGGGCCTGCCCAGCACCCTGGGAAGTCTCGGCCACCTTGGGGGCGTGGTGGTGTCAGCAGAGTGATGCAGGCACCCCGGTGGTCCTCCCCGTGGGGTTCCCCCAGTGGTGGGTTTGTAAGGCTGCCCCCCCACCCCGCACCCAGTGCCTTCTGCAGCTGGACACACCCCATCCACGCCCCGCCCGCCCCGCTGCCCCAGACCACTCTGGAGCCCAGGAGAGGGCCCTGTGGGGGCTGGCCTGGAGGCCCCCCGCCCGCCCTGCCCCAAGCCCAAAGCCCCCGGCACCCCCTCCCCCGGCCTCCTGCCTCCCCCCAGCACCGGGCCCCTGGTGTCCTGGGGCCAAGTCCCCCGTCTTCTCCTCGGGCGCTGTCCTCGTAGCATCCTTGCTGTGTTTGAAAAGGTGATGGTGGGGAAATGGCACGTTATTCGGTAGATAGACGTTTTCTTTAACCAGACCTTCAGTAGACCAATCTGGTTCAATTAAGGTGATTTTTTTGGTAATTATTATTTTGGTGGGACAGTCTTTAATTTTCTAAAGATAGCACTAACGTCAGCTTGTTGGCCATCCTGTGCCATCCCCACTTGCTGGATGCTTCCGGCGTGCACCCCCACCCCCAGCATCACCTCCCGCTCGGTCATCAGGCGGGGCTCCTGCGGCTGGGGAGCGGAGACGACTGCGTCTCAGGTTTGGAAGGTGTCGGCCAGGCCAGCCTCTGGCTTGTCCCCCACTGGGCGTTTCCTTGGAAGCTGGCCCACCTGGGGACATCCGTGCAGAGGGCACCCGCATCAGCCGCTGGCCCTCATCCCCCCGGGGGGAGGATGGCCCCCCACCCTGGGCGTTCCAGGAGGGTTTGGGCTGGCAGACCCCCTGGGCCAAGTGCTGGAGACCACGCCATGCTCCCTGCTCCGCGGAGGCCCTGGTTGGGCCCAGCGGAACGTCCAGCTGGAGCGTGACGGGCTGATGTTGCTCCCGCCGTGGGATTTGGCCCCTGCCCACGCAGGTGTGTGTGGGCAACACCCGTGCTGTAGAGACCCCGCGTGCACAGACCTGCTCGCCGTCCACAGACACACAGACCAGTTACCAGCGTTTTCTGTTTATTTTTAATCAAGACTCCCCCCCCACCCCCATTTTCCTATAAATTTGCTTGTTGTAAGCAAGTATGTAAGGACCCCTTCTTTGGTGAAATCCGGGTTCGAATGAATACCTTGAGGCAAGGAGACGCATCTATTTTAAGATGCTTTGGAGCAAACAGCTTTAGCCATTGCCAGTCCTTAGCAATGCCTTAGCCGGGACGTGTAGCTCACAGAGAGGATGACATACACAGAAAAAAAGGAGGCGTCTAAAGCATCGGGAAAGGTAGAAAAAAAAATCTATTTTTGTACAAATGTAATTTTATCCCTCACGTATAACTTGGAGGGCATGGCGGGGTGGGGGGCTTGTTTTGTTTCTGCTTCTAGAGGTGAAGGCTCTCTGAGTCGACGTCGGGATGCCGGACGGGCGCGAGGGCCTCGGGCGACACTGCTGCGGGCGAGAAGGTGGGCCTGGAGCTCTCGAGGGTTTTCCTCCGCTTCCGAGTGACGTTCACGCCTCCCTCTGCGCTCTCCCCGTGGCCAGCTGGCCTTCCCGGGACTGACTGTGAAATTACTTCCCCCCCACGTGACTGTTCTCGAAAACATCGCGGCCGCAGGTGCCGGGCGAACAATGGTGTCAGAATTGTGGAAAAGAGACTCGGAGCAAAACGTGAGAGGAGAGGCAAACATGAGCGTTTGAAAACACCCCCCCTGAGCTTGCCTTTGTTCGGGGGGCTTTCCTGTCCGGGGCTGGAAGCCGGCCGCGCGGGGTGCTTCCGGCTGCCCTGGAGGGGGAGGGCCTGCCGCCTTCACCCTGCCCCGAGGGCTGCAGCAGGCGTCCCAGCTGCCCTCCACCGGTGGCGGCGGCCGGTCCCTGGCAGCAAGACCCTGACCTGGGGCTCCTGGGCCCTTCCTCCTCCCGGGCCTGCGCTGCATCTCAGGGCTCCTGGGTGACCGACCCCCTCTGTGCCTGGGCCCTGTCCAGAAGCCCCCCAAGAGGGGCGCCCTCAGCCCTCTTGGGGCTGGGCTTGGGTTGAGTTCGTCCCTTGCGTCCACATCAGCCCAGACGGGCAGGAGGTTCGCACGGCCCCAGGGTGAGTGATGTCATCTGGCTGCCCCATTAACGAGCGGGTGGTGGTGCCCACCTGCCCCCACTTGTCTCCATGCCATCTGGGGGCTGGACGGGGCCCGGCCGCAGCGTGCCTGCAGTGCCCAAACCCTCTCCTGCACCTCCGTCCAGCCGGCACCGTCTGGGGACCCGAGGCATCCTGGGGCTGGAAGCCCTGAGGCCCACAGCCCTGCCCGGGGGCACCAGACACTTCCTACTGAGGGCCGAGGTGGCTCCCAGGGGAGGGCGTGAACCTGATGATGAGTCCTGAGGCCCGAGAGCCAGGACCCTGCAGAGGACTTGCTGTATGTGGACGTACAGTACGCACGGAGATTTGCATGTTTACGTACATACGAACGTGCCCCTGCACGTGTGACACGCACAGCCTCACCAGAACTCGGCTGTCCCAGCCCTGGCTGGCTGCAGGCGGGCCCGGGATGCTGATGCCCGGCCCCCACGGCCCTTGCCCGCGACAGCCTCCCGGGAGTCAGGCATGGCCTTGCCCACCAAGCTCAGCCCGCACCTCCTAGAAGGGTGGGCACGGGAGACAGACCCCGATGAACCTCTGCGACCAGCCCATTCTGGTTTCCAGTCATAAAAATTCAAACATAACCACCGTGGGGACCCCTTCCTGGCCTAGGAAGTGTAGTCAGCCCCCGGGGCCTGGAGAAGCAGAGGGTCGCCTTGCCAGTGAGGGACCCTGGCTCAGGGACTCCCTGGCCGTTGACCCCAGCCTCAGTAGGCCCTGGCCCATCTCTGAACACAGTGTCCACGGGCAGACCCTGCAGGGGCGTCTGGCAGGTGTAAGTGGACCCCGAGGAAGGCTGCCTCCCATGGCTGCAGGGCCTGAGGGGCCGTTGGAGTCTCTAGGGAAGACCAGGGCAGGGCCATGACCAAGACGACCTCCCCAGGCTCAGGGTCCCCCGCACGTTGTCTGGGGTGCAGGCCCGCGGGAGCACCCCTGGGCTGGAGTGCCGACCCTGGTAGAGCAGAGCAGGGGGTCCAGTGGGCAGCGGCCCGAGAGGAGGAGGAGTCCAGGGCGCAGGGCTCACACCCGACCTCTTGCCAAGTGCTGTGCCCGTGGAGGGCCCCCAGTTACGCGGAGACCCTGGGCTGCTCACGGCCACTGCCAGACAATCTGGCTCCTGGCCTCCCTGCTGCCTCCAGTTGCCATGGTGAGCCCGGCCCAGGGCAGTCCCCCTGGACCACAGATGCTGGGCTTGATAAGTTTATCTGCCTCAGGATCCGGTGGTGACTAGCTGAGCGAGCAGGGCTGGGGAACCTCAGGGGCGAGGTTGGGGCATTTGGACAGGGCTGTGCCAGGCATCCCCGTATGGCAGGTTCCAAGCTGGGTGCTGGAGCCCGGTGACAGGAGAGAGCGGGCCCTGCTGTCGCCAGGCAAGCGGTGTGGTTGGAGAAAGGGCCTGTGTGGGAAATGGAGGGAGTCCTAGGAAGAGGGGGTGAGCCCCCAGAGAGGCGCTGACACCCATCAGGGGACGCAGAGGACAGAAGAAGCGGGGGGTCATCACTGGGCCTGAGCGCGGCAGCAGCAAGTGATGAGAACCGAGCAGAGGTGGCCAGTGGGGCTGAGACCTCAGGCAGGAAGGGGCCGGAGTGTGGAGGGCGTCAGGAGACAGAACACAGGGCAGTTCTCGTCCTCTGTCCCCTAATACCCACGCGGTTTCCTCTGCTTCTGCGCTTGGGGCTCCTCTGCAGTGCCGAGGGCTGACCCCCGGCTGAAACAGACTGCTGCTGCCCGCCAGCCTGGCTGGGTGTGGACTTGCATCCCTCCCGTCCCTGGGCGGGGGGCGATCTCGAGGGCTCAGAGAGTTGGAGTGGCCTGGCCATTTCACCCAGCTGCCCCCCAGCCTCAGAAGCCATCTGGGGATGCGGGGGACCCCAGAGGAGCTGGGAGGGGCCGCACCCCCGGGGAGGAGTCCTGAGACGGATCGACGGCAGGGCCCGGAGCAGGGCCGGCCCAGCCCCCGACCACCGTTTGGAGGAGCTCAGAGAAGAGGCGTGTCCGCGCCACGTGGTCCCGGTGCGAGGCAGCACTGCCCCCTGCTGGCCGCGCGGGGCAGAGGCCGCGCGGGGCCGTCCCGTCTGGCAGGTGCCCCTGGAATCGCCCGCCGGGAGCCTCGGAACTCCGCGGTCCAGGCCACGCCCCTGTCCGATTACGTCAGAGGGTCGGGCTGGGGACAGAGCGGGGCCACCCCGCTGGGCAGCAGAGCCCACTGCGCTCTCAGCCCAGACTGGGAGTGGGCGGGCACTGTCCCCTCTGGACCTCAGTTTCCCCATCCCCCCTCCCAGGGCTGTTGTGCCGAGGGGGGCAAGACCTCAGTCATCCAGAAAAGACCCTGAGGTCGCCACATCCTGGGTCATTTTCCTGGGACATGGCCTTCCCCCGGGCACAGGCCTGGCAAGCGTGGGGGCTGGAGGCCTCCACCTCTGGTCTGGGGCCACATCTGGAGGAGGTCGGGGCTGTGGGCCGGTTCCAGGCTGGGGGACCAGGAGGGTCAGCGTTGTCATGCCTTTGACAGTGAAAGCCCCAGGGAGGTCAGAGCTGCCAGTGGGGGTGGGAATGCCGGGCTGTGGGGGCCTTGGTTCCTCATTCATTCACACACTCACGGACCCACACTTGTAGGCCAGGCTCCACCCTGAGGGGCTCTCTATCCCACCAGGGCCCCTGGGCCCTGACCTAACCTGGGAGCTGGCTGCAGACTCCGACTTAGAGCCTGGGAACCGGCGCTCGGCACCCAGGGAACGAGGCTGGAAAAAACCCAGTCCCGCCAGAGGAGAGCTGTTGGTTCTCATGCTTCCGAGACAGAGGTGGGTCAGGAGCGTCCAGGGAATCCAGGCCCACAGCCCTGAGGGGCTTGTGGCGGAGGCAGGGGCAGCTCGGCTTTGCTGGCTGCCCTGCCCCAGGGTAGGGCCCACCCAGCTTCGGAAGCCCGCTCTGCCTGGGGGCCTGAGGTCTCTGAGCTGCCCTCACGTTGGGCCTTTGTCCCCCTGTTCGTCTTCCGCTGCAGGGGCTGCCGGGGCCCCCCAGGAGGCCTGGGCTCGGGAGGCCAGGCCTGGGGTCCGCGCCCAGCTGGACACTGGTGGACAGAGCGTTTCCCTCCTGGGCCTCAGCCTCCCCTCTGCAGACGGGGCACAGCCGTAGTGGGTACGGGCCGTGCAGGCGCGGAGCAGAGCCGAGATCACTGGCGCCGAGCAGCCCCGCTGTTCGGGGAGGAAGCTGAGGCCAGGGGAGGAGGTGGCGGCCCACCTTCAGCTCCAGCAGTGGGACCCAGGCCCCTGAAGTCCGGGCGGAGCTCCTGCCTGAGCTGGCCCGGGTGCCTGCCGGGGAGGGCCAGGTGTGAGCCCGCCCAGCCGCCTGCCTGGATTCCAGGCTGCCGGGTCGGACCGGTGGGGCCCCAGAGGGGCTGGTGGGGACTGGTGGAGGTGCCTGTGGACTTCCCTTCCGTCCGCTCCCAAGCCCTCAGGAGGCGGGGTAGGGCCCGGGCTGGGCGAGGGGCCCACTCTCTTCTCTTAGCCACCAAGGCCTTGGAGAGTGCAGAATGGGGAGAGGCTGCCGCGGCAGGGCTCTCGAGATGGGGGCCCGCCCTTGCACCCTGAGAGTGGAGGTCGCCTGCTCAGGGAAGCAGTTTCTCACAAAATTCAGCATCATCTGGTGACCGCAGCTATAGGTGTTGATACAACCAGTTTGAAAACACATGTCTGCCCCCAGCCTGGCACACGGGCCTTCATAGCAGCTTTATTCGTAACTGCTGACAACGGGAAGCAACCAAGACGCCCTTCAGTAACTGAATGGATAAGCAGACTGAGGTTCCTCCAGACAGTGGAACACTCTTAGCAATAAAAAGAAATGAGCTGTCAGCCACGAAGAGACACGGATGAATCATAAATGCATATTGCTAAGTGAAAGAGAAACTACAGGATTCCATTTATGCAACATTCTGGAAAAGGCATCACTCTGGAGATGGTAAACAGATCAGTGGTTCTGGTGGGGTGCGAGTAGGGGAGACGGGGGGTTTTTAGGGCCGCGAAACTCTTCTGGCGGCTACCTGACACGGTACTTGTCCAAACCACAAGACTTTTCTGCACAAACACTGAGCCTTACTGTATGCAAAGAGAGTTACTTGGGAGGTCAGGAGACTCCCAGGACCGCGTGCAGACTGTGGCCGGGCAACCTTCCTGCTGGAGGGGAGGCAACAGCGGCTGAGCTGGCAGCCTTCGGCTCCGTGAAACTGGCCGTGAAGGGCGCCGCTGCAGGAGCCTGTTCTTGGGGCGATGACGCTGTTTCTGGGGCTGCAGGCTGACAGCTCTGACCTCTTGTCTTCCCTGAAACTGGGCCATGCAGCCGGGTTGGGGGCCCTGGCATGTCTCTGTGGGGCTGAGAGGGACCCACGTGGGGGTGGATGGGAGCTGGAGGCCCAGCGTGCACTGAGGATTAGCTCCGCACAGACGGCTGCGCGGCCACACCTGAGGTCACGTGTGACAGCCCAGGGTAGCATGCGCACCATTTCCTTGCTCTGTCAGCTGAGAGACACTGCGAGTGATGGGTTGCTCCTTGAGCATCCTGGCACCCAGATCTTGGTTTCTAACGCCGTTCTCCAAGGCGAGGGCCAGGGGTCCTGGGGGAGACCATGCCAGGGCTGGGCAGAAACGGCCGGAATGAGCCAGGAGCGTCTTGCGCTAGAGAGTGAAAGTGGAGGCATGCAGGGGCCGCAGAAGCACGACAGTGGGTCATCAGGGGGACACCGGATGTGACCAGCACGGTCCCCGCGGACGAGGCTGGGACACCCGGGGCTGGGACAGACAAACAAGGTCGGACTGGGTTATGACTCAAAGGACAACATGAATACCCGTGAGCCTGTTCTCGTGTAAACACACGACCGAATAAATAAACGCGTGGTGGAGGAGAGACGACTCTCCCTGCAGAAGAGTCCCAGAGGGTTTGTGTGCGTGCTCCCCTCCACGAGCTGGAACCTGAGCCCTCATCCTCGAATGCGAGCTGTGCCCAGTGACCGCCTTGTAGAGAAGCTGCCGGGGGAGGGAGACAGAGAACGTTCCAGGGGAGGGGTGCGGAACCCGCAAACCCGACCTCGGCCAGGGCTCAAGGCCAACGCCAGCAGCGATGCGTCCTGGTGCCGGCCTGCACCCTGGCACAGTGGCATGAATGGGGTACCTCCCTCAGGGTCTTCCTCCCAAACACCCCCATCAAGGCCCACCACGAGAAAACCACCAGAGAAATCCCAGCCAAGGGACCTTCCACAGAATCCCTGAGCAATCCTCCTCAGAATTGTCAAGGTCATCAAAGTACAGAAAGTCAGAAACTGCGGCCCAGAAGGGCCCACGGAGATGTGACTGCTCAGGGCCGGGCGGGGCCCCCGGTCAGAGGAGGACGTTGGGGGAAAGCAAGACGAGGGGAATAAGCCAGGCTTCCCTGGTGGCTCAGGTGGTGGAGACACTGCCTGCCGTGCGAGAGACCCGGGTTCGATCCCGGAATCAGGAAGACCCCCTGGAGGAGGAGATGGCAACCCGCTCCAGTGTTCTTGCCAGAAGCCCACGGACAGAGGAGCCTGGCGGGCTGTAGTCCCTGGGGCTGCAAAGAGTTGGACACGCCTGAGTGACTGACACTTTCACGTCACGGACACAAACACAGGCAGAGCTCATTTTATTGTTCTTCCCTTTGTTGCAGAAGCTGTGCTTCTCACAAACTGCAGGTCAGTGGCGACCCCGAGTCTAGCAAATCTCTTGGTGCCCGTTCCCCAACAGCGTTTTCTCACTCCTGTCTCTGTGTCACATTTTGGGAATTTTCCCAGTGCCTCAAACATTTTCATTCCTGTTAGGTCCTTTATGGTGACCTGTGACCTTTGGTGTTACTCTTGTCATTATCCGAGAAGCCGTGAGCTGCACCCACGTAAGACAGCGAACTCAACTGACAAACGTGTGTGTTCTGACAGCTCCACCTCTCTCCCCCGCCTCTCTCCCTCTCATCCAGCCTCCCTTTACCCCGAGACGCAACAGTAGTGACATTTGGTCGATTAAGAACCTACCGTGACCTCCGAGTGTTTAAGGGAAGGGAAGAGTCGCTCGTCTCTCACTTTAAATCAAAGCTCGAGATGATGGAGCTCAGTGAGAAAGGCGTGTCAGAACTGAGACAGGCCTGGAGCTAGGCCTCTTGCACCAAACAGTTAACCAAGGTGTGAAGGCAAAGAGCGCTCTTGAAGGAAATTAAGCGTGCTGCTCCAGGGGTCACACGAATGATAAGAAAGAGAGGCAGCCTTCCTGCTGGTACGGAGAAAGTTCCGGTGGTCCGGACAGAGGATCAGACCGGCCCAACACTCCCTTAAGCCAAAGCCTCATCCAGAGGAGGACCCTCATCTCTTCAATTCTGTGAAGGCTGAGCGGGGTGAGGAGGCTGCAGAAGAAAACTCGGAACCTGGCAGGGCTGGCTCGCGAGGGTTCGGGGGAGAAGCCGCCTCCTCACGTGCGCGGGCAGGCGAAGCGGCAAGAGAAGACCCGGCTGAGACCGTCCACGGGGGAGGCCGCCCTGGACAGCAGACGCTCAGCCTCCACCAGCAAGGAGATGGCGTCTTCCCAGTGGCTCAGATGCGGTTCGCACGTTTCCACGGTGAAATATTTTAAATTGAGATTCGTACACCGTTTCCTCAGACGTAACGCTATTGTAGCCACCAGGGAAGCCTCGATCGCTGCAGCGCAGTGTGAGCATAACCGTTAGCGCCCCGGGAGCCACGACACCCCTGTGCCTGGCTTTCCTGGGATACGTACGGCGGTGGCCTGGAGCCGAGCCGGCTGTACCTCTGACCTGATGCCTTTCATGACAACGTTTTGATACTGGTTCCTTAGTCACGACACACGTACCAGATGAATGTGAGATGCTAGCATTGGGAAGAGCTGGGTGAGGGCTCTGTGGGAACTCCCTGAGCTATCTTTGCAAATCTAATACGATTCTGAAATAAAAGAGTTTATAGAGAAAATTAAAGCAGCATGGATATGTAAAACAAAACAAAACAAAATGTCACAAGCTGTGGCCTGAACACTGACTTTCGGAAACCAGTGTGTTTACTGAAGGCCTCTTGTGAGATGGCCCAGCTGTGGTGAATAGGACTCTCTTTTCTAAAGAGAGTCCATGTGCAGCCTGTCTTTAACATCCCGTTTTCAGGAGAGATGGAGGGAGCGAGGGAGGGCAGGAGGGCAGGGGAGTGTGGCGGGGCGTGGTGGGTTCGGGGCGGGCTGAAGGGCTGGCCTGCAGGCTGACTGTCTCTCCCACCTCTCCCCCCGCCCGTCCGCCGAGGTCTCTCTCTAGGCCCTTGTTGTATTGCCTGAGCCCCTTCCCCAGGAATGAGAGCCCCCCAGGGACGGGCCTGAACCCAGTTACAGAGCCTCATGGGCAGGTTTTCATCTGGTAGCTCAGCTTTTGTATTTTTATTAGAAAGGCCCCAGACCCAGCTGACAGACGAGCAGCCTGGGTACCTTGGGTGAAGGCTGGGCCACGGCGGAGGCCAGTCTCATCTCATAGCCGGTGCTTGCTGGGCGGCCGGTGGCTTGGTGCTTGTGGACACACGGGGGATGGCGGGGGCTCAGCTTGGCACCCCCAGGCTCCGCCGTGTGTTACCCCTTGTGGGCTAAGCTCCAGGTTTCCAGTAGATCACCCCCACCCCTCCCCGGCAAGTTCTAGGTCAGCAGGACCCAGGCTGGAGGTCTCAGGACCAGGGACTTTCCCAATAGAGAGGCGAGGTTTCCTGATATGTCTGGGGCTGGATGCGGCTGGGTGTGAGAGGGGAGCTTGGAGCATCCTTATGGAACCCGTAGTGGGGTCTTCAGAGCCTCTATCAGAGTCTCAGCGTGGGGCCAGGGGCCAGGAGACTGGTGCCCAGCTGCTGGTGTAGCCCAGGAACTCAGTCTGGGGCCTTATTGTCCCCCACCCCCCACCCCCCGGGAATACGAGTGTGGGCCCTGGAGTCACACCCATCAGCTCCCCCCATCCCCGCGCCCCGTGTGGAACGTCCTGGGGGGCATGGACGGTGGAGCCCCCCTGGGCTGCAGGTGGCCGTCCAGGGTGTAGAAGTCCAGGATATCGGGCTCTGGAGGAGCCTGAGATCTTGGAGGGCCTTGGGTAGGACAGGTTGGAGGAAAAGATATAGGGATTTGCCAGTGAGCACAAACTTGGTGGCCTTCGGGTGCAAGAAATAAGTGACACTTTGATTAAAAGAAAAAGAAATTGATTTTTTAAAAAAGCCAAGACAAAAGTGAAAATGAGCTCAGAGCAGACAGAGTGTTGATGGGGGGTCTGTTCTGAGCGGTTCCTCTCCAGGGCCAGCTGTGTGTCCACTGCAGCCAACAGTGGGCGCTGCCTGGGGCATGTGCTGAGGACGCAGAGGCCCGAAGCGTTGATTCTGCCACGGCTTTAGGGGCCTGGAGCCCGTACGGTCATCAGCCTGGTGGAACCGCCTCTGGGTAGCTGCGTCATGGGTCAGTGGAGCGTGTGTGAGTGGGGCTGGCAGGCTGCACTTGCTCTCCCTGCGACTTTGGTGGTTTCTTTCTGTTGGACCCACCAGGACCTCTTTCAGTTCAGTCCAGTCGCTCAGCCATGTCTGACTCTGTGACCCCAATGCATCGCAGCACGCCAGGCCTCCCTGTCCATCACCAACTCCCGGAGGTCACTCAGACTCACGTCCATCGAGTCCGTGATGCCATCCAGCCATCTCATCCTCGGTCGTCCCCTTCTCCTCCTGCCCCAATCCCTCCCAGCGTCAGAGTCTTTTCCAATGAGTCAACTCTTAGGGCTCTAGAAATCCCACCAGTCCCTGGACACCCTCTCCTACTCCTCTAGTCACTCCCACCAAACCCCTGGCCCTTCTGTTTGCGGAGTTACAACAGCTTGTAAAGCTGGGTTGCAGTTCTCTGGGTCAACAGTGGGTGGCGCTCTCTAATTATTCCTGGTGGTTGTTGTTCAGTTGCTAAGCCGTGTCTGACTCTGCGACCCCATGGATTACAGCATGCCAGGCTTCCCTGCCCTTCCCTTTCTCCTGGAGCTTGCTCAAACTCATGTCCATGGAGTCGGTGATGCCATCCAATCATCTCATCCTCTGCCATCCCCTTCTCCTCCTGCCTTCAATCTTTCCCAGCATCAGGGTCTTTTCCAATGAGTCAGCTCTTTGCATCAGGTGGCCAAAGTATTGGAGTTTTAGCTTCAGCATCAGTCCTTCCAATGAATATTCAGGACTGATTGCCTTTAGGATGGACTGGTTGGATGTCCTTGCAGTCCAAGGGACTCTCCAACACCACATCAATTCTTCAGTGCTCAGCTTTCTTCACAGTCCAGCTCTCACATCCATGCAGGACTACTGGGAAAACCACAGCTTTGACTATGTGGATCTTTGTTGGCAATATGATGTCTCTGCTTTTTAAGATGCTGTCTAGGTTTGTCATAGCTTTCTTTCCAAGGAGCAAGCATCTTTTAATTTCACGGCTGCAGTCACCGTCTGCAACAATTTTGGAAAATTCCTCGATTCAGCAACTTGAGCATTTATCAAACCAAAATGACTTACTCATTGATCAAGTTCAATAAAGCCTTTCTTTGTGCACAGAACTTTATGGATTGCAACTTTGAATTAAGTCAGAATCAAGAAAAGATGCATTTCATGATCTATTACCTGCCAATAGCTTTCCTTGGCTTGTGGGGCAGCAAGGTAACCTCCTTGAAGTACAGGATGGCTGTGAAACTCGCCACAGCTGGAGGCATTCGGCCCCCTGCCCCAGAGAAGCGCATGCCTGCCTGGGTAGCTGGAGTTTCATGTCCCTGGAATGAAGGGGGGACCATCACGGTGCCTCCAGCTGGCTTGATGGCAGAGACGGGGCCGGGCCATCAGCTCCCCCGTCCACCACCAGAGGGCAGCATTGCCCCACCGAGCGCCCTCCACCGCCAAGCCTGCTCGCCGGGCCGATTGACTTAAGCCCTGCCGTCTCCCTGGCAACCGTCTCCAGCCCTCCCTCTTCCGGCGCCCTTCCGGCCGAGCTCTGCGCTGTGATGGACAGGGGCTGCCCCTCTGCTCTCCCTCTGTGCCTGGGCCAGCGGAGCTGCTCGAATGGACTGTGCTGGACGCAGCTGGGGCCCCGTAAGAGCATCGCTGACTTCCTCTTGGCCGAGGGGCCCTCCTTTCCCCCAAATGCTTGCCTTCCCCACCTCCTGTTCTGGAAAGGGAGAGGGAACTTTCAGAGCCAGCTGCAAAGGCTGCGATCCCCTCACACCCCATGGAGGGGAGCGGGCTGGGGAGGGGTCACCGGCTGCCGAGGAGTGGGGTGCAGAGTGCAGGGGCCACGGGCAGAAGATCACGGGTGTTTGGGACCCCAGCTGCTTCCGGATCTTGTCCAGTGGGAGCCCCTCTGTGACCAGACTGGGCAGCGGGAAGTGATGATGAATTCTGACCACGCTGGACCCCAACATGACACCCCAGGCTTGTCCCCGAGGCCTGTAGAAAGGCTCAGGTGGCACCTTCCCAGTTCAGAGTGAGTCAGGGGGTGAAGGGAGGCCGCCGACACGCAGGGGCCACAGAAGGGTCAAGCACCTGCCCCGATGAGGGGTCAGGACCGTCGGTCTCAGCCGGCTCTGAGGAGTCAGCATGAGGGGCGGCTGGGGAGCCTCTCTGGACGGCGCGGTCAGGGCGGACCTCGGTGAGAAGTCGGGGAGGGACAGCCCGGCCTCCTGCTTCCTTGCCCAGCTTGGCCTGGCTGACACTCACTCTGAGCGGGAGGCAGGCACCCAGCCTTCCCTGTGCCTACACCGCCCACTGCGCTGCCTGCGAGAATGGCGGAGGGTGAGCTTGCAGACCTCAGATGGGCCTTGATCCCTGGAGCTCCCCCTCTTCTGCCCGGGGTGCCCCGGGACCCCAGCACAGGGCCAGGTGCCCCTGGGGCCGATCATGTGACCCGGGGTTGGGTGCAGACTCCAGGGAGGGGAGCTGTGATTCAGTAACCTTCTCACGGCGCCTGTGTTTCGACAGGACGGTCATGGGTCATGCTGGGCGAGTCTGAGACTCCAGGGCAAAGGCAGTGATGGTCAGCCCCGAGTACCCATCCGTCTGTCCACTTGCTCAGCAGTTGCTTCCCTGGGCTGGCTTGGGGAAAGCAGCGTCTGCCCCATACGATGTAACCCCTGGCTGCAAATTTTCTAGTAGCCTCATTAAGAACTATGTGAATTTTATTAATATATTTTATTTAACCCAATATGTCAACCCGTTATCATTTCAACATGCGAGCCATCTAAAAATTATTAATGAGCTATCTTACACTCATTTACTACCAAGTCTGAGATTTGGTAGGTATTTTACACTTTCAGCACGTCCCGACTTGTGTAAGTCAGACTTCAAGCTCTCAAAAGCCACGAGCGGCCAGGGCTGGCATACTGGAGAGTGGAAGTGCGGACCATGCTCTAGGGGCTGCATGCAGGCAGCCCGCGTGGACTGATCTGTGCCAGGAGGTGTCACAGGACTATGGGAATTCAGAGGGAGGAACAGCCCATGGGGAGGGGCTTGGAGGACTCCCAGGAGGAGGAGGCACTGGGGCTGGGCATGGGGTAAAGAGGAGTTCTCGGGGTACAAAGGAGGAGAAAGACAATCTTCTAATTTCGTTCCTGGTTCCCAAGATAGGGTCCGAAGAAGTCAAGGCCTGTCACTGCCTTCCTACCAGTTTCTCCTAAAGGAACCACTGGTTTAAATCTTCTGATTTCAGGACTTGCCTGGTTAATTCATGTTCCCAGTGCAGGGCGCCAGGTTCAGCCCCTCATCAGGGAGCTAAGACCCAGCACGGTGCAACTAAGACCATCCGCTTCTTTCTGCCCCTGGGCCAGTGCTGATATTTTTCCATATTCTAGTAACAAACCCTGAGGCCCAGAGGTTCAGCTACTAGGAGGTTCGTGTGCTGTTGTGTCTGGCCCTTTCCAACCCCGTGGCCTGCAGCCCCTCGGCTCCTCTGCCCACGAATTCTCCAGGCAAGAAGGCTGGAGTGGATGGCCGTTTCCTCCTCCAGGGGATCTTCCCCACCCGGGGGTCGAACCCGTGTCTCCTGCACTGACAGGCGGGTTCTTCACTACTGCGTCACCTGGGAAGCCTGTGTGGGTAAGAGGCGAGACATAAGTCTTACCGAGGTCTTAGAGCAGTGGCCACAGGGACGGTGTTACCAGGCCCTTCCTCTGCTTTATGAAGCCATGGTGCGTGTGCCTGTTGCTTCACACAGGGAAGGAGGTGCTGGTGGGGATTCCTGAAACTTGTCTGTAACCAGGTGCCATCCCTGGGTCCCACTCAGGAAGTCTTCCTTAGGTCTAATTGAAATCTCTCTTGCTGCTGTTGGGGGTCCCAGGTGAGGCTGCTTTGCAGGACTGCTCTGATGCCGCCTCTCCCACGGCTATCCCCAGGGACCAGCCTGGAGAGCAGCTGTGTTCGTGAAAAAAAACCTTTAGAAGTGAATCTTCCAAATGTGTCTGCAAAGAGTCAAAAGATTGAGCCTTCATGGGGGCATCTCTGGAGAGGTGACCGGTGTGGGGCAGCTCTGTGGGAACAGAGCCACATTCCCCCTGCTCTCCTTCCTGGAGGGAGAAGGGGTCCACTGGGGTGACGCTCTGTTGCTCCACTTGATGGGGCAGCAGGAAGGTCCCTGTTTCCTGGAGCTTCCCTCCTGTGTTGTCTGGAATTGAGCTTCCGGGCTTCGTTTTGGGGCATTTGAGCGTCACCCTTCACCCTTACAGATGCTCACCGCATGTTCCGGCACTGAAGTGGTCCCTGTCGTTCTCCTCGGGGGTCCTGGGGTGGTTGGGGTAGGGACCACAGTGAAGTGTGCTTGTGGCACAGGAAGTTGAGGGAAGAACCTGTGGGTGATCAACCCTGGCCTGGTCCCCGAGGCGTGGGCCCGGGTCCTCTGCCGAGAGGTGGGCTGCGTGGGAGCCTGGGTTTGCCTCTGTCCTGTCACCCGAGTGGCTCAAACGGTAAAGCGTCTGCCAGCAATGCGGGAGGCCCGGCTTTGATCCCGTGGTCGGGAGGATCCCCTGGAGAAGGAAAGGACAACCCACTGCAGTGCTCTTGCCTGGAAAATTCCACGGACGGAGGAGACCGGTAGGCCGCAGTCCATGGGGTCACGGAGTCGGACACGGCTGAGCGGCTTCACTGGCCCATTGTCACCCGAGAGATGGAGGTTTCAGCAGCGCAGACTTGCCCTCACACCTGCCGTGTGTCTGGCAGGTTTTTGCCCTTTCCGCCTCCTCAGCTTGGGCTCGTTTGGGTGCACTGCCTCCCCGGGTGGCACGTAATGGGTCAGGGTCGCTGTGCAGTATAGAGCAGACTCAGCAGACTCGGGTTGCCCACACCCTGCATGCCCAAGGGAGGCCAGGCCCTGGCTCAGCGCCCGGGAGGGACTTCTGGACACTCGGGACGTCCTGCTGATAAAAGCATCTTTGCCTACCTGCTCCAGGCCATGCCAGGGAGTCTATGAAATGATGGGGTTTATCGGGGGTGCCTCAGGGTCCCCGGTATCAACCGGACCTCTGCAGGGGCTGGGAGCTAAAGTCGCCTACGTGGGCAGCCAGGCTTGTCTTCATGACCCACCTCCAAGGAGAACCGGGGCACCAAAGCTCAGGGAGGCTTCCCTGGCTGGCACCCCTACCATGACATCACACGTCCTCCGGGAGGGGCTGGTGCCTGGTGTCCCTGGCACCTGCCCCATGCGGACCCTCCCTGGGCTGGTTTTTCTCTGTCCTGGGCTCATAAACCTTAACTGTGAGTGCGGCAGCCTGGCATAGTTCTGCAAGTCCCTCCAGTCGCTCCTGGAGCCTAGGGTGGTCTGCAGCTCTGGAGGCCAGGGTCAGCCACCCTGTTGACCGGCCCTGAGGTGGGGGGGGGGGCTGTCCCATCTGTGTCACATGGGCAGTCCTGTGTACAGAGGCCCCTGCGGGACGTCTTCAGATGCTGGGGCGCTTCGACCTTTGACCTTGACTCCTCTCTCCTGTCTGTGCTCTCGGCTCTGCCCACCGGACGTCCACGTGGCATCCTACATTCTCCAGGGAGAACCAAACTGTTTCTGGTGGTGAGGCATCCTCCTTGAGTGGGGCTCCTGCTGACTGGGGTGGGGGTGCAACCTTGCCACCCCCATTCTGAACCTGGAAGCACCTAGGACGAGGGGTGCTGCTGGGAACATGGGGCCCCGTGTGTGTGTGCACGCACGTGTGGGTTCTGCCTTGTCTGGGGCGGGGGCTGGGCTGGGCTGCAGCGCCTCTGGGAGCCCCCTCAGCTCAGGGGAAGCTCCGAGCTGCCTGTGCTAAGGCTCTGGTGGCGTCCAGGAGATCAGGGAGGCCTGACCTTCCCTCCGGCGGCCCCTGTGTGCCAGTTCCCCGAGACGTGCCTCGGGCCCCGACTCTGGGTCTGTCCAGGCTGCTGCTCCCATGCTTTTCGGCCTCTGCCTCCGTCTGGGACAGACGCTGGCCCTCCTGCCAGGCCCCGCCGCCCGCCCCCGGGGGCCTGTGCGCCTGTGTTCACGTGAGCTGGTCCAGGTGTGGCTGGCCCTGATGCCAGCCCTGGGAGAGGCTGCTGGGCATGAAGGGCCCTGGACGCCATGGAGACACGGAGCTGGGAAAGCCCCGGGGTCAGCCTGTGCCCAGAGCCTGGTCTTAGCACCCTGCTCTTTCCCAGGCCGTGGCCTGCACTTGGCCCCCGCCCTGGCCTGGGCCCCACGTCCGGGGATGGGCGCTGGCCATGGTGCCCTGTGGGTTGGGACCCGGGGCCTGGCTGGAGACTGGCGCCTCCCCCCGGCCTGCAGCCTGGCCGCCGCCCCGGCCCTGCCACGTCGGTGCTTCCACCCCGGCGGCAGGAAGCCGCGCGCACGCTCTTTCTGTAACGTTTTGGAGGGCTGCTGTTGCAGGAAACATCTGGCCGCTGTCCAAGGAACATAATAAGAGAGAGAGAGGGTGAGAGGGAGTCGGGGAGGAGGCAGGGGCTGGGGAGGTTTGGAAAAACCATCTGATTCCACTTTGCAAAGACAACTGCAGTTATGTCTCTGAGGGTTTCGAAGTCACTTCAGATTCAAACCGTGCCGGGTGACGTCAGTGGGAAAAAATGAAGCTCGCCCTGGTTCTGGGACACACACCACATGAAGTCGGTCCCAGCAAGCTCCCGGCCTGTGAGCCAGGACAGCGGGTGGCCCACAGGGGTCTTTTCAGAAAGGCAGGAGCCGTGGGGGCAGGGGCCGAGGTCCGCCGCCCTGGGCATCCCGGGCTGTCTGGCCTCAGCTCCGTGGCCTGACCCAGGGGGACAGGAGGGGAGCAGGAAGAGGGCAGAGTGAGACCACGGATGGGAGAGAGGTCAAGGTCAAAGGGAGCCCCGCGCAGTGTCCCGCATCTGAAGACGTCCGGGGGCCTCTGGACACAGGACTGCCCACGTGACACAGCCCTGGGCCCCTTCGGAACAGTTCAGTGTGTCCCACCCCTGCTGAGAGTGGAGGGCCGCAGGCCCCGGGACGGAGAGAATCCTGGCATTGCTGGGCCTCCAGCCTTGACGTCGGGAGGGTCCCCTGGGCTGTGGGGGTGTCCCGGGCCTCAGCCACCCCTCCCCCCAAGCACACTCAAGTCCCTGCCCTTTGCAAAGTCAGCCTTGCAGCTTGGTGCCAAAGTCTGGGACCCTCACGGGGTCTGTCCACCGCTCCCAGCTACCGTGGGCGCTGGAGGGGGAGTGAGAAGGACCCACCCCATCCCTCCTGCTTGGGGCTGCTCTGGTGAGGACCCTGCCCCTCGGGATGGGGGCTCCAGGGGTCCCGGAACACGGCAGGAAGTGACGTGGCCCTGGCTCCACAGGAGAGGATACGAGGCCCCTTCTCCAAAATTCCAGGAGCTCTGTGGACACTCCCCAACCTCGACAGAGCCTGGGCCTCGGGACAAGATCACCGCAGCCTCAGAGCCCTCGGTCCCTAGAGGTAGCCCCTCCCCCGCCCCGGGGAGGAAGGGCCTCCCGCCACTTGCAGAGCCCCCAGGGGCACACGCCCTGGCCTCCGCGGAGTCTGCTGAGGTCTGAACGGTGGCCTGGCTTAGCTGTCGTCTCCACATTTGCTCTCCCAAGTGCGTTTTGAAAGAAACTTTGCAGAGAAGCCTGGTGACGGTGAGGCTGGGTGGACGCCGGCTGGAGGAAGGCAGATTCCAATCGACCCTCGTTTGCTAGCAGCTGATGGTGCCAGGCCCTAGGGCAAGGGCCCAGGGCCTGCGGCCAGCCTCCGGGTCGCCCCTGAGCCGCCCCGCTCCGAAGGGCCCACTTTGTGGGGAGGAGGTGGGCATCCTGAGGTGCGGGGGACTTGCACGGGGTGCCGGGGCTGAGTGGGCTGGAGGCCCAGGGGCCACAGTGCCTGAGGGTGGGGCTCAGCCTGAAGGGGGCCCGTGCTGTGAGTGGAGGGGGGCAAAGCCTGGCTCAGGACGGGGTGGGGGGCGGGGCGGGGCCGCCTGTCTGGGACGCGGTTCAGCCGTGGTGCAGCAGAGCCTTGACTCATGGGCTGGGGCCTCCTGGCCTCTGGGGGTCTGAAGACATTTTTTCCATGGAAAATAGCTGCTGGCGCTCTGCTGAGCGGGGAGCTCTCTGCCCCCTCCCGCCGCCGGCCGGGCCTTTGGCAGCGGGCTGTCCGCTCGTCGAGCCGAGCCTCCCTGCCGGATTTTCCATGGCCTGGGCTGGGGTGGGAGCGCCGTGCAGGGGTCAGTCGGGCGGTACTGCTGCTGGTCAGTCCCCAGAAGGCACTGCCCTGTGTGACCTCGGATCTGGGGTGGGGGGACGAGATAGCGAATTCAGGGTCTGGCTGCAGGGCGACAGACCCGGTTCCTTCCTTAGCTCTTTGGGGGAAGCTGGGAGGCAGTAAGGAGGTACAGGAAGTGGACTGTCCTCTTGGTGGGCGGCAGCTGGAGTGGTAGATGCTGGAGTATTTACTGAAGCTCCTGGTCTTGGGAGCGGGTACCCCAAAACCTCTCCACGGCACTGGTGGTGACCCAGTGAGACCAGAGAGACCCAGGCGTCTCTCTGCCTGGGTGGGCACCAGGGCTGGCTCGCCCGTGGGCGACACAGGACGCCAACTGGTTAGTCAGAAACCCTCCTCGGAGCCCCTTGAAGGACTCATCCCCCCACGGGAAACACAGGCACTCTGGGAGCCCAAGAACCATGCACCAACAGAGGCGCCTGGCCATGGGCCAGGGAGCCTGCCAGGGTGGTGAAGGCACGGTGCGCCTGGCCTGAGGGGGACTCGGGACGCAGCTTTGTCCCCAGCTCGGCAGGAGGGGCAGGGCCATCTGGGGCGGCCTGCATGGGGGCCTCCTGGCTGGCTGTGAGTGCAGCCTGGGGTGGACCCGACTGCGTTATCCCCAAGTGGCCTCAGCAGCGTGGGCTGGGGGCTCCCCAGGGAGCACTCCGAGGCCATTCCCGGCCCTGCCCTCTCCTCCAGGAAGCCCTCCTGAGCTTCTTGCCCCTTTGGATTCTGCTGGGTTTGACACACGGACCCCGCAGTCTGACCTTAGTGTCTTCCGCTGTTTTATAAACAGAAGTCTTGTCTCTTGGGAGAGCCAGGGGCAGGGCCCAGGCCCAAGGCTTGGCTGGGGCAGGGCTCTCCACATGCGCTGGCTGTGTTGACCAAGGGGAGGTGGTGCCAGGCCTGGGGACCCTGAGAGGGCACCTGCTTTTCAGCTACTCCACCCGTGACCTCCAGGGCCCTGAGCAGGCCTCCCATAGCTCTGAGCCTCAGTCTCCCCTTCTGTGAAATGGGATGTTAGCAGCACTGGCCTCCTCGGGTTACTGGAAGGATCTAAGGGCCTCATAGATGTGAGCACCCAGCCCAAGGTTCAGCACCTGGAGAGTTCGGGGGCCCCAGGGTGGACCAGGCTGAGGGGACCCTGGACTCAGAACTCCCAGCCCACGCGCCTTCCTCGCCGGCTGAGCGCCCTGCCTGAGCCTCCTCTAGGAGGCCCTCCAGGGCTGCCCAACCCCAGCGTGTCATCTAAGCTCTGGGAGCTCTAGGCAGCTCTCGCCGGTAAGGTTTTTCTTTTCCACCCCAGCTATGATAGCCACAAATGTCTCCAGCCGTTCCCAAGTGTTCCCTGGGGGGGATAAAATGCCCCTGTTTGAGAACCCCTGGCTTAGAGAAAGAAGCCCCATCCTAAGTCAAGTGGGGTTGGGACCAGCTCGGGTGTGGCCTCCTCCAGGAAGCTTGCCCTGGTTCTCGGCAGTACTCTCTCATCAAGCATTTCTGCTCATCTCTGATGTGAGTGTCCATCTGGTAGGGGCGTCGAGAGGATTCTATGAGGCCTGCCTGAGTGTCCTGCACGTGGGCCTGCCCCTGGGCCGCTGCTGTGACGGGCTCTTCCCTCCTGACTCTGTGGTCCTCACGGCTGGAGGCCCAGCCCTTGCGCTCCTGGCCTGGGGCACTGGGGCCAGGTGCGGTCCTGCGGCAGGAACTTTGACACCGGCTCCGGGGGGCCCGGTCCCATGAGGCCTGCTGGGCACCAAAGGGGACCCTGAGGCTCAGAGGAGGGCAGGCGTCAGCCGTGGCTCTGTCTGCCGGTCTGCGGCCGGGGCAGGGCTTTGCATCTCGATGCCTGTGTGGACAGGTGCATGCACGTGGGGGGAAGAACCTTCCAGAGCGCAGTGAGGGATGGCATCCCTTGCTGGGCTCACCCTCCAGAAGGTCCTGGGGTCTGATTGCAGATACGCTGCACAGCCGTCCTGGGCGTCCTGTACCCAGCTGCCTGGCTCCTCGCGGGCTCCCTGCACTCTGCCTGGTGGCTGTTTGGGGTGTTCCTGGTGAGGACCCTGCTGGCTGATACCGCAAGCACCCCGGGCTTCCTGGACACCTCTCAGAAGTGTGAGGGCCGTGGCCAGAGCTTCCCCTCATGTCCTCATGTTGACAGGACTCAGACAGCGTCTCAGTCGCCTGAAGGTCAAGTGCCGGCTTCCGAGTCCTGCTGGGGTCAGGCACTCACTCCACGGCATCCTCCGGGCCCCCAGGGGTCACACACTCACTCCAAGGGGTCCTCCCGGTCCCCGGGCATCGAGACGGCACTCACTCCACGGCGTCCTCTGGGCCCCCAGGGGTCAGGCACTCACTCCACGGTGTCCTCCGGGCCCCCAAGGGGTCACACACTAACTCCATGGGGTTCTCCTGGTCCCTGGGCCCTCGAGTGGCCCCTCGGCTCAGCCAGGTCCCAGCCCTGGTCCTTTTCCTCGAGGGCCCTTGGGGCACCATCCTGAGGCTGCTTTCCTCAGGCGCCTGGCTCTTCTCCTTGACGGGAGCCAGCGTCTGATACGCAGGACGGGTTCTGTTTGTGTCTGAGTTGAACTGGGACCCAGGTCTCCCTGTCTGCCTTCTGTCCTGAGCTAAATGGGCCCTGGGGGCCTGTGAGGGCCATTTATGTGTGTTCAGAGAGAGGGACATGCGATTCACCTCTGGTTGCCTGACCTCAGGCATGTCACTGGGTTTCCCGGCCTCAGTGTCCTTGTCCGTCAAATGGGGATAAAAGAGGAGCCCCCCTCCTCTGGCGAAGAGGTTTCCGCTTAGCATGTGGCCACGAGCCAGGGTGACGGGGGCTGACCCAGCAGCGGTGTCCTCGGAGCGGGCTGAGCGCCGCGTCCATCCTCTGGGCGTCCACCTCTGGAGGGCTCTGCTGGGCCAGGCCCACTGGTGGAGCGGGGTGGAGGCTGGACGGAGGCTGCGGTCAGTGGCTGCGGCCCGGGGGGAAGCTGGGGAAGAGATGGGCCTGCACTCATATGCCAGGGTACCCCGGGCTTGGCTGGAGGAGAGTCAGCACCGGGCTTTGAGGGAGGGGGGGGGGGGGTGACCCTCTGAAAAGGGGCGGCGCTGGGCGGAGAGGAGAGGCCTCAGTCTCAGAGGAAGTGTTCGTCTCTCAGTTGTGTCCAACTCTTTGTGGGCCCGTGGACTGCAGCCTGCCGGGCTCCTCTGTCCGTGGGATTCTCCAGGCAAGAATACTGGAGTGGGTTGCCTTTTCCTCCTCCAGGGGTTCTTCCCGACCCAGGGATTGAACCCAGGTCTCCCGCATTGCACGCAGACTCTCACCGTCTGAGCCACCAGGGAAGCCGGGCACGCGCTTCAGGAGCACACAGCTGCTGTGTTTCCCGCGTCTCCTGCTTCTGTTGTCGCAGCTGAGCTTCTGCTACTTCTCTTCTGGGAGGCAAACAGGCAGCCGCAGAGCCGCCCCCGCCCCCCACCCCCAGACGCAGCTCTCCGCCTGAAGCCCGTCTGGAGGGCGAGACCATCAATTTTGCAGGAGCAAGGAAGGAAAAGAAACCTTTACAACAACTCGGCAATAAAAAACCCCAGCCAACCAAATGGCGGCTGGGCCGCAGGCTGGAGGCTGAGACGGTGGCCCTGCTGTCCCGGCCGTCTGGTGCCCGCCCACGAGTGTGTGGCCCTGGCCCCACCCCAGGCTCCAGAAGGTCCCCCGTTTGTGCAGGTCACTGGCCTGGAGACCGTCCCAAACTTCCCTGTAACAGCAGCTTCCGTGGCCTGCTACTCAGCACTCCTCTTCATTCAAATTAAAACCATTTTCAAAGGAGGGCCAAAGGTTCACACTCTAAGCCTGTTCTGCGCCCGACCTCCACTTCCTCAGGTGAGAGAGCGAAGCGGTCTCTGCCCTGGGCCGTCCAGGCTTCCTCGGGGAGCGGGCCTCGGGGCCTGCCGCTGTCCTGCCCGTCTGTCTCCACACGAGGCCGGCTCCCGACCCAGCAGTGGCAGGGTGTGGGTCACCCCTTCCTGCCGGAGGTCCGTCTGTCCTCTGTCTTCACCCCAATCTGACCATCTCTCCTCTCCGCCGAAGACACATGAGGTAAAGCTCAGTGTCCAAATGAGCAGGCTGCTCCACAGCTGAGGGTCAGGCTAGACCTCGCCTCCCCGGCCCCCCGGCCCCCCGCCCCCCGCAAGCTCCCTGCCCTCTCCTCACCCAGTTCTCTCGCCCTGTTCCTTCAGTGCAAGCCCGAGGCCCTGGAGACACCTGCCTGGGTTGGGGCCATCCTCTGCGCCCCTGCTCCTGGTGCCCCCAGCGGCTCAGAGCTGCCTTCCACTCCCACCCTTGGGCCGTGGCCTCTCTGAGGCTCCCGGGGGGCCTCTCCTGGTCAGCAGCCCCGGGTGTGACCACTGCAGGTGTCCAGGGGACACAGCTCAGATGTGCCCCTTTCGTGAAGGTGGAGGTGAGGGTCGGGGTGGGTGGAGCTGCCCCGGGCCTGTGAGCCGGCAGCACAGGTGTGAGCCCCGGATCAAATGAAGCCCCATTTCCCTTGGTCTTGGCCCAGCCAGCCTGGGGCCTGGGCGGCCAGTTGGTTCTAGGCTAGCCGCCTCGGCTCTGGCAATCCCACTGGAGACGGAGCTCCTGTTTCGTGTTGGAAACTCGAGTCCTTGTTCGGGGGACCCAGAGTAAGACTGAGGTTGAATCGTGAGGCTCTGTGGTCCCTGGGGAGGGGGCTCGCAGCAGGTGTGTGTGGGGCCTGAGACGTGGGGGGCGGGGAGGTTCGCAGCTCTGCCTGGAGCTGCTGGAAACGGGCCGCCCCCCGGGGCCAACCTGTGTGGAGGGCATCCGTGTCTGGGGCCCCGGCGGGCCATCCTGGGCCTTGTAGGCAGGCAGGCGATGAGCCAGGCCCTCAGGGTAGAGCTGGAGAACTGAGCTGCTGCCTTTCCAGAGTCCCCACTCTGCCCCACTCACTGACTGACCTCTGTGTGCCCAGTGCTGACTGTGTCCCCGGCTTTGGTATCACTGGGCCCAGTGGCCTTGGCTCATGTACTCGCCTACAGGCGGTCCCCGAGACCCACTTCCTGTGGGAGCCTGGACGGCCTCGGGGCAGAGACCCCCTCCCTGCTGCTGCTGGGGTCACCTGGGCTCTGCAAGATGGCTGAACGGGGCCCAGGCAGTGGAGGCGGGCCCCAGGTGGCCTGCAGGTAGACAGGCCCTTCCGATCCCCATCCCCACCTGCGTGCAGAGTCCTGACGGAGCCAGGCGTGACCTGTGCAGGCGGGGAGTGGTGGGGTGCAGGGCATTCCTAGACTTCGGGACAACTAGACCACCTGGGCACAGGGCCCTTCGGAGACACTCCCGAGCAGCTCTCTCGGGGATCGGCCAGCACGGTGGCTTGGCCACCCCGGAGGCCCCCTGCCCGAGGTGCCCCCATCTCTGCACCGAGCAGCCCTGCCCACAGTGGAGAGGCCACTCTCACCGGCAAGTGGCCTTCAGGAGGGAGGTGACCCGAGGAAGCTTGAGCCTCTGTGGGCCCTGTCTTCAGTAAACGCTGCGAGCTGGGTGGAGGGTCTGGGGAGGGCTGTGTAGTGTCCCGGATAGGCCTCTGCAGCAGAGAAGCTGTGTTGACCGAAGGCGTTTGAGTTCCCGAATCTCTTACCTGCCTGAAAGCAGAGACTCCCCCGAGATCTCTGAAGAATCTGATTCTCATAGATCCCCTCCTCGGAGTTACCAGGGAAGACTGTCTCCATGGGGGCTCGGGGCTGCACCCCACCCCTGAGCAGACAGCACTCACAGCCCCGCCTCTTCCCCAGGGCCCGGGAGGCTTTTCTCCTGCCAGGGCCCTTCCCCCCTCCCCACCCTCCTCATCCCCCCAAGGCAGCACCCCATATTCTAATTCCTCCTCCGAGTCACAGTTTTCTGTGAAGTCCCAAGCATATGTGTGCAGGAATAAACGTCTGCACTTTCTCTCCACAATCTGTCGCTTGCCAGTTTAATTTGCAGGCCTCCAAACTGAACCTAAGAGGATGGGGAAGAGTCACCTCCCCGAGAGAAGACGTGTCTCGGGCCTCTGGTGTGTCGCGGGGAGCCGGGATGAAGGGGGCAGGTGGGCCTGCTCTCCCAGCATCGCGTCCACCGGCCTCCTTCCTGCTGTGCACCACGTGGCCAGGGTCCCTGCCTCTGCTTGGCCAGCCTGGTGAACTCCTATTCACCCGTCCAAGCCCTGCACAGGCACGCCCTCCTTTCTTGAGTGTCAGTTTCTGCTGCCGTCTGTGAATCAGGTCCTGTAGCAGGAGGCTCAGGTGGAATGAGGTCCTTAATGTTCAGAACCACACACGGATGGAAAGGCGGGGCTTCGCGGCCCCCAGGGCTGGCGCCTCTGCTGTTCTCCCCAGGCGGGCCCCTCCCAGGACACCCTCTGACCCTGCTGGAGGGGCCACCCCCTGCCCCCAGTTCGGCCGTTCACTCTGAGGTCTGGGCCAACTCCGCTGCCTCTCTGGGCCTCGGTCTCTCCCCTGCACCATGAGAGGTCTTTACCAGTAGACCTGGGCCCCTTTTGGCCCAGAAAGTCCATGTACGGTAGAAAACCGTCCACACGGACACGGCGTTGCCATTTAGCAACTGCAGAAACAAACTCTCCATGAGTTGTATCTTGGCCTGCAAAAGAGGCCTTTGGAAGCCGGCAGGCTGGCCTCTCCCGCCCCGTGTGTCCAGCAGCTGGGAGCCGGCGCTGGGAAGCGGGTCAGGCTTGTTTCATGTCAGGCTGTCTCGGGCCGCGGAGCAGCCTCCGCGTTGCCAAAACAATGTTTCCAACATCTCGGAAAATGTGTGGCCACTTCTTTTCCACGGGACTCAGGCCGAGGCCTCCTCCCGGCTCCTCGGGTGAGGGTGGGGGCTGAGCGAGGGTGGAGCGGGGTGGCCGGCTACAGAAGAGAGAGAGAGAGAGAGAACGGAGAGAGAGAGAGAGACGGAGAGAGAGAGAGAGAGAGACAGAGACAGAGAGAGAGAGAGAGGGAGGGAGAGAGACAGAGAGAGAGAGTGAGGGAGGGAGAGAGACAGAGGGAGAGAGAGACAGGGAGGGAGAGAGACACAGAGAGGCAGAGAGGGAGGGGCTGGGAGACCGGCAGCTCCGCCCCCGGCAGTGCTCCGCCCCCTCCCTGGACCCCCACCAACCCCTCTCTTCCAGCTCCCCCTCCTCTGTCCCCCTGCCCCCCGCCTCCTGGCATCCCTTGCCACCTGCCCAAGAGCTCCAGAGCTCTGTCTGTGTTTGCCTTGGTCCCCCAGACCACCCTGGGAACTAGGCACAAACCCATTTCACGGATGAGCAGCTGAGGCCGGGGAGGGGGCGTGGCTGACTCTGACCCCCAGCGTGACAGCTGGGAGCAGGCCCAGCGGCAGAGCTCACGGATCCTGGTGCAGAATGAGGGCTTCTCCTTCGAGAAAGACTGGGAACCTCAAGAGGGCAAGCGCAGAGCAGCACCCTGAGCACGGCCCGCCGGGGCCTGTCCCCCTGCCTGCACTCTCCCCCGCGTGGCTGCTCCTTCACAGGCCTCCTGCCCCACTGACCCCGATGGGCCCTGCGGCTTCGAACACTAGGGGCAGAGGAAGCCCGCCAAGCGGGGCCTGGCGCCGGCAGTGGGGGCCGCAGGGACGTCTGGGGGGGCTCCGTTCTCAGTGCCACTCTAGGCTCCGGGTCTGCAGGGACCGTCGGAGGCTCAGCGCGGCCTCCAGGCTCCGGGAGCTGGAGGGCCAGCCGACCTCACACGGGGGCCTCGGGCCGAGCAGGTCACCCGGGCAGGTCACCCGGCCCCTCCCTGGTTCCCAGCAGCCGTGTGGGGGCCCCGGCCCCGACCCTGGGGACGGTCTGAGGGTCGTTCCCTTCCCGAGCGGCCGTTCGCACACCAGGGCCGGGCCGCGCCTCCCTGTCCCGGGTTGGCACGGCGTCCAGTGGGCCCCCAGGCTGCCCCGTCTCTGGGGGTCTGGGGGCCTCTGGGGGTCCTCACCTCCACCCGCCAGGTCCCCAGCTGGAGTCAGGGCCCTCAGGCCCGGCCTGGCCCCAAGGTCAGCGTTTCCCAGGAGAGGCCTGGGGGCTGAGCAGGGAGCTTCTCCGGCCTTGAGGGTACAGGCGGCATCTGAGGGCGGCCAGGCCCCCGCAGGGATCTGGACCCGAGGAGCCGTGGCCTGCCTTCCTGCGGCCCCGGGTTGGGCTGGAGGGCTGTCGGGCCTTCCTCGCTCGTGGCCCCTCCGGGGGAAGCAAGGAGAGCCCCCAACATCGCCCCCAGTCCCCCTCTCCGCACGGCTCACCGCACCGTGCTGGGTGTCTGCTTGGGAGGGGAGGGGTGCTGGCCTGCACTGATTTTTTCGGGGAGGAAAGCCTCTTCTGACTTGAGCCCGCTTCATTTTTGGAAAATCAGGGGCTCGAGGGGGGACTCTGTCTCAGCCCCGGGGCTGAGCTCTGCTGAGCATCGGGGCTCAGCTCCACAGTCCTGACCTGGGCTGAGCCCAGCTCCTGCACCCAGGAGCCGCCCGGGCGTCTGTCTGTGTCGAGGGTGGCGTCCTCCCCACCCGAGCTGTTAGGAAACCGCATGCATTCTGAGCCTGGGGCCCAGCTGCCCCCTGTCAGCACAGCCCTTCCGGCTTCTGCCTTTTGTTCTGGGGGTCTGCAAGGAGGTGGGTGGCGAGGGCTTGGAGGGGGTGCAAGCAGGGGCTGGGTGGACCCACGTTTCCTCCTGTGAGCCCTCGGGCTCCAAGCGCCCACTGGCAGCCCCCACTGCCCTCCGGATGAGGCCAGGCCCTGCCGACCACCCTCCTGCGGACCCCCTCCTTCCCCTGACTCCCCCCGGGGAGCTGCCCAAACCCCGACCCCGCGGGCCCTTGCAGACCCCTTGGGATGGGGGGATGTACTAGGCAAACGCTCAGAACCTTCCAGAACTGCTTCCTGGTGTCCTGTCATGGCAGGCTTCCCCCGGAGGGCTGCAAGCTGTGGGATCTGGAGGGGGTCCCGCCCGCCTCTGCCTGCCCCGTGCGAGGCTTTCCTTCCACACTGCCTCAGACAAGGGCGGGACTCCCCGAGGAGGATTCCACATGGCCTGGAGAGGGCGCCCAACGTCCAGCTGGGAGACCCTCGAGGCACCGACGTGGTGGGGCTCGGTTCAGGTTCAGGGAAAGGCTGGCGGTCTGCTGGAGACTCTCGCTTTCTTCCCTACCCAGGCATCGGGTGTCTGCCCAAGGGGGCAGAGGCAGCCCGTCGGACTCCAGGGCACTGCTCGGGCCTGCTTTGCCCACCCCCGTGGCGGCCTCCTGGCCGCCCCTCCTGCCCCAGGGCCTTTGCACTTGCTGTGCCCTCCCCGGAGCCCTCTCCCTGGGCCCCGGCCTCTCTCTGCCTCCCTGTCCTCTCACGGGGTCCACTTCTGCGGGTCTGTTGGGGCACCTCGCCCCCTCTGTGCTCTCCGCCCCATCCCCGCCTCTCCTGTCTGCAGGCCAGGAGGCAGCCTGTGGGCTGGAGCGTTTATGCTCCCCACGGGACCCAGAGTAGAGACTCGTGTCTTGTCCTGGGCTGTGACCCCGTGCTATGGGCCGACCTCGCACACGGAGGCATGGTTCCGGCCCTGAGGAAAACCCTGGTCCTGGCCCTGGGGGCTGGGGTAGCCTAACTCCTGCTGGCGGGAGACCCCTGCATGCCCCCACACCCTGCCGGCTCCTGGGCCCTGTCCCTGCCGGCCTGGGTCGCGGGGAGGCAGAGCCGGCTCTGCGGGGCAGGGAGGGCCGAGTGTGAGAAGGGCAGGAAGGGCCGGGCCGCGAGGGGCCAGCAGGGTCCCCTCCCTGGCCCCCGGGAGCCGCTGAGGCCGGGCTACGGGCCCCGCGGGCGCTTGGGACCGCCACGTGGATGCAGCCTGAACTTTTCCCTTTTTTGCACGCATGTTCAGGAAATGAGCTTTTTTCTCCTCCTCTTCTGGACAGCTTCCCAGGAGGCTGGGCCTGTGGCGGTGGGGGGGGGGGAGGCGGCCTGGGGCCCAGGAGTTGCTCTTGAGCTCCCCTCCCTGCCCAGGGCTGTCCTCTCTCCTGACAAGTGCCAAGCCACACCCCAACTCCACCCACGCCCCCAGGGCCCAGAAGCCTGAAAGGGGGGGGTGTGGGTTTGCTGGGATGAAGCCAGAGTCAGCTGTGCCCCCAGCCCTGACGCAGTACAGAGTTGGGGGGGTGCCCTGGAAGCTTTCACAGCTCCTGGAGGGTCTCAGCACAAGTCAGTGAGCACACTTGGGACCCTGCGTGCACCGCTAGCCAGCCGTGGCCGTGGCTTGCTCCCCAGTGGGCCTGGCTTTGCCCCCGTGTGCTAGCCTGAGGGTGGTGAGGTGTGCATGGCCCTGATGGGCAGATTCGTGGTGCACAGGCTGGTCCCGGCTGGCTCAGCTCTGCAGCCTGGAGAGAGGGGCGTCTGCTGCCTGAGCCTCAGCTTCCCTGCCTCTGAAATGGTGTTTTGCAAATGCTCAGCCAGTGGGAAGCATTGTGGCCCCGGTGGCCTCTGCTCCGGCCTCCGGAGCTGGCAGGCGGCCTTGAGGGACCACGGGGGCCGGAGCCCCAGGAAGGAGGCGGGTGTGGGGGGACGGGCGCAGGGGGCCCTGCTCTGGTGTCAGCCCCAAGACAGGCCCTCTCCTCAGCCCTGCCATCAGCAAGTCTGAGACTGTGGCCTGGACGCCACCGCTGTTTCTCCGCCACGACTGACTCAGCCTGTGGGGCGCCCGGGGGAGGGGGCTGGGGAGGGGCCTGGAGCTGCTGAAGGGCCCCCCTCCGGGCAAGACTCCAGCTGAGTCCCAGAGCCGGGTCCGGGGCGGGGGCGCGCTGATGAGATCAGATTAGCGGGCCTGCAGCTTTTGGCCCCTGAGCTTAGACACAGGCTGCGCCCCCCGCCCCGCGCCCCCCGCCCCACGCCCTCTGCCTGGAGCCTCTCACCCACCCTATGCCTGCTCTCCAGTGCGCTTTGGAACAGGAAGGGATTTTAGGTCTTTGTGAAGTTTTATTTGGGAAATACAGAAACCAGGTGGACAAAATTAGCTGCATGGAGGTTTTATAACACTTGTGACATCGATGGAGAATGCTTCAAGTGCAGTTTCTGATACTCTTTTCAAGGGAAGTGGAAAAAAGGTTTTGAATTCAGTATTTGAGGAAAAGTCGAATCCCTCGGGATGCAGTTCTAAGCGAGCTTTTATTTCTTTTCCTAAAATTTCAGGAGGAGCTGCTGTGAGCGTGAGGGCAGCCTGCCTCCTGCCTGGGCTCGGGAGAGGCCAGGGCGGGGGGAGGTGGGGATGCAGGGCCCACGGGGCCCGGAGGCAGTCGGGGCGGCTCTAGGCTCAGGCTGGGGCCTGTTCCCTGGGGCTGTGCGGCTGAGCAAGGCAGGCGATGAGCCTGCTGTTGGCTCTCCTCTTGCCACCCAAACCCAGCAGCCCCTCCGTTCCCCAGCTTGGGGCGTCCTGCTCCTCCCGCTCGCTCGCGGCGTGGGGCCCCAGACCCCCAAGGCGCAAGCTGAGCGGTTGCTGTGCTGCACCAGAGATGGCTGCAGAGCATGTGACCCTGCCGCGGAGGGCCCGGGGGGTCCCACGATCAGGCCCTTGGGCCCTGGGACGCCCCTTTCAGGAGGCAAGTGGGTCTCCGCTGCCGACGGCCGGGCTATGCAGCCCAGGCCTCTCTGTTTCTCCCTCTGAGGCTCGTCGGCTTCCCCGGCCAGGGGACCAGCTCGTGGCGGCTCCTTCCCTGACGACTCCACGGCCCGGCCGCTCCTTCCCTGACGACTCCACGGCCCGGCCGCTGCTCCGAAGCTTTCAGATAGAGTCGCGTGTCTGGGCCCCATCCCTCCACTGCTGGGGAGCTGCCCCCCAGCCCCCGTCCCTAATCAGGCCCCAATTATGGGCCCGTGTTACCTACCGGCCAGGGTGCTTGGCCTCCTTAATACCAGTTGACAAGAGGCCAGACGAGAATCTCAGCCAAGGCTTTCCCGGGGCCCCTGAGGCGGCAGTGGGGATGAGAACAGCCCCCAGGTCCCCTTGCTCGCGCTCTGGCTGAGGGGGCGGGGCGAGTGGTTCGGTGGGGGGGGGGGGGGGGGGGGGGGGGTGGCTTAGGTGGCTGGCCCACCCTCAGGTGAGTGGAGGGGGCATGCGCGGGACCCTGCCCCCTGCTCTTGCTCCTGGCTGCTCAGAAGTGGCGACTGGGCTCCTGGTCTGAGTCTCGCCCATAGTTCACCCCGGCCGAGCATGCACGCTCTTCTTTTCAGTCCCTTTTGGTTTCTTGGGCTTCGCTGGTTCCTCAGCTGGTAAAGAATCCTCCTACAACGTGGGAGCCCTGGGTTCGACCCCTGGGTTGGGAAGATCCCCTGGAGAAGGGAAAGGCCGCCCACTCCAGGATGCCGGCCTGGAGAATCCCATGGACTGTATAGTCCATGGGGTCGCAAAGAGTCGGACACGCCTGAGCAACTTTCACTTTGGTTTCTTTGTATTGTCCATTTGCAAGCAGTGATGCTGCGGGACCCAGCCAGTCTCGTGGGGCAGGGCCTCCCCTTTGTGGGCGCCATCTGCACTCGGAAGGCTCCGAGGAGCCAGGAAGGCCGTAGCTTCAGATACTTCATCCCACGTGCTGTGGGTCCAGCTTTCCTCAACCAGGCCCTTGGCCCAGCAGGCCCACCTGGCCGGACATCTGGCTTTCTGTGGCGTCCAGCCACTCTGACCATCCTGGCCCTCTGGGTTCTCCTGGGTGTTCTCAGCCACCCCCTCCCTGCAGGCCCCCTAGCTTTCACCCCTGGGCTCTGACGGCCTGGCCCGCTCCCAGGGGTCCCTTGTTTTTCTCTCAGGCATTGGTGGATTTGGCAGTGACCATCCAGTCCTTGGTTCTTGGTTCTTTCATCTGGTCTTGCCAGCAGCAACACCGACCCGGTACCTCCTGGCCTGCGGTGTGACACCCAGACACCACCCCGCTTGAGCCTCGCTGCCAGCGGGATAGAATCCGTGAGCATTTTGTCCCCTCAGGGCCTGCCTTCTCGGACCGCTCCAGAACCACTGCCTCGGGCTGCGTGTTCTGGAAGCAGAGGCTGTGCCCGAGTTTGAGGTACGAGTGGTCCACACTGGCCAAGGCAGGGGGAGCTGGACTGGGGGGAAAAGTGACTGCTGGTGCTGGAGGCGTGTGAGGCATTGACCGGCCCCGGGGTGCCCCAAGTAACTGCCCCAACAGTGTCCAGCATTAGGCTGAGTGGGTGGACCTCTGGGCCTTCTCGCCGACCCCGAATGTGGGGTGCAGCGGGGAGCTGACCCTGAGGGAGGAGGCAGCTGGAGGCTGAGCTGACCACTCCCCAGGCCAGGCAGCGGGACCCAGGTGGAGAAGCTGCGCCAACCCAGGTCCTGCGGGGACATCAGAGCTCAGCCACACTTGGGAGGCCTGCTACCCTCCCCGGTTTGGCAGCGATGCCAGGAGAGGGCTGGCACAGCCCGGGAGTGGGGTGCAGCCATGGAGGTGTGGGCGCTCCACCTCCAGAGCCCTGGACGCCTCTGGTCTTTACCGTCCGTCTTCCTGGTGGGCTGACGGCTCTGTGGGGCAGGCGTGGGGGGCTGCGGTTTGCCACTGCAGCCACCTGGGCGTGGCTCAGCTGCGTCTGTTTTGAGCACCAACCGTGTGCCAGGCTCTGCTCCTTTTGCAGCGGAGCGCTGGTGCCCTCGGGTGCCTCCTGCGGGGCCCCCACCTTGTCAGGACCCAGGGCTTCCATCCTGCTCCTTCTGTGCCCCACCCTTATCCGTGGGCTTCCCAGGTGGCGATAGTGGTAGAGAACCCTCCTGCCAGTGCAGGAGATAGAAGAAACATAGCTTTGATTCCTGGGTCGGGAAGATCCCCTGGAGGAGGGCATGGGAACCCACTCCACTGTTCTTGCCTGGAGAATCCCACGGACAGAGGAACCTGGTGCGTTACAGCCCATAGGGTCACAAAGAGTCAGACGTGACTGAAGTGACTTAGCACGCGATGGAGCACGCGCGCACTCCATCAGTAGTGTGGTTAAGGGTCCCTCCCTGGGCTCTGCCTGGGGTGATGAGTCTGAGCGAGGAGCCCGGAGTAGCTAGCTGGCTGGACTTGATGCTCTTTTAATCATTCGAAGGAAGGAAAAGGGAGGGAAAGCTTCTTGTTTTAGTTTGTTCATGGGTTGCAGAGAAGCGACCTTTCAAGCAGCTTATGAAACAGCAGTAAACTGTGACTGAGGCAGGAACTGGGTCAGGACGCGCCAGCGCGTGGGTGGGAGCCGGTGGTCCGGCCCTGACCCTGGCTCCTCTGGGGCTCATCTGTCTGCTGGATCAGGCGGGTCTCCTCCGAGGGCTCTGACTCACCTTGGGGGCGCGGTGACTGGATTCACAGGCTGGACTCAGAAGGGTGGGTGGCCACGTGGCGTCTGGACTGGAGGCTCTGTGCTCCCCGTCCACCCGAGGAGACCCATCACCCCTGTCCGAGAGGCCTGTTGCCCTCGCTGTGACCCTGCCACCAATAACCTGCTTCCCTGTGGAATCGCTTTGTTCACAAAGCACCTGCTGCTCTTGCATGCACACGGGGGTTTGATGGAAAACATTTTGGGAAGTTTTTTGGCAGATCTCTTCATTGTCAGAGGAAGTGAGAGAAGGTCCTGGGGAAACGCCCTTGTCTGTGGTTGAGGAAGAGACAAATGAGCTGCTCTTTGCAGGCGGCCATGGGGGTCCCTTATGGACTGAAAGTGCCGTACCCTCAGCCAACCCCCAAGCACAGTGTGGCTGTATTTGCAAATGGGGCTGTGATGAAGGTAATTAAGGGCAAATGAGGTCATAGGGGTGGGGCCCTGACCCTGTATAATTAGTGTCCTTATAAGGAGAGATGAGCTCGCCTGTCCCAGTTTCCCTCCCTGGCATTTGAGGACAGCAGGAAGGGGGCCCTCGCTCGAGACCAAACGGTTGCAGCCTTGACCTCGGACGTCTCATCCTCGAGAGCTGTGGGGAGCACCGTGTTGCTCAAGCCCCCGTCTTTGGCATTTTGTATGGCCACCTGAGAGGACTAAGTCAGGGTCCAAATGTGCAGATGGTCAGCAGAGCCCAGGCAGCAGGAGCTGCGGCTTTGGTTAAGCAGACTCAGCAGGGACGTAGCCGAGAGCGTGGGCCTGAGGATCCTTCGGTGACCTGGAGACCCGGGAAGGAAAGGGGTGACAGGGCCCACCTGAGCGGAGGCAGAGACCCCAAGTCACAGAAGGTTTACAAACCTGGAGCGTGAGCCAACAATTTTGAGTCCGACCTTCTCTCTGGTTAAGGGATTTGGGAGCCGGAGTGCTCGCCGACAACTGGACATTACTTTGCGCATTTTGGCTCGATTGTTGAAGTTAGAGAAATGATTTTATGGAAAACGCTCAGCAGAGTAAATCCTCTGTGCGGTGTGGCCACCACTTTGAGCGTCTCAAGGCCGCCACCAGCAGGAAGCAACATATCTCGGCTGTGCCACAGTCGGGGGGCAGGAGGCTGGGCTGTGTCTGGAGGCTCAGCCGTGGACGGAGCAGGTTCCTCTGGTGGTTGGGAGGATCCAGGCCCTTGCAGGTCGTCACATGAGGGCCTCCATTTCCTGCCGGTCGTCTCTGGGAAGCTGTCCTCGGCCCCTCGCTGGCTGGTGGGGATGGTCTCTGAAAGCTGTCCTTGGCCCCTCGCCGGCTGTGGGGAAGGTCTCTGGCAGGAATGATGGCCAGGCGCTCTGGGATGCTTCAGCAAGGGGAGCAGCCCGCCCAGCGTGGGTGACTTGGCTTCTGCACGGAACTTCATCCTCGGGATTGTTGGGCGTGGAGATGTGCATCCTGAATTTAAATCGAGTTCCTTTTACACACCAGCCAGGGACGCACGGCCCTGGGAGCTTCCCGCCTCCTCCGAGGGCCCTCCTGAGGCCCTGCCGGCTCTGCTTGGCCTGGTCCTGGGCTTGTGGGGAAAGCAGGCCCTGCCCTCCAGTGCAGGGGACCCAGCCAGCTCCCGACCTTGAGGGCCTGACCTTGAGTTTGCCAGGATAGACGCCTGGGCACGTTCACTTCCTCTCAGAGCCCGGCCTGGTCAGGGAGGGACAATGGGAACCGCTTCCGACCTGCCAGGGTCCGGATCCGCCCAACGGGACCAGTGAGCCTCACTGGGAGGTGATGGGCGTCGGGAGGGAGGGTGGTGTCTTAAGGGACACACCCCTACAGGCGGGGCTTCCTAGGACCCTGGCCCCTCGTGCCTTACTGGGGGAGGTGGGCAGCAAGACAGCCCTGCCAGACACGCTTGGCCTCGTCGGTTGAAGCCCAGTCTGCCGCACGTTCTGACTCAAGGCTCTTCCGCTCAGGAAATGCACACACATGGGCCCTGAGAGATGTGTACAAACAGACTTGAGACAGCGCCATGCGCCAGCCAAAAGCGAGAGACGGCCCAACTGTCCCTCCATAGGAAATGGGTAAATAAACCGTGGTGTGTATAGACAAACAGCACCCAGACAGGAAAACAGAGGCTCTCTAGTGATGTCGATACATGATGAACATCAGACTTAATATGCAGAAGAGGCTGCGTGTCAGGAGAAGCCGAGCAGCAAGGTGCCACCGACCCAAAGCTGGGAAGCAGGCAGGCAACAGTGGCCTCTGGGAACAAAGAGGTGGGGGAATGGAAGGAAATGGGGCCGGGGCAAGGCTGGTCCTGGGGAGATGAGGATGCGGGGCTGGGTCCAGATGACGGCAGAGTCTTCCCTCTCAATCCGGGTGCTGGGCTTAGGAGGCCAATTTCATTTTTATTGTCTCTAAAATAAAATATCTCCGTGTTATCACCTCCCCTCTGTCTGACACCAGGGATAACACAGGTGGCTTCCCAGGGGCCACCACAGCCTTCGCACACATTATCCCCACTTAATCCTCTCCATCTGTATGGAACCTCCTCGCCTGTTGCCCCCATGAAACACGGTCCCTTGGGTGGCCGCTGGGGGAACCAGGCTCCGGGTCAGATGACACTTCCCTACACCCCTGTTGCACCTGGGTGGAGCCGAGTGGTCAAGGTCAGGCCAGTGGAACGTGGGGCCCATAAACCTCCCCCCCAACACCCCGCAGTCCCTTTCTGTGCCGACTGGGTGGACACTGAGGCCCAGAAACCACCTGGGGAAGAGCCGGCGTCAGAGCTTCGTGAGCCTGGGTCTCTGCGTGGCTCCCTGGCCTGGAAAACCAGGCCCCCCGCCCCCCCGATCATTAGAAGTTACTGAACAAAATGAGGAAGTGAATCTCATTGTCTTGAGCCCCTGAGATCTGGCCTTCGTGTGTGACAGCCGGGGTCAGCAGACTCTGGCCCTGGAGCCTCGTCTGTTCCCTGCTTTCATGTGGACTTGAGCTGAGAATGGCTTCACGTGAGGCTGGGGTGACTCCCGCCCTGCCGGAGTGGGGCTGGCCTCCTGTCTCCACACACCTCCTGGTTCTGGGATTAGCTGCTTAGTTCATGGGCCTGTGGGCCAGACTGCGCACCCGGGGTAATAACCATGGGCTCGTGAGGTCATAGGATTTCTGGGGCTGGGCGGGACCACAGAGAGTCCTTGCTCCATTGCCTTATTGGACACAGGGAAAGACTGGCCCAGGGTGAGCTGGGTGGGCCAGTCTCGAAGCGACTTCATGACGGGAGGTCTGGAAGCTAAGCCCTGGCGTCCTCTGGAGGCCCAGCCACCTCTGTCCACTCTGGGCCTGGGGCGCTGGTCCCTGCCCTGGATCCAGGAGGCTAGCTGGAGGGTGGGAGGCCTCCAGACTTGGTTTGCAGGTCAAGCAGGTCAAGGGCCCCCACCTGCTTTGCTGGGGCTCTGTGTCCTCCGCATCAGACGGTGTGGAGCAGAAGCCCAGGTCAGAGGAAGCCACGTCCACTGACCCTCTGCTCTTTAACCCGGTGTGTCCCTTCCTCCGCCGGAAGGGTGAAGGGCAGGCCTGACTGCAGGCATCCGTGGACACTCCAGAGACAGCCACCCCTCCACGAACAGGCTCTCTGTGGCCCTGAGCATGCCAAGCCCTCTTCCCGTTTTATGTGGGAGACGCTGACGGGATTCCCCTGGCTTTGTTGATGCGAGGATGTCTCCATGAACTTCCTGGTCTGTCTCACTATCTTCCCTGGTGAAGACTGATAATGACGAGCGAAAGCCTCTTCTGATACTGACTTCTTGACAAACTTAACCTCTGGAAAAATGACCCAGCCTTCAGCTTTCCATCTGGTGGCCAGGGCTGTCCATCCCTGCACGCCTGGATGCAGGACTTTGTTTTCCTCATTTTGTTGGATGAGGGAAGCCTGCTCCGCTCGCCCAGAGGCAATGCTGGTGCCTCCCAAAACCACGGCGCCCACTCAGTGGACCAGGCTACCTGTGAGTGGTTCTTCAGCCTCCGCACAGAGCTCTTAGAATCCTGTGCAGAGAGAACGTGGCTCCATGCATGCCTGCAACCTCTTTGACCTGGAAATGCTTTGTGTCACTTCCTCTTCCCTCCCACTGGTGAGAACTGATCTTGTGGTTCCACGCAGCTGCAAGGGAGGCTGGGAACCATCCCTGGTTGGGCATTGGCTCCCGGCATGACTCCGTATGGAGCTGCCTTTCCAGCAGGTTGATCTGCAACACCACTGGGATCGGGGAGATTGAAGGTGGGTGTTGGCATGCAGTCGTCTTTCTGGCTGAAGCAGGAGGATTCTACGAGGAGGGGCAGGTTCTTAGCATCTCTGCCACTGTCGGTCACTGAGCCCAGAAGAAGCCTCAGAATCCTTCTTAACATAGTGTCTTAAGGGAAAATAAATGAGGGCCAAAGAAATGAGAAAAGCAAGGACTCTTTGTCCAGGACTTCCCTGGCGGCTCAGACGGTAAAGCGTCTGCCTACAACGCGGGAGACCTGGGTTCAATCCCTGGGTCGGGAAGATCTCTTGGAGAAGGAAATGGCACCCCACTCCAGTATTCTTGCCCGGAAAATCCCATGGATGGAGGAGCCTGGTAGGCTACAGTCCATGGGGTCGCAAAGAGTCGGACACGACTGACAGACGTCAATCACTCACTCACTATTATAGCAAAGGAGTCGGGGATCACAGCTTTCCTTTGGTCAGAGACTCAGAGGCAAGCAGAGGAGTGGGTAAGTATCACAGTGGGAAAAAGGGAAAAGATATGCCCTGACTGGAGGCCACTGGCCTGGGAAGCTGTAGAGGGCTAACCAGAAGCAGGCGACCTGTGTGAGCGGTTCGGGTGCATAGAGTGGGTGCTGGACTCAGTTCTTTCCTCCCGATGCCTCACTTTCCTCCGGAGGCACCGGCAGCTTGACTGTAGCAGAGAAGCAGGGTCTGCTCCCTGCAGACAGACACGGATGCCTAATGCTTCCCAGAAGGAAGCATGTTTTTCTCCTTTGGGATTTTGAGGAGTGAAGAAAGCTGCAAATGGCTGAGCCCACACTTTTGGGAGGACACGCTGAAGCCAACTCAGTCCTGAGTCCGTCCGACATCTAGAGAAGGCAGGCGGTGGACACCTGATGTGAAACGTCCAGCTCCTTCTCACCGAAGAGTTTCGGGCTTCACCCACCAGCACCGTGGGGAACAGGCCTCTGCTCTGGTCTGGTTCCCGCTCTTCTGGGTGGGTGGTCCTGAGAGAGCAGTTCTGGGCCCAGTGGCCTGTGTGAGGGCTTCACCATGTGGGATCCTGGGCAAGTTAATGACCGTTCAGAACCTCCCCATGTTTGAAATGGGGGTGATTCCAGTGCCTGCCAGGTGGGGCTGTTGAGGGAGCCGTGAGATAAAGGGGGAGGAGCACTTCGCCTGGGACCTGGCCAAGTGATCTCTGCAAGGATAGCCAAGGGTGCAGTTACCGCGTTTCCCACCGGCCCTCGCTGCACTGCCTGGCCTGTGTGCAGCGGGGCTGTTGCTCTCCTCTTCCCTGGAGGCGCCACCGGCAGAGCCTTTGTGTCCCTCCGGTGCTGCTGCCCAGCTGCTAAGTTGTGTTTGACTCTTTGCGACCCCATGGACTGCAGCACACCAGTATCGTCTGTCCTCCATTCTCTCCCGAATTGAGTTTGCTCAAATTCGTGTCCATCGAGTTGGTGATGCCGTCTAACCGTCTCATCCTCTGCCGCCTCCTTCTCCTTTTGCCGTCAGTCTTCCCCTGCATCAGGGTCTTTCCCGATGAGTAGAAAGCATTGTCTGTTTCTAGGAGGGCTGTGCTCGCCCTCTGTGGCCGGACGATTCTCCCGTCGTCTTCTCTCACTTGCACGCTTATCACCCCGGGTCTGTGTTCTCTCCGTAGTTGAAGAAGGGGCTTTGTTATAATCAGAGCCCCAGACAGGATCCTCCTGTGGCCAGAAACGCGGCCCCAGGCCTGTGGTCACATGGGTAGCCTCGCTGAGCCTGCGTCCTGGGATATGGTAGTTGCGTAACAAAGTCATTCGCAAGCTCCAGGTGCCTCGTACGTGCCAAGCACGGTGTAAATGTTTGCTGCTTTCATGGAAGAAGAAGAATGGTTTTGTCCCCGTATTTAGGGAAAAGACTCTGGGGTAAGTGATCGGCCGTGGGCCCTGCCCGGGCTGGGGGCCGGGAGCTGTGATCCAGGGTCGCCCAGGTAACTGCTCCCACGGCCTGACCTCGTCTGTGCCTATGGTTTCACTCCCCTCCACGCCCCGCCTGCTGGCCTCCCAGCCCCTCCGGCTGCAGCTCAGTAAGTGTGGGTGAACACTTGCCGAGCGGTGGAGCTGGAACACAGACCTTTGCTGACTTGTATAAAATCCTGTACATGCCCTCGGGACTGGGGAAATGAGTGTCAGGGAAGGTTTTGGAGAAGATGGGACCTGGAGTTTATCCAAAGCTGGTAATGGTGCCCCCCCGTCAGGCCACGTCCGCTCCCAGAAGGGCTGTGGCGAGCCTCCTGCGGGTGGCCTGTGTCTCTGAAGGCCTTCAGCACCAGCATGAAGTCGCAGTCCGTGGGTTTCAGAAGAGCCTGCTCAGCCCCCACCCAGCATCTGCTAGAGATTACGAAGTCGCCCCCTCCCCCATCGAGTGTTCCTGGTGTGCGTGTTCTCTGAACAGACAGGGAGGATTAAAGCGAGTTCCAGGGTTTTGTGCAATCTTTGAAGATAAGGAGTCCAGTTGGGGTTTGGAGCAGAATTCTTTGTGCTGCCAAGGCATTCCTGAGCATCCAGAGGCACAGAGAGTCCCAGCTTGCCATGGGGGCTGTGGCCCGGGGTCCCGGGTGGACGGTGTTTCATTCAACATTCATTCATCCGCCCACCCCCACCCCCGCCGGGCAGAGAGGTGCTGGATTCCTCCTCGGGGCTGGTGTCTTGCCCAGGACTGAGAGTACAGTGGTGAGAGAGGAGGAAGAAAAAAAAATCCAAACAAAATCCCAGCTTGTTTCTGCTCCAGAGCAGCCAGCCCTGTAGGGAAGAGAGATTTAACCAAGTGTCTGAGAACCGAGTGCAAGTACCTGGGTGAGAGGTGCCAGGAGGGCCAGACCACAGAAGAAGCGAGAGGACCAGAACTCATCTCAGGGGCCAGAGGAGGGGCTTCCTGGAGGAAGCGGCATTTGAGTCAGATTTTAATGAAAGGTTCCCTTCCCTGGTGGCTCAGAGGCCCAAGACTCTGCCTGCAGTGCAGGAGACCCGGGTTCGATCCCTGGGTCAGGAAGCTCCCCTGGAGGAGAGCATGGCAACCCACTCCAGTGTTCTTGCCTAGCGAACTCTATGCACAGAGGAGCCTGGCGGGCTACAGTTCAGGGGGCTGCAAAGAGTCAGACACGCCTGAGGGGCTTGGAGGAGCTCGGCAGGGGGGGACAGCCTGTGCCCCGTGGCGCGAGAGTGGCTGGTCCCAGGGCCCCAAGGAGGTGAGTGAGTGAAGCAAAGGAATGGAGGGTGACGGTCAGCAGGTGGGGCCGGGGGATTGGAGCGAGGTCCTGGAGTGGACCGCTTCATTTCTGAGCGATCCTGGCCTTTGGGACGGCGAGGGGAGGGTGGCAATCCATGAAGCCGGGTTCCAGAGTTCTCGTTCTCTGCTTTCGGCTCAGCTGCCAAGAGGAACTGAGAACCAGGTGTCATGTCAGGGTCACAGGGACCCCGTGGCCTTCCCGGGAGGGGGCGGTCTCATCCCTGGGGACCAGGACCGTTCATCCTGCAGAGGGTGAAGGGGTGCAGTCAGGAAGCACAGATTCCCCGGTTGGACAAATCGGCAGCATTTGGGGTCTTCGAGGTTGGGGGACCATCGCCCCAGTCTAGCTCTCAAACGCTGTTAATGCCCCAGAAGAAGACCCCACACCCATGAGGTGATCCCCTCCCCCGCTCCTCCCATCTCCTGGCCCATCTGCTTCCTGTCTCCACGGACCTGCCTATGCTGGGTATTTCACGTGGGTAGGACCCGATGAATGATACGTGGTCTTCATGCCTAATGCTGAGTACTTCATGCTGAGTGCGGCGTTTTCGCGGTTCATCCACCGGTGGTTTCCTGGACCGGTACTTTGTCCCTTTTTGTGATTGAATAATATTCCACTGCACAGCTAGTCCTCGTTTATTTATCCATTTTTTCTGCTTCTGTCAAAGCCCATCAGACCTTCCGCCCTGGAGGCAGCTTGCCTTCCTGCCGTGATCCGTGTTCCAGGAGTGGGTTCACCTTCCCCACCCACACGGCCTCCGCCAGCCTTAGACGGCCTCTCAGGTGCCAGCACAGGACACATGGGCTGCCTCTAGCCTCTGGCTATTGTGCACTGAGTCTCAAAGGACAGCGCCCCAGCTCCACAGGGATCTTTGTCAAGCTGACGCAGTAGCTAAGTCCTTAAGGAGCCTTTTCATATTCTATTTGTTTGCTTTCGGCTGCGCTGGGTCTGCGCTGCCCTGCGGGCTTTCTCCAGTCGCGGGAGTCGGGGCTGCTCTCCAGTTAACGGTGTGCTGGCTCTCCGTTTCAGCGGCTTCTCTCGTGGAGCGCAGACTAGCGCAAGCAGCTTCAGTACCTGCGGTGCTCAGGCTGGGCCATCCCACGGCGTGTGGAGTCCTCCCTGGCCTCGGATGGAACCCGTGTCCCCTGCATCGGCAGGCGGATTCTTAACCCCTGGACCAGCAGGGAGTCCCAGGGCTTTTGTATGTTCCAGCAGCCTGGTAGGTTCTGGGTGGCAGGAAGGAAGACGGGACCAGTGGGCCGTGGCGTCGTGGCCCCATCGTCCTGCTGCCTGTACCGCGTCCGGCCGCGGGCCCCCGGAAACATCCTGCCGGACCCTGTGTTGGTGAGTGAGATGCCCTGTGAGGTCTTGGCGAGTGTTGTTGGCAGAGGCCGTGTGGACGGGAGAGGTGAACCCGCTCTTGGAACACGGATCAACGAAGGAAGGCACGTTGCCTCCGGGGCGGAAGATCGTGGGGGTTTGGACAGACTCGCCTTGACACAGGGGTGCTGGGCAGTTGCGCACCATCAGCGGCCCACTCAGCAGTAGTGGCCAGGCCACCGCCGCATGGAGGGGAGGAGCGGCGGGCGGGTGGGCGGGTGCAGAGTCTAACCCGTGAGCAGACTGGTTTTGCCTTCACTGTTCGAGCACTGGGTGGTGGGCCGAGAGGCTGGCTGACTGCCCCCCGCCCCCACCCAGGTGTGCTTACACCAGTGCCCCCCAGAGGCCATTGCCTGCAGACCAGCCCACCCGCTTCTCCCCAAAACCGCCGGGTCTCTGACCTTCCAGCCCTCTCCTAACACGCTGCTTGCCCCGTGCCCCGGAAGCGTCGTAGACTCGAATCTCCTGCTTCTCAGTCATGCAAAGTTGATGACAAACACTCTGCTTGAAGCTCTATCGGGCCGCCCCCCCCAAGTGGAGGCGGGGCTGGATCACGGCGCTGTGGTCCTGACACGCGAGAGCCACCAGCCAGCCAGTGGATGGGGTGGGTGGAAACTGCACCTTTAGGAAACCATGACGTGCACGCTGAGAAGGAAGGCTGAGTGGCTGTTTCCTGGAGGAGTGGCGGGATTAGCTTCCCCGCACCGAGGTCTCATCGTGTACTGAATGGTGCAAATCCGCAGCTATTTTTTACTGTTTGGTAATACTTTTAAAATTTTGCAACAAACCCATTCAGCAGGCAACCAGCGGATACATAAAAATCACGCTTGACAAAACGATGAATTTTTATTTCCTTTTCTCAAGAGAGTGGAGCATTTAACTTGGATGAAATAGGAGTGGATATTGAACTCTGGGTGGGGCAGCGGCTAGAGCACTGAGTGGGCAGGAAGCAGAGGAGATGACCATGGGCGTGGCGCCAGCTGGTCGTCAGGGGGTGGTCATCTGTGGGCAGTCACCTGGGGCGGGCACCAGGGGGCAGTCTCCAGGGGGCGGGCACCAGGGGGTGGTCTCCAGGGGGCGGTCATCTGTGGGCAGTCCCCTGGGGCGGGCACCAGGGGGCGGTCTCCAGGGGGCGGGCACCAGGGGGCGGTCATCAGGGGGCGGTCTCCAGGGGCGGGCACCAGGGGGCGGGCACCAGGGGGTGGGCACCAGGGGGCGGTCTCCAGGGGGCTGAAGGTGACAGCAAAGGCGCCGCTGCGGCCCAGGGACACGCGGGTCCGAAGCCTGTCGTTTTCTTCAGACAGGACGTCTGTTCTTCAAATTTTGCTGTTTTTTTTTTCCATCCTGAGTCTGTGCACACATCCTCAGAAGGAATTTCCAAGCCATCAAGCGACGCCTGTTTAGATTGGCTCCATCAGTCATCTGAAGCAAGAAATCAGTTAAATTAATTCCAAAAATGTTTTGATTTTTAAAAATCCAGTGGATAGACTATAGGTAAAGCATATGGAAGTTCATTGGAACAAATGCGGAACATCTGAGGTGCTGCCAGTCCTGGTGCAGATGCAGTGAAAGCAAAACAGACTCTTCAACACTGAAGTTCTGCTCGTTTTGAAAGTGATTACAAGGAGATAAATTTGGGAGGATCATAGCACTCTGCTAAAAACATGCAATATTTTGACTAAATTAAGCCAAAACTATGGTTTTTCCAGTAGACATGTACGGATGTGAGAGCTGGACCATAAAGAAAATTGAGCCCCGAAAAAATGATGCTTTTCAATTTTGGAAAAGACTCTTGAGAGTGCCTCGGACTGCAAGGAGATCAAGCCAGTTCATCCTAAACGAAATCAACCCTGAATATACATTGGAAGGACTGATGCTGAAGCTGAATCTCCAGTACTTTGGCCACTTGATGTGAAGAGCCGACTCATTGGAAAAGACCCCGATGCTGGGAAAGATTGAAGGAGGAGGAGAAGGGGGCGACAGAGGATGAGATGGTTGGACGGCATCACCGACTCAATTGATATGAATCTGAGCAAACTCCAGGAGAGAGTGAATGACAGGAAGCCTGGTGTGCTGCAGTCCACGGGGTCACAAAGAGTCAGACACAAGTCAGCAACTGGACAACAAGAACAAAGAAACCAATTATTACTGGGGACTGGGTGTGGTTTGCCCAAAGTTCCTCATTGCATTTAAGCCAGCTTGATGTGCAGCCAATAAATATGGAAGGTGGAGTCCTTCAACTATATAGATATTTATATATTTTATATATTCGCACAAATATGCAGATTTATATATACACACAAATACACAGAATAAAGTGAACCGTAACGTTTGTCTCAAAGGCAAAGTGCAGTTAAAGGGAAATCCCTGCAGAATATCAGTGTGTGCTTTCTTAACCTGCTGCTTGTCATCTGAGTTCAGGAATGTTGGGGCCATTGAAGAGTTATCTGGGATGGTATTGGATATTTTGGAAAAGGAGTCTTCTGTGACTGATTGAAATTTGCTTGGACAGCTTTAAACAAAGGATTTGACAAATGGAGCCAAGGCATGTGAGCTTTTGAATCTTTCAAGAATTGTGATGATTGAAAACAAAGTTTGCAGAGTTGAGGCTGCTGATGCTGGTTGCTGTAAAAGCAGAGGCAGCAACAGACACTTTTAACTCGAGGGCTCAGACAGCACGTGAGATCGAATTTCAGACTGTACAACTGCGCTTCGGAAAATCCTACTTGTGGGAAGAATGTTTGGAGGGTGCTTTTAGGTTTAATTGGATAAATTTATATCCTGAAGCTAAGTGGGACAAAATGGAGAAACTGTTCAAAAGAGTCATATGTGGAGACAACCCACTTGAATCTGCCCATAAATACATCTGCTGACAAGAGGCGTTCTGAGCAGAGATGCACTGAGGAGAGTATATGGGCAGAAAACGTGCACATTTCAGCAAAACAAAATCAAACAAGTAAAACCTGCGACTGCGGAAATCCTCCATCCCGCAGAAACGGCACTGAACTGCCAGGTATCTCAGCATTTTTCAAGGGGCCTGGGCAGCTTTGGTTCTGGCTAGTTCCCTGCTGCGGTGGTGTCCGTGTTTATAATCCCTGGTTTAGGGCCAGGAGCTCAGCTCAGCTCCTCAGCCGTGTGGATCTCTAACACCAGTGTTTATTTTAACTTGATCTTAAAAAGAATGTTTTTTTCATGAAATTGCTGCCAAACGTTCAAGTTTACTGGAATGAACTCCACTTTCCCAAGGCCCCCTCTAGCCCTTTCTCTGTGAACCATCGTGTTTTCATCCCAGGCACAGCCTCTTGACACGGCTTCCCAGGTAAAGGGCCCGCCCACCTGTCAGTGCAGGAGACGCGCGCTCTGTCCCTGGGTCGGGGAGAGCCCCTGGAGGAGGAACTGTCAACGCACTCCAGGACTCTTGCCTGGAGAATCCCACGGACAGAGGAGCCTGGCGGGCTACGGTCTGCGGGGTTGCAGGAGTCGGACATGACTGAAGCGGCTGAGCACACGCTCTTGAGAGAGGCTGGGGTGCCCTGTGGGGGGGACGGATCCGCGTCCCCACGGCCAGGCTCAGGGAGAGAGGTGGTGTTGGCCTCACCACCCTCTGCATCGTCTGGGGAGCATCTCCATGTAAGCTCCGTCTCGGCACTATGTCCACGTGTCCCTGTAGCCAGGACCCCACGGCCTCCAGACACACTTGAATGGGTGAATGAATGAATGATTAGCCTCCCGCCTCAGGGGCTCTTGCTGACGCCCACCCCCCGCCGTCCCTTGACTCAGCCCCAACATACCCACCCCCAGGGCCTCTGCAGGGGCTCCTCGTCTGGGGGCCAAGTGGGCTTCTGTCCAGGCTGCTGGAGACCTCCACCTCCAGGAAGACAGCTGCGTGAGGGGTCCCCTGATGCTCCCTCCAGCTGCAGACCCTGACACCCCCCAGAGTAGGTTCCCATCTCCCCCTCCCAGAGGCCTCTGTCTACAGGGGTGCCACAGGTCCCGCACAGAGCCTGCACACCTGGGGAGGTCCCTGCAGCCTCTGCTTTCTGCGCTCCAGCCTGACTCAGCCTCTGCTCTGCTGCCCCCTTCTTCTTGCAAGGAGTAGGCTCTGGCCCTTTCTTCTGCGCCCAAGTGCACGGGAGAGGGCAGCTGCCAGCCTTAGGTTTGGGGGGAACAGAGGTCTATGGTGTTGGAGAAGACTCTTGAGAGTCCCTTGGACTGCAAGGAGATCCAACCAGTCCATCCTAAAGAAAATCAGTCCTGGGTGTTCATTGGAAGAACTGATGTTGAAGCTGAAACTCCAATACTTTGGCCACCTGATGCAAAGAATGGACTCATTGGAAAAAACCCTGATGCTGGGAAAGATTGAGGGTGGTTGAAGAGGGGGATGACAGAGGATAAGATGGTTGGAGGGCATCACCGACTCAATGGACATGAGTATGGGTAAACTCCGGGAGTTGGTGATGGACAGGGAGGCCTGGAGTGCTGCGGTTCATGTGGTCACAAAGAGTCGGACACGACTGAGCAACTGAACTGAACTGAACTGAGGGCTGGTTGCTCCGAGCCAGCTGCCTGACTTTCTCTGAGCTTCTGGTGATAGGGGATGGAGCCGGCCTCAGGACAAAGGAGCCTCAGGGTGGGAGGGATTCCAGAGGGCGGGTGGGCCCGGGCCCGGATCTCAGATGGGGGTGCTGGAGGAAGACCGTACTCCTCAGTGCAGGGCCAGTGGGCCGGGCCCCTGCGAGGATGGAGCAGGCAGGTGTTCAGCTGATGTGGCCGTGGGGCCTGGACCCAGCCTGGCTCTTTCCTGCTCTCAGAGCCCAGAGCTTACCCAGGCTCCTGCTGCGGCAGCAGAGGGCAGGGCCTGAGCTGGGGAGACCATCTCTGGGAGGTGGAGGGCGGAGGTGGGGACGTGGCATCCACAGCTCTTGCCGGCCGGCCTGCTGGTCTGTGGGAGGCCTGGCGGGGTGACTCATCGGAGCTGAGCGGAATGGGGCCCAGCTGTTCCCAGAGCCGCCGGGAGGTCCCTGTGTTGCAAGCTGAGCAGGGAGGGGGCAAGCCAGCACTCCCACCTGCTGACCTCCCCGGGAAAGGCCACCGCAGGCCCCGGACCAGGGGTCCAGCCTGCAGTGCTCGGCCCTGAGAACCTGAGCCTCTGGGTGCCAGATCCGGAAGATCCTGGGTGCACAGCATGGCCAGGCCCATGGTTGGGTCTGCAGGGCTGGACCACGATGGCTGTCCCTCCTTATATGGGGGCCTGCGATGAGCAAACCCAGGTGCCCAGAAAATCAAGTAACAGGCCCAAGGCCCTGAGGTCCCTGGGGCTGGAGCCCAGAGTTTTCTGAGAACCCACCGCTGCTGTCTGCCCTGGGAGCTGTGGTCCAACCCAGGTGGCAAATGCTGGGGAGGGGCCGGTGCCCCCTCCAGACACACGAAAGAGGATGCTTCTACCCCCTAGCAGGAGGCAGCGTCTGGGAGCTTCTGTCCCCAGCCCCTGGCAGACCTCCCACCTGATCCGAATCGATGGGTCTTGTGATGTTCGAGTCTCCAGCCCCCCAGGGCTGCCGGAGCCCACATCACACCGTGAGCCGTGAATGCCCAGGCTGGACACTGGATCCCAGATGTCCCTGTCCACACCCGAGCTCACACCCGGGAGCCGCTCCCCACCAATCCCGGGTCCACCCCTGACCCTGGCCTCGCCCTCTCCCCGTGAAGTCCCCGGTGACTCCGGGCTCGCAGCCGCCTTGCTCGAACCTCCACCTCCATCCGTGGCTCCTCCTCCTCTGTGTCTGTGTCTCCTCTTACAAGGATGCCGGTTGCCAGGTTGAGGGCCACCCTGACCCAGGAGGAGTGTGTCTCCAGCCTTAACTCATCATGTCTGCACAGACCCTGTTTCCCAGAGTCACAGTCTGAGGTTCTGGGTGGTCGCACGTTTGAGGAGATGTTAGTCTACCTGCTGCTGCTGCTGCTAAGTCGCTTCAGTCGTGTCTGACTCTGTGCGACCCCATAGACAGCAGCCCACCAGGGATTCTCCCCTGTCCCTGGGATTCTCCAGGCAAGAACCTGGAGTGGGCTGCCATTTCCTTCTCTTATTTTCTTACAAAGAAGCAGAGTTAGAGGACGCAGGAAGCAAGGCTCCTTCGGTTTCCTGCCTGCGGGCCCCTGGTCGACAGGCGTGTTAATATTACGTGGCCGGATCCTCGTGACACACGAGACATCGTTGCTTGCATGCATTCAGGGCCCGTTGAGACGCTCCACGTGTTTCCACCCGGCTGTCTATGCGCGCCATCTCTGCTTACAGACATCCTTCCCCTGGAACCACGTCGGGCACGCCTGGAATCCACCCTTTAGGATTTCCTGCAGAGACAGTCTGATGCTGGTAACTTTCTCCACTTTCATGGTCCTGAAAATGTGTTTATTTGGCCCTCATTCTTAGAAAGCATTTTCACTGGGTATGTTTTTTTTCAGGGCATGGAGGTGGCCTTTCACGGGCTTCTGGTTTTCATTCCTGCTGGACAAGTCACCCATCAGCGTTACTCACCAGAAAGCCAGCTGTCTCCTTCTTTGGCTGCTTTTCAAATACGTTTGACCTTTGAACACCACGGGCGTTGGGGGTACCGACCTCCGCACCGCTGAAAATTCACATAACTTTTGACCTCCCCAAAGCCTGACTACTAATAGCTTACTGTTGGCAGAATCATGTGATACCTTAGTCAGTTACGTGTATTTTGTATATCATATGTACCGTATACGGTATTTTTTTTTTAATAAAGTAAGCTAGGAAAAGAAAATGTCATTTAGGAACTTGTAAGGAAAAGAAAGTACATTTAGAGTACGGGACTGTGTTTATCCATACTGCAAGGCTATATCATCTGTTTACAGGATGTCCTCTGCCGGGACTGACGCCAACGCTGTCTTATATGATACCAGGCACAGGACGTGTCATATGTACACTAGAACTGGACATCGAAAGTGAAAAGATCATGTGAAAAATCACATTTTTTATAGGTGTAACGACTCATGAGTTGATGACAAAGAAGCGACAGTGTGGTTCCGTTCTGGCCGCCTTGTATCACCAACACAACTGCTTCACGTGACCTAATCTCACACTCTTGAATTTTTTTTGCTTGTTTTTCTTTAGTTGCTAAGTTGTGTCCAACTCTTTTGCCATCCCAGGGACTGTAGCCTGCCAGGCTCCTCTCTCTGTCTGTGGGGTTTCCCAGGCAAGAATAGTGGAGCGCGTTGCCATTTTCTTCTCCAGGGGAACTTCCCGATCCAGGGATCAAACCCACGTCTCCTGCATTGACAGGCGGATTCTTTACCATCTGTTTCAGCCATCAGGGAAGCCCCAGCCTAACAAATGAATCAGTATAAAATGTTTACGACATACAGGGAATTACCTGGGGGCCCAACGGTTAGGACTCGATGCTCTCACTGCTGTGGCCCGGGTCCTATTTCTGGTTGGGCAACTAAGATCCTTCAAGCCGTACAGTGTCCCTGCTCCCTCAAATGTTTATGACATACAGTTCAGATCAGTTCGGTCACTCAGTCGTGTCCGACTCTTTGCCACCCCATGGACTGTAGCATGCCAGGCCTCCCTGCCCATCAGCAACTCCCAGAGTTTACTCAAACTCATGTCCATCGAGTCGGTGATGCCATCCAACCATCTCATCCTCTGTCGTCCCCTTCTCCTCCTGCCCTCAATCTTTCCCAGCATCAGGGTTTTTTCCAGTGAGTCCGTTCTTTGCATCAGGTGGCCAAAGTACTGGAGTTTTAGCTTCAGCATCAGTCCTTCCAATGAACATTCAGGACTGATTTTCTTTAGGATGGACTGGTTGGATCTCCTTGCAGTCCAAGGGACTCTCAAGAGTCTTCTCCAACACCACAGTTCAAAAGCATCAATTCTTCAGTGCTCAGCTTTCTTTATAGCCCAACTCTCACATCCATACATGATCACTGGGAAAAACCGTAGCTTTGATTATATGGATCTTTGTTTGCAAAGTAATGTCTCTGCTTTTCAATATGCTGTCTAGGTTGGTCATAGCTTTTCTTCCAAGGACCAAGTGTCTTTTAATTTCATGGCTGCAGTCACCATCTGCAGTGATTTTGGAGCCCCCTCCCCCCAAAAAAATAAAGTCTGTCACTGTTTCCACTGTTACCTCATCTATTTGCCAAGAAGTGATGGGACCAGATGCCATGATCTTAGTGTTCTGAATGCTGAATTTTAAGCCAACTTTTTTACTTTTCTCTTTTACTTTCATCAAGAGGCTCTTTAGTTCTTTGCTTTTTGCCATAAGGGTGGTGTCATCTGCGTATCTGAGGTTATTGGTATTTCTCCTGGCAATCTTGATTCCAGCTTGTGCTTCATCCAGCCCAGCATTTCACATGATGTACTCTGCATATAAGTTAAATAAGCTGGTGACAATATACAGCCTTGATGTACTCCTTTCCTGATTTGGAACCAGTCTGTTTTTCCATGTCCAGTTCTAACTGTTGCTTCTTGACCTGCATAGAGATTTCTCAGGAACTAAGATCCTATAAGCCGTATGGTGTATCCCCCCAAAAAAATGTTTATGACATACAATGTTACAGTCATATTTATATACAGTCATATTTATAATACAATATTGGAAATACTGTTACATTAAAAAACACGCCCCTGATGGTAGGTTGATACTCAGTTTCTGGGGCACCTCCAATTAGGAGAGAGAGAGAGAGGTACACTGTACTGTAATGCAAGCTTTTTGGAAGCAAAGTTATAAAACAGTAAGAAATCAGTCACACTATTTTATCTTAACTGTCACTTACTTATGCCTAGGTAAGGGTAGACTAGCATCCACGTAGGCTTTATGCATTCAAGACATGCGTAACTTTTTCTTAAATTTTTTTGCTATTTCTAGGCTATGCAGTTTGTCTGTGAGTTTTTTTCGTATTGTCCCGAATCCATGTATCCATCCATCCACCCACCCATCTATCTATCATCTACCCACCCATCCAGGTATCCACCCACTCATCCAGGTATCCACCCACTCATCCATTAGAATTGCTGGAACATATTTAAGCTCTATTTTTAATTTTTTGAGACCCGCTGTACTATTTTTTAGTGACAGAGGTAATTTACATTGCTAGCAGCAAAGAGTTCCCTTTTCCCAAAGTCCTTGCCAATGCTGTTTCTTATCTTTTTGGCAATAATCATTCTAACAGGTGTGAGGTGGTATTTCACTGTGGCTTTGATTTGCATTTCTCTGATGATTTGTGATTTTGAACATCTCTACATGTACTTGTTGGTTATTTGTATATGTCTTCTTTGGGAACACGTCTGTTCAGTTACTCTGCCAATTTTTAAACCAAATCATTGATTTCTGTTACTGAGTCGCATGTGTTCCTGATATAGTTTAACTGTTAGCCCTGTATCAGGGACGTGATTTGCAAATATTTGTTCCTGCTTTGCACCTTGCCGTTTCACTTTGCTGGTATCTCCCTCTGCCATGCAGAAGATTTTAGTTTGATGTAGCTCTGCTTGCTCATTGTTACTTTTGTTGCTTTTGCTTTTAGTATCAAATCCAAAATCTTTCTTCAACTGTCTTCCAAAGTCCTGTTAATGTTGATATTTTGATATCTTACCATGAATTATTAATGTTTTTTAATGGCATCTGGAAGGGTGAATCCTTTCCAGAGTATTTTTAGTTAACTTGGCTCAGAGCCATCAAAGGAACCAGTATGTGTGGCAGTCGCAGCCTTACAAAATTTATTTCTTAAACAATGAGACTTGAGACGACTCCCCGATTCGTGGGCTACAGAACGGATGCCGTGTTAGCAGCCGTGGAAACAACACTGACCTCACCGTACGTCATCAACCCCATCGGAGCTCTTGGGTGACCAGGAGCATTGTCAAAGAGCAGTCCTATTTTGAAAGGAATCTTTTTTTTTCTGAGTAGTAGTTCCCAATGATGGGATTAAAATGTTCCACAAGCCATACTGTAAACAGGTGTGATGCCATCCAGGCTTTCTTGTTCCAGGTACGGAACACAGGCAGAGTGGAGCTAGCGTTACTCTTAAGGGCCCCGGATCTCAGCTGGCGCGTGAGCGCTGGCTTCAGCTTCAGGCCGCCAGCCGCGCTAGCCCCAACACGGGAGTCAGCCTGCCCTCTGAAGCTTAGGAGCCAGGCACTGACTTCTGCTCTCTGGCTGTAAAAGGCCTGGTGGCGTCTTCTTCCAGGGGAGGCTGTTTCCTCTCCACTGAGCGTCTGCTGTCCAGGGCGGCCTCCCCCGTGGACGGTCTCAGCCGGGTCTTCTCTTGCTGCTTCGCCTGCCCGCGCACGTGAGGAGGCGGCTTCTCCCCCGAACCCTCGCGAGCCAGCCCTGCCAGGTTCCGAGTTTTCTTCTGCAGCCTCCTCACCCCGCTCAGCCTTCACAGAATTGAAGAGATGAGGGTCCTCCTCTGGATGAGGCTTTGGCTTAAGGGAGTGTTGGGCCGGTCTGATCCTCTGTCCGGACCACCGGAACTTTCTCCGTACCAGCAGGAAGGCTGCCTCTCTTTCTTATCATTCGTGTGACCCCTGGAGCAGCACGCTTAATTTCCTTCAAGAGCGCTCTTTGCCTTCACACCTTGGTTAACTGTTTGGTGCAAGAGGCCTAGCTCCAGGCCTGTCTCAGCTCTGACACGCCTTCCTCACTGAGCTCCATCATCTCGAGCTTTGATTTAAAGTGAGAGACGAGCGACTCTTCCCTTCCCTTAAACACTCGGAGGTCACGGTAGGTTCTTAATCGACCAAATGTCACTACTGTTGCGTCTCGGGGTAAAGGGAGGCTGGATGAGAGGGAGAGAGGCGGGGGAGAGAGGTGGAGCTGTCAGAACACACACGTTTGTCAGTTGAGTTCGCTGTCTTACGTGGGTGCAGCTCACGGCTTCTCGGATAATGACAAGAGTAACACCAAAGGTCACAGGTCACCATAAAGGACCTAACAGGAATGAAAATGTTTGAGGCACTGGGAAAATTCCCAAAATGTGACACAGAGACAGGAGTGAGAAAACGCTGTTGGGAGAATGGAACCAATAGACTTGCCTGACACAAAACTTTAATTTGTAAAAAAAATGACATGTCTGTGAAGTACAATAAATTGAGCTTTGTCTGTATTGAAAGACTCTCCTGTCTCTATTGTATGTTTTTGCTCCTTGGTCGTAAGTGAATAGATCATATACATGTGGGGTTTTTTTGGGATTCTCAGCTCTCATCCCTTGGTTCGTGTGTCCGTTTTTTATACCAGTACCATACTGTTTTGATTACTATAGTTTTGCAACATAATTTGAGAGCAGGAAGTGTGACTCCTCCAGCTTTTCTTCTTTCTCAAGATTGCTTTGGGGACTTCCTTGGTGGTGCGGTGGTTGAGAATCTGCCTGCCAGGGCAGAGGACACAGGTGTAATCCCTGGTCCAGGAAGATTTCACATGCTGAGGGGCAGCTCAGCCACGACTGCCGAGCCCACGTGCTGCCACTGCCGAGGCCCACCAGCCCTAGCGCCATGCACCACAGCGGGAGAGAGGCCGCCAGAGTGAGGAGCTTGTGCACCCAGCTGAGGGGAGGCCCCTCTTGCTACAAGTAGAGGAAGCCCAGGCGCAGCAACAGACCCAGCACAGCTGAAAAGACAAAACTGCTTTGGTCATTTGGTTTCATAAAAATTAGGGTTGCTATTTTATTTTATGTTTGAGCTGGGCCCCAAGGCCTGTGGGATGTTGCCTGCCCCGGGATTGAGTCTGGGCCATGGGGGTGAAAGCCTGGAACCCTAACCGCTAGTCTACCAGGGAGCTTCCCTGGTGTTTCTGTGTGTTTTTAAATGATTGCTGTGTTATTTTATTTTCAGATGTAGCATTTTATTTGAATATTTTTAGGTCATTGTGCGGCGTGTGGGGTCTTAGTTCCCTGGCCAGGGACGGGACCCGTGGCCCCTGCAGCGGCAGCACAGTCTTAACCACTGGGCCAGGGCAGACCCTGTTGGTTCTATCTCTATGGAAAATGCCATTGCGATTGTACTGAATCTGCAGGTTGCTTTGGGTAGCATGGACATTTTAACCACACGAATCCTTCCAATCCATGACTGTGGAATATCTTTCCATTTATTTGTAACTTCTTTAATGTCAAGGAAAATTATTTAAAGATTGAAAAAAAAAAGAGCTATCCTTTTTAAGTCATCTTGGGGCATTATTCAAGGGCATGCAAGGAGTGTTCTTACCTGGGGAACGTGTCCGTGAACTTTGCTCTTTACTTTAATTAAGAGTCCGGACTTTGTGACATTATGTTAACTCGGAGGCTTGCAAGCGGCAGAAGGCGACCCCCGGGGTCACAGTTCTCTTGCCTGTGGGATCCTGGTCTGTGTCACCTCTAACTCACCCGTCCTGATCCTCAGACTGCCTCACCCTCTCTCTGGCTCCTGTGTTAACGAGCTCATAAATCACTGATACAAATTCATTTTATATTTGTGTGACAGCCTTGCTTCTGGTCGGAGAGTCGGGCTTGGATAGCCTCAAAGAACGCTGAGCCACCGCAGCGTGTCCTGTGTGCAGACCACAGGCTGGTGTCGGGGGTCTCTAGCAGTCTGCGGCTCCCCTCCACCCAGCTCCCCTGTCCCGCGGGGCCCATCACCCCACTGGGCTAGGGTTCTCCTAAGGACCAGATGGGACCCGCTAAGCTCTGGAGGAACAATTGTAATAACCAGACTAGGAGTAAGCCTTGGTCTCTGTGGCCTCCATAGGCAACAGGCTTCATTTAAAACTGGGGGGAGGGGATCAAAGAGACACCCCCGCCCCTCCCCCAGTGGACCCTTACCTGTGGATGCTCCTCAGAGCTGAGCTCCCAGACCCGTGGCCCTGGGCCTCTGGCTTATCAGGAACTGGCGCTCTGAGTGCTGTTGAAACGGCTTTATGAGCTGGAACTCCCACGCCACTTGAGGCTCCCCCTGAAGGGGTCTGTCACGGCACGAATGTGATCGCTGCCGTCACCACGCTTGGCTTTAGGCCAGCTTCTTCATCTGGAAGAGAACTCGCACTTCTTAGCGGGGACCCTCTAATCCCCCCACGCCCATCTGCTTTCTGTCTTGACGGATTCGCCTCTTCTGGACATTCCGTGTGGATGCGGTCATCGAATCTAGGGGCTTTGTTGGCTGACGGGAGCAGGGAGGCTCAGGAGGCCCCTGGTGACCCTGCTGGTGGGGCGGGGACCTCAGACCCCCAGCCGTGGCTCCGGGACAGCCTCACCGGCCATCCTGCGCCCCGTGGGCATTTCCTGAGCACCAGCCCTGGGCTCGGCTCCGGGTCGGGGTTGGGAGATGCCCGTGAACAAGGGACACATGTGCCCACCTGCCCTCGAGACCCAGCCCAGCGGGGGAGCAGTGACCGTTCGCTCAGGGGGTGGGGGCTGTGGCGGGGCGGCGGTCCTTCACCTCCGGTCACTGTGGGCCACCCCCGGCAGAGGGCCGCTCGCGAGGTGCCCCCTGAGGTGGACCCTGGCCTGGATGGGGCGCCGTCTGTTTGCACTCAGCCTCCGCCCGGCCAGGGTGACGTCACCAGAGCTCTCGGCCTGGTGGGCGCTGGCGGCCGGCCCCCGAGACAGCTCAGGCCGGGGCCCCGCTGGGGGGCGGGGGGACCGGGGCCTGGCCTCGCGGGCGGGGGTGAAGGCTGCACAGCCTCCCGCAGCCCCGGGCTGCCTTCCTGTTGCTCAAGGGCTGTCAGCGCACTAGGCCGGCCAGGCTCTGTGCATGGGCCCAGCCGTGTGGGGAGGCCGCCCCGTGTCTCAGGGACTTACCCCCTCCTGCTGCCGGTGACCGCAGAGCAGGGCGGGGCCCCTGGGGCCGCTGGGCCGAGAGTCCAGGCCTCGAGGGGCTCGGGCCAGGCCCCGCCGCCTCCTGAGATCCCCAGTTCCAGCTCCGACGCTGGGGTTCTGACTGTTACTAACCGCCCCCATCCCCACCCTGTGCCAGCCCAGGGAAGCAGCTGGTCACCTTTAACCCTCCCAGGGTTCCTGTCCCCACCATCCAGGTGAGGAAACTGGCTCAGAGACCTCAGGAGGCCCGGAGGCTGAGACACACGTCCTGCCGCCCTGAAGACTGTGCGCTGGGCTCTGCCCACGGGCCGGTGGCTACTGCCTCGGGTCAAGGGGCCTGGACACAGGTCCTGAGCCTGTGGCCTGTCTGCACGGGAGGCCTGGGGGCCCAGCAGCTCTGAGCTGCTGTCTCCTCCCCTTGCAGAGTGTGTGCGTGTTGGGGGGAGTGTGACACTCCCTGGCGGCTCGCTGGAGGGCCGGCTGAGATGACAGGTGTTCTGGGGCCTGGATTTGAAAAGCAGGGGAAGGACAGGGGAAGGGCCGGGCCCCCACAGGTCACGGCGTCTCCAGGTGAGCGCCAGGGCTGGGAGCGGTGGTCAGAGGCTGTCAGGGCCGGGCTGGCGGGGGTGTGAAGTCGGGCCGGGTGGGGGGGGGGACCGAGCCTACCTCCCAGGCTTGCTGCCCCTCCCACCGGCGCCTCCTCCCTGACTGGCCGCTCGCTAACAGACATGTCTGCTCAAGGTAGGGGCCTCTCCCTGGCACCCAGAGGAATCTCTGAGGGCCTGCTGGGGAGAGCGCCTTACAGCGTGGTCGCAGCGGAGGCGGGGTCCTGGGGATCCAGGGGCGGTTGCCGCCTTTCCTGCCTGCTCCTCGGGTCCTGAGTGCCCGGAGCCAGGCCCCCGGCATCCCTGCCACGTGCCCCTGCCCACGGGGCCTCTGCGGGCTCTTTCCACTGATGAATATTGTCATTCCTACAATCTTTGAGCTGCTCCCGCTCAGAGGCCTTTTCTGTGTGTGTCACTGGGTATGAGGGGGTCATGCCTGACACGCTGTCCTCCCTGTTCCGTCAGCCCCCAAGGCAGCCCCCAGGCTGGTTAGATGTCTGTGGGCTGTCGCAGGGACAGATATACTTGGGATTCTTTTTTTTTTTTATTTAGCTGCGCCGAGTCTTAGACACAGCACGCGGGATCCTGGTCTTTGTTGCAAAAACCCATCTAGATCCTGGCTCGTCCCTTCCCTCTTAGGAGCGGACTCTCAGAGCCGAAGGCTGAGAGGCTCCTTCCTGGGCTTGACTCCCCTGCGTCGCCCACTGAATAAAGCCCATTTTCAACTTTTAGAATGTGCATCATTTTAGGTGACAGCTTCAAGTGTAGTGAATTGAGTAGTTCAGTTCATTCAGTCGCTCAGTTGTGTCCGACTCTTTGTGACCCCATGGACTGCAGCACTCCAGGCCTCCCTGTCCATTACCAACTCCCGAAGTTTACCCAAACTCAAGTCCATCGAGTTGGTGATGCCATCCAACCATCTCATCCTCTGTCATCCCCTTCTCCTCCTGCCTTCAATCTTTCCCAGCATCAGGGTCTTTTCCAATGAGTCAGCTCTTCACATGAGGTGGCCAAAGTATTGGAGTTTCAGCTTCAGCATCAGTCCTTCCAATGAACACCCAGGATTGATCTCCTTTAGGATGGACTGGTTGGAGGCTTCTCCAACACCACAATTCAGAAGCATCAATTCTTCGGCACTCAGCTTTCTTTATGGTCCAACTCTCACATCCATACATGGGGTTGAGTAGGGTCTCCCCAAAGACGTGCTTCCCACCCCATGAACGTCAGATGGGACCTTACGTAGGAATGGGGTCTTGGCAGGTGTAATTAGTTAAGGCTCTGGAGGTGAGATGGCCCTGGATTTAGGGTGAGTCCTTATGAAAGAAGAGAGACTCATGGAGACATAAAGCAGAGGGTCACGTGAGGATGAACAAAGACCAGGGTGACGCGACCACAAGCCAGGGCCTCTTGGGGCCTCCCAGGGCTGGAGGAGGCAGGAAGGTCACTCCCTGGAGCCTCCGGAAGGAGCACACTCCTGTGACACTTGGATCTCAGGCTTCTGGCGTCCAAGCTGGGAGAGATGACGGCCTGTTGAATGAACGTCTTTGCTTCCAGCCCCTCACTTGTGGTCACTTGTTACAGCAGGCCCAGGACACTCACAGGCCATGTCAGTCACCTCGTGGGGAAAGGGGTTGCTCTAAATGCCTTCCCTGGGGCTTCCCGTGAGTCTGAGTGAACTCCGGGAGTTGGTGAAGGGCAGGGAGGCCGGGCGTGCTGCAGTCCATGGGGTCGCAGAGTCGGACAGGACTGAGGGACTGAACTGAACTGAACTGGGGCTTCCCTGGGGGTCCAGTGGTTAAGATGTTGCCCTCCAGTGCAGGGGGTGTGGCTCAAGCCCTGGTCAGAGAGCTAAGATCCCCCACACGCTGCACGGCCAAGAGAGCATAACATAAAACAGAAGCAATATTGCAACAAATTCAATATAAAGACTTTGAAAATGTTGTGGTTGTTTGATTTTTTTTAAAAAATGAAATTCCCTCAGTTGTGTCCGACTCTTTGCGACCCCATGGGCTACACAGTCCATGGAATTCTCCAGGCCAGAACACTGGAGTGGGCAGCCTACCCCTTCTCCAGGGGATCTTTCTGACCCAGGGATGGAACCCAGGTCTCCACAAGGGACGCCCAAGCGTACTGGAGTGGGCAGCCTACCCCTTCTCCAGCGGATCTTCCCGACCCAGGGATCGAACCGGCGTCTCGCCTGTTGTTCTTGTTGTTCGGGTGCTAAGTGGTGTTTGACTCTCTGGCCCCATGGACTGCAGCCCGCCAGGCTCCTCTGTCCTCCACTAACTCCTGGAGCTTGCTCAGACTCATGTCCATCGTGTCGATGACGCCATCCAGCCATCTCATCCTGCCCCCTTCTTCTCCTGCCCTCAATCTTTCCCAGCATCAGGGTCTTTTCCAATGAACTGGCTCTTCACATCAGGTGGCCAAAGGCTTGGAGCTTCAGCTTCAGCATCAGTCCTTCCAATGAATATTCAGGACTGATCTCCTTTAGGATGGACTGGTTGAATCTCCTTGCAGTCCAAGGGACTCTCAAGAGTCATCTTCAGCACCACAGTTTGAAAGCATTAGTTCTTTGGCGCTCAGACTTCTATATGGTCCAGGTCTCACATCCATACATGACCACTGGAAAAACTGTAGCTTTGACTAGACAGACGTTTGTTGGCAACGTAATGTCTCTGCTTTTTAATATGCTGTCTAGGTTTGTTATAAAATGGGCCACATCAAAAAATCTTTACAAAATAGGTTCAAGCCTCCCCCCCAGCTGCTCCCCAGGGGCCCTGGCCGTGGGTGTTCTCAGTGAGCCCTTCACAGAGCAGCAGACAGGCTCAGAGATGCTGGGAAGAGGATGCTGAGTCCCAGCCCACGCGTGTTTGGCCTCAGGCGATGCACTCAGCCTGTTTTGCGCACGGATTTCAGAGGGGCTCAGGGGTGGATGGTGTGGGTCCCTCTGGTCTCCAGCCTCTGCTGTCTCCCTGCATTCACAGGGCCCCTCCCGGTGCCTCCGCTGGCTGGTCCCTTGCCCCCCATCCCCACCCCAGGACCTGGTTGGGTGAAGTGTTGTCCCTTCTCTGTGCTGGAGATGGCACCAGTCCTGGCGCAACCAAGACCCAAACCTGAACTGTGGCCCCTGCCATGGGCGGGGCTGCACGGGCCTGCCTGGGAGGAGGGCCTCTGGGGCCTGGATTGGCCTGTCCTCCTGGTCTTTTGGTGATGGCCGCAGGGCTGGCCCAGATCTCCAGGGACCTCGTCTCAGCAGATCTGGGGGCTTCCCAAGCTCCTCTGGGTGCAGCTGGTCTGGGTCCTGGCAGCGTCTGCATCTCGGGTCAAGATCCAAAGCCCTCCACGCTCATGTAATCCCAAATAAAGGCAGCGCTAACCCGTTAAATAAGTATGAGCATGTCTAACAGAGTTTGGTTTTGCCTTAAAAGTTGTTTATTCCCCTAGAAACTTCTGTTACTCACATTTTGCCCATCAGCTCTGAGGGGTCCAGGCAGGTGCCTGCTCTGCCTCCCAGGAGCGGAGGCCTTGTCTCCCCGGAGCTGACTGCCTGCCTGCCGCCCTTTGCCCAGTCCCAGACCCGTAGGCTCCCCTGAGGTGGAAGGAATGAGATGCCGGCTCCCTCCTCTGCCTGCAGACGGGCTTTTGGTGCCCTTCCCCCCGGGGGCTGCGTCCACCCTCTTCTCTCTGCTTCTTTCTTCTTCTCCCCACCGCTCATTTTTTATTGTTATGAGAGTTTTCAAACATTCATCATTTCAAACAAAAAGGGAAAGAAAAGAGACCTATGCTGGCCCATGCGGCCGCCACCTGGACTCGGCAATGGCCCTGCCGCCTTGTGGGGGGACGGGCCCCTCCGGCACCGCCTTCTCTGTTGACGGGGTTCACGTTTCCCGCCGGCCCTTTCTTCCCAGTCTGCCCCTCCCCGCTCGGACACCTGAAGCCAGTCCCTGTGCCTGAGGGCCCCCAGCTGCGTGCTCGCCTGTCCAGACGCCAGTGGACAGACGGATAGACGGCCTGCAGCCTCCTGTGCCTGAGCCCCTTCCCTCTCCTCCTCTCTGGCCTAATAACCTCTGGAAAGAGAATGGCAGTCACCCTGACGCTCCCCCTTCAAACCTTGGCCCGCCTCTCCTGGAAGCAAGGCCAGGCTCCAGGGTGAGCCCGAAGCCGTCCTGGTGCCCGAGAACCCAGCCCCTCTGCACTCCATCAACCCTTGGGTCCGTGTGTCATTTCTGCTGTTGTGCCAGGAGGCACCTTATGGCTTTGGGGTTGGGGCTGTGGACTGTGATTTCACGTCTCCCGTGTGGCTCCGCCTCTGGTCTGTTTCACTGGAGGACACGCCCCACCCCTTCATGTTTTCCCAGGACACTGACTCACGGACGCTTTGGAGAGCAAGCCGGTTGCCTTGCAGACCATCCCAGCCTGGAGATCCTCGGATGTCATTTTCCTTGGTTCCCGTCACCTGTGCTTCAGCTGCAAAGCCTGGATGAGGGACAAGTGGGCGCGTTGATAAGAGCACTTGTCTGACCGGCACCGCATCCTTCTGGGGACCCTCACCAGGCCCCTCTGCTGTGCCAGGAGCATCAGGACCTGGCTTGTGCCTCCCCGCTGTGGGGAGGGCCCGGGGGCTGCCCTGTCTCAGCCCAGCTGCCCCAGGGCCCAGGCCCGGGACCCCAGCCCCTAGGGCCCCTGGGGCTGCTCCGTGCTGGGCTCCCAAGCCTCCCCTGATTCTCCTCAGCCGTCCAGCTGCTTCCGGCCCACTGGACCTTCCTCAGAGAGAGGCTGGACCAGGTGTGGGGGCGGTGGGCCCGGGCTCCTGTTCTGTCTCCCGCTTCACGCGGCCCTGTGGGCTCTCTCTGCTGGAAGGCATGCAGCAGAGTGACGGTGAGCGTCAGGAGCCATCGCCATTCCACGGCCTCTCCTCTGTCCTCTCCTCCAGGGAGCCAGCCTGGGTTCAGACGTGCTGCCGGAGAGTGCAGGGTTGGGGCCTCTCACCCGCGTTCTCGCCGCCAAGCTGCAGAGATGCACAGCCTGACATGCACTGACGCGCTGGCAGCCCTGAGCCCTGTGCGGGTCCAGGCTGTGAGGCGCAGCCAGAGCCGCTCAGATGTTTCCACTCAGCGCTTGGCACAGATGCCCCAGCAGGGAACAGCGGCCCGGGCGTCAACTCAGGAAAAGGCCGCTGCCCTCTGGGCGTTTGCAGTCAGGCCTCCTGGGGCTGCTCCTCCGATGGTACAGCGGGGAGGGGGTGCAGGCAGGGGGCAGCCCTCCGACCCCTCAGGATGTCAGCTCTGGCTGTTCCCTCTGGCGTTGTGTACATGTTGTACACAGAGCCACCGGCAGGGCCAAGGGGACAAGACTTTTGTGTGTAACCCAGGGAGATGGAGGCTCCACGGCCTGGGCAGCTCTGGGGTGTTGGCCGCCAGTGAGAGGCCCTGGAGACCAGGAGCTGGGCGTCGGTGGTGCAGTGGAAAGAGGCGCTTGGTTGCCAAGACCCAGAAAGAGCTGGAAGACCTGACAGACGCTAACCCAGAGCCCGCAGCTCTCTGCCATCAGCTGTGTGTTCTCAGGACTCTGTGGAGTTTAAAAGAGCCCAGACTTCATCCTTCCAGCTCAGGTACTAATGGAAGTCTCACCTCATTCCACGAGCATCCCAGACAGCTCTCAGGAAATACGCAGAGTGAAGTATTACAATGTGGACGCAGGACAACCCGGGGGCCAAGGTCGGGAACCAGAGGAGGTGCCGGTCGCACAACACCGAGAGCCTTCTGAACGCCCTTAGAGTTTCCTCTTCAAGCGCTGACAGTGCTGAATCTTATGTTCTTCATATGTTCCCACAGTTAAAAAAAAAAAAATCTTACAACAAAACAAAAATCGGGGCCAGGGAGGATTGCAACTGGAATGGGGAGGAGCAGAGGAGGGCTTCCCGCCGCAAGGCCATCCCAGCTGAAGGGGCAGAGCGGGGTTTGCCCTCGGCTCTTCCGTCGGCAACCGAAGCGCAAAGGAAACACACTCAGGCCATTGGGAAAACAGAGGGTGAGCCCCTGCGCTTTCCAGCCTGCATGGGGGACAAACGGCTGATAAAACGTGACAGGACGAAAACATTCCAGTCCTGGCGGGCCCCCCAGCGGTAGGAGGCCCCTGATAGAGCTGCCTCTGGTCGTGGGGACGGCCATGTGAGTTCCACGGCAGGGGAGTCTTGTGGACTCTCCAAGAAACCTGGCCCGGCCTCCCACGGGGGAACAGGGAGCTTTCAGAGCATCTAAGGCCCACAGGAACCGGCACCACGAGGGAGACAAGGAAAGAGACGCTGAGAATCTGTGGGCCAAACAGGAAACCCAAGTGGAAGGAATGCTGGACCCCTGACCCAGCGGTTCATGCCCTGAGAGCGACAGGCCGGGGCTTCCCTGGAGGTCCAGGGGCTGAGATGCGGCCCTCACAGTGCAGGGGACGTGGGTTCAACCCCTGGTCAGGGACGATCCCGTGTGCCCTGTGCTGCGGCCGAGCTAAAATAAAAGTGACAGGCCTGGAAGAGGGCCGGGTGCCCAGGGAAGGGGAGACCAAGGGCTGCCGACGTTCCAGGACCTTCCGGGAGGTGGAGGCTCGGGGCCGAGGCAGGGAGGTCTGTGTGAGTGGGGGGCTCCGCTCTGCACTGGGGCAGTGGGGGCTCGGAGGCGCAGTGACTTGTCGAGGGAGCAGAGCCTTTTCTCCCGCACGTTCCTCGGGAAGTCTCAGTGGACATGGCTGGTAGACGCCAGCCCGAGACCTGGCTCTTTACACCACAGGACATTTGAATCCCCTCCCCACTTCAGAAGACTCAGAAGCTCTGGAGACACTGTAAGAAGCATCCCTTTGAAGGCATGAAGGAACTCAGGAGAAATGAAGGAAAAGTGGAACACATCCTCGAGTGGGGTCGGGGAGGCACTGCTGGCCTGGCTGAGCCTGATCCAGGGTCCCGGGGGGTCCTGGAGGGGGAGTGATGGGGCCTCTTTCCCCCGCCACCTCGCTGCCCAGGTCTCCCTGGGGGCTGCCTGGGTGTCCCCACAGGGCAGGGGGTGTGGTGGCACGGCCCCAGAGAGCCTGGGGAGGCTGCAGTGACCTTTGAGACCCGGTCTCAGAAGTTACGCAGGCCAGCCCTGCTTCTGGGCAGGAGGGGATCACCATCCTGGGGACAGGAGGAGGGCTGGAGAACACGGACGATCCAGAGCTCACGGCTGAGAAGGGAACTCACGGCTCAGAGTCGGGCAGCAGGGTGACTGGAAGCAAGCCGCCCCAGACTCAGGCTGGGACCTGGGGGCTCAGGGCTGAGAGAGGGTCCTGAGGGATCAGACAAACGGGAAGGACCCATTCCTCATCAGAGACATCCGTGCTGACGGCAGGCTCTCAAAGGACAGCAGCGGGAAGCCGAGAGGAGCAGAAAATATCTCACTGTGCTCCATGAGTGACTCCCCGTCCACCCACCGAGTACCCGTGAAATGCCGTTTAAAAGTGGATGAAGGCAATGTCAGACACGCAAGACGCGAGCTGGAGCATCCCCACAAGCCCTCAGGAAAAGAGCTCAGAAGGACTGTGATGCAGGCGGAGAGGGTGGTCCAGAGGGAGAAGGAGGTGCCGGAAGGAAGGGTGTGCCAGACCTTGTTTAGAGACTCCCACGTGTTTACCAAACACAGGGCGAGGTCGTGCTGGGAGGTCGGGGTGCGGGGCGCCCGGGCGCAGCCCTGGTCCCCTGCAGGCCGAGGGCCTCCACTGTCTCTGGGGCACTCCGGCGGGCTTGCAGAAGCACACGCGTGTGCACACACACACGCACACACATGCATTCAGTCTGACTGGTGCTGCTGCTGGAAGAAATGGGAGGAGAAGAGACCCAGCCGACACCAGCCTCGTCCACTTCGATCGCAGAAAACAACTCTCCCGGGAAGGATACGAGAGCAGAGCTCAAACGCGGCCAAGGACAGCAAGAGAGCTAGGACAGCAAGACAGCCAGGACAGCAAGAGAGCCAGGACAGGGTTATGGGGTGCAAGGGTCGATTTCTCTTCTGGTTTCAGAGAAAGGTAGAGACATCAATGTTCCGCTTAGCTGGGCCCATCAACCCTATAAAGTGACGTGAAAGCGTTAGCCATCCGATTGTCTGACTCTTTGCGACCCCACGGACCGTAGCCTGCCAGACTCCTCTGTCCACGGGATTCTCCCGGCAAGAGTACCCGAGGGGGTTGCCATTCCCTTCTCCAGGGGTCTTTCTGACCCAGGGCTCAAACCCAGGTCTCCTGCATTGTAGGTAGGTTCTTAAACATCTGAGCCATCCTTAAAAACAAATGAAATGGGAACAGCAGCAGAGGGGAAAACTGGAATCGAAAAGAAGCTCTGTCCATGGGAAGACAGGACGGGGCCTCTGAGGTCTTGGATGGGTCAGAGGCAGGAGCAAGCGCAGAGTGATTCCAGATAGGCCTGAGAGTCACGTGAAGCCGCTCCCTCGTGTCCGACTCTGCAACCCCACGGACTGTAGCCCACCCGGCTCCTCTGTCCATGGGATTTTCCAGGCAAGAAGACTGGAGTGGGTTGCCATTTCCTTCTCCAGGGGACGGTCCTGACCCAGGGGTTGAACCCGGGTCTCCCACATGGTAGGCAGATGCTTTTACCGTCTGAGTCACCATACCTGTAAACTTACCAGTTAAAAGACACTGATGGATTGGAAAAATATAATAAACCCAGGCTGTGCTGTTTACGTAAAAGGTCCCTCCTAAGGGAAGAGAACAAACAGGGCCGTGGAGGGCCTGGGTCTTTGGCGAGCGATGTCTGGAGTCATCCTACCAGAGGTCATGCAGAGGTCAAGGGGCAGTGGACTGTGAGGTGGAGGAAAGCCCAGCCTTGCTCCTGCCTGCCGCCCCTTTCCGCCGTCCAGGGGAGCAAGGCCTGCAATCACGCCTGTGATGAAGTAGCGGCCCCTGGAGCACCGCCCGTCCTCTGTGCTGGGACGTGAGTTTTCTACCAGAGGGAGCATGGGACTGGATGCGTCCGAAGGGCAGAGGGTGGGACGTGTCTGATTTTTTTTTTTTTAAAGAAAACAACTTTACTGAGACGCGATTCGAGTACGAAACATCCCCCGTTTTGATACGCGAATCAGCGGCCTTGATTCCCTCGTGACGCCGCGCCGGCGTGACCACTCGGTGTCATCACCTCAACAGAGACGCTGCTAAGGGCCCCCGTCGCCCCCGGGCCCTGCACACCTCCCACCTGGCCCCCCTCTGTGGGTCTGCCTGTCTCCACATTGCACGCGCGGTGTCTGCGCTCTTGTCTGGCTTCTTTCTTCAGCATCACGCGTCCCTGGGGTCGCAGGAATCGGCGCTTCACGTCTTCTCACGGCTGAGTCCGTTCCACGGCAGGGCTGGGCCGTGTCTTATCGGCCCTTGGTCTGCTGGTGGACACACGGGTCTGTGCTTCAGCTACTGTGGAGGTGCTGCTGTGAGCCTCTGTGTCCCTGCTTCTGGCTCCGTGGGGTGTGTACCCAGGGGTGGAATCCCTGGGTCACCTGGAAACCCTACATGGAGCTTGAAGATTTCCGTGGCGGCTGCACCCTTTTACATCAGTTGGTGTTTCACGCACCCCTCTGCGTCCACAGTCTGTCTCTCTCCCTTCTACTCTCTGCCCCTGGGAGACCCCTCTGATTTCCTGGTGGGCTCAGCTACTGGGTGATGGGGGAGAAGAGGAGGGCGGGAAGGACACAGGCTGAGGGACAACCCCTGCCCATGAGGTCATCTCGGTGGACCGTGTCTCCTCTCAAGCCGGCTTCTCCACATGGGGTCTGGAAAATGCTTCCCTTCCTCCATGGGGGCTTGGACGGCAGCCCCCAGGCACCATGCTGTCCGTAGTGTGCCCGCTGCAGTCGCTGCTTTGAATCCGAGCTCTGCCGTTCCCTTACCACTGCTTTGGGAATAAACCTTCATTGAATTACGCCTCCATCCTCCAAGTGGACAACCCACCTTCCAACCCCGGCCTCTAGCTCTGCTTCTGGAGAAACCAGACTGCACAGAAACCCCACGAACGTTGGGGTCTGCGGCATCTGGGTCGTATTCCCTGAGCCCATGCTGTCCTGCGTGGCTTATCCTGCAGGCCCCCAGGCCGGGCGGGTGGTGGTTGTGCGTCCAGTGGTCCAGGCCCATGTGTCTGTCCAGTGTCGGCCAAGCTGCACGGTCAGGGGTCAGCCGCACCCCCCCACCACCCTTGTGGCCCCATCACAGAGAGGGCCACTGGACGGTGCTGCTCTGTACTTGGTGAGGTGTTTGAAATATTTTGCACCTAAAACTGTAAATCTTTTCACGTAAAAATAAGCCATGTTTGGGGCCTAAGGGAGCAGATGACGGGGGGTGGGGGGTGCAGAGCCTGCTGGTAGGGCTGGGGCTCTGAGGCAGCTGCCCGGGGAGGCTGGGCCTCGGCCTCGAAGCCTGGAACAGGGCTCCGCGAGCCGGGCAGGTCTGGTGACATGGGTGGGCCACCCTAGGGTGGGGGTGCTGCTTCAGCGCCCTGATTTTTGGAGCGGGGACCCCTTCTGAGGTCCAAAGCCAGGACCTGTGGGCCAGAACGTACCTGGGCTGTTGGGGAAGTGGCACAGATGTCTGCGTAGCAATCACCCCTGCGGGGCTGCCCCGGGTAGGGAGAGCAGGCGCTGTGACCTGGGGAACAGACCCAGGCCCTCAAGGTCCTTCCCAGAGCGTCTGGTTCAAGGCCACGCCCGCCCACCTGCTGGGCCCTGGGGCTCCGACTCCTCGGCTCCTCATCTGGGAGACGAGGTCCCCTGGCGTTCCAGGACACCCGCCTTCTCCTAGGTCTGGCCTCCTCTCTTTAGCATTTTCTTAGTTTAACCAGCACTTCTGAAGAACTTGCCACCTGCCTTGACTGTTTTTAAACATCGTGCAAATTTTAGCTCACTGAGTATGTGACAGCCCCATCAGACAGGCGCCTTTACGAATTCTGTTCTATGAACAAGAACCTGCAGCAGTCAGAGCGCGTTCAGGAACCAACCCTGAACTCCGTCAAGGCGGCTGAGTCTGGCTCAGGGTCCCCCGGCCTTCTGACTGGGCTGCAGGCACCGTCTTCTTGTGACACTGAAAACTGCCCCGGAGTGAGAGATGGGGGGCCCTGGGCCGCTGTAGCTGGCCCCCCCGGCGCTGGGGCTGGATGGAGGAGCTTCCGGCCAACGAGGGAACTGGCAGCTGCAACCTGCTGGCCGGGAGGCAGTGGGCTCGGCCTCTCTGCTCCAGTGGGGCTGGCCCGGCAGCTCCTCCAGGTCTGGGGTCCCAGCAGCCCAGCGCAGGAGCTCATCCCGCCCGCGCCCTGGCCTCTCACCGAACATGGCCCCTGTGTCCTGTGTTGTATGAGTGATTTCAGGGGAGCCTCAAGGAAGCAGAGCTCCCCGAACACTTGGAGCTGGGCTGGACTCGTGTCCACCCAGCCAGGCGCCTTTGCTGCGTGTTCTGAGTCTGCTTTCCCGGGCCTCCTGGGCTGCAGTGGTCCCTCCCTGGAATGGATGTTTGGGGACTGCTCAAAGAACATTCTAGAGGAGTGACGTGACATCCATCCATCAGAGGGGCCTTGCAGGGTCTCAACACTCCCCCCCTTGAGCTGCTTGCAAGTTCAAGCTTCTTGGGGGGGATTCTCCCTCAACCAAGCACATGGGGGCCTTCCTCCCGCCCCCCTTGCTTCCCCTAGGAGCTGGAGCATTGGACCCAGACTGGAGATGATCAAACACACGATGAGGGAATAAAGTGCAAACAAGGGAGCCAGACCACGGAGGCCAGCTCTGTGCTGGGTCCTCCTTCCCTGCGTCTCCCAAGACCGGTCATGTGGAAATTAAAGTTCCATCTTCCAGGAAATTAATGAAAACCGCATTTACGAGCAGCTGTTCTCGGGTGTGATCTCTGTTAAGGGGCCGGTGGGTCCAGGAGTGAACTGTGGAGGCCTTGTCCATCCTGCCTTTGTAAAGGGACCTGGGGAAAGCAGCGCTGGGTGGGGTTGTGGGGGCGGGCGGGGGGCTCCTCGCTCAGGGCAGCTGCAGGCACGCGGTAACTGGATTTAGTCTCACGGGGAGACACCCAAGAAGCTGGTCTTCTTTTAATGGTCTTCTCTTGGGGCGCTAAGTGCTGGTAGAGGAGTGAGGTTTACTCTGGGGCTCAGTGCGCACCCCTAATGCGTCAGCAGCCACCGGGGTACCCGGCAGCTGTTGCTCTAATTAGCAACCTAAGCATGTTTTTGTTACCTGAAGGGGTGGCTGAAATTTCTAAGATTCCATATTCTGGCCGCTTCTGTTGCAGCAGCCGAGCTGTGTGCTGAGCATTTTACAAGCATCACTTGATTCTCTGTTTGCAACCAGCTATGAAGAAGGGTTCCCTCTCACATCCTGTTTACAGAGGTGAAAGCAAGGGCCAGAGAAGGGAGGCGACCTCCCCAGGGTCGCTCAGCTGGGAAGCGGCTCCCATCTGCCGTGGGGACACCTGCGCTCCACCCAGTGGAGGCGTTTTAGGGAGGTGTGTCCCAACCCGAGGCCAGGTGGGGCGGAAACATCAGCTCAGACGCTGACTCCCTGCTCCCTTGCCCGGCGGTGCCACCTGCCACCCGCGGTGCAGGAAGGGAGGCTGCCTGGGTTACCCCAGGCCAGACGAAGGCGGGCTGTTTTGCCACAAGCTTGCCCTCTGGCTGCTCACCTCACTTCCCGTCTCAGCCCCGAGACTGCCCTGTTGGATCGAGGGGGCAGAAGGTCTTTGCTGTGTTGTGTTAGAGTCCTCTGCATGGGAGCCTCACAGATGATGGAAATAAAATATTTACCATTTGGAGCAAAAAGCCCTGCGAGCAAAGGGGGTGCGATGAGCAGAGGAGGGCCAGCTGCAAACAGCTGCTGCCCAGCTGTGGCCGTGGGGGCGGGCACTGGCCTTGAGGCTGGGCCACGGCCGCTCTGTCCCTCCGGCCGTTCGGGGCTCCCAGGGGCACACCTGGGGCGCGTCTGCCCACCCCTCCAGGCCCAGGCCTTCCTCCCGGAGCCTTGGGCCTCGGGCCTGCAAAGCATGTCCTTGGACGCCGCCCGAGCCCCTCCACCGTGCCCCACTCTCCGCCCACCCCCCCCGGCCCATCAGCTCCCCTCCCCGGCTTCCTCAATGACCAGCTGTGGGGTTGGTGAGGCCAACCAACCGTGACCAGCCTCCCTGCCCCCTCCCAGTGGGCCCTGCAACCCCGTGGAGACGCCCAGGGAGGCCCTGGGGGACCAGGGGGCGAGTCCAGCTGAAAGGACCTGTGAGCACTCTCATCCAGGCTGCCCCTCACTCAGGGAAACTGAGGGCCAGGTGGGAAAGGGGCTGCCCAGACTGCTGGCTCCTGGACCGCGAGGCTGTGTCCAGCCCCCTCCACCGCTGCCGTCCTTGGCTCTGGTTTTCGGAGGAACGCCGGTTATAGTACGCAAGGTGACGTGCGCTGCCACTTCACTTGTATTGGACCCTCGTGACCCCGTGGACTGTGACCCTACTCTCGTGACCCCAGTGGACCGTGGCCCTGTGGACCGTGCCCGACTCTCGTGACCCCGTGGACTGTGACCCCGTGGACTGTGGCTTGGCTGGACCACGTGGCCCATGGCCTGACTCTCGTGACCTCATGACCTCATGGACCGTGGCCCGACTCTCGTGACCTCGTGACCCCGGGGACCGTGGCCCAACTCTCGTGACCCCCGTGGACCGTAGCCCACCTTGTGTGACCCCGTGGACTGTGGCCTGACTGGACCACGTGGCCCATGGCCTGACTCTCGTGACCTCATGACCTCATGGACCATGGCCCGACTCTCGTAACCTCGTGACCCCGGGGACTATGGCCTGACTCTCATGACCCCATGGACCGTGGCCTGACTCTCGTGACCCCGGGGACCGTGGCCCCCAGAAGTGAGGCTGAGGCTGGAGAATTACTCCCTTATTAATGGAGTGCACACTCTAACCTGCTCTCGGTTCCCAGCTGGGCAGTCCACCCCCCACTCCCTGCTGTCCCCTCTCCCGGGACGGGGGACTCAAGCGCGGTGGGAAGGCTGACCTGTTGTCTGGACGGTGAGCCCCGAGCTCCTTGCCATCGGGCCAGGCTGCTCTTTCTAGGGCCCCTAAAGCAGCCCCCGGCGCCCCTACCCTCGTGAGGACCCAGGGAGGGTCTGGCGGTGCCTTCAGGGAGACAGGTCTTAGAACCCTCCTGGGTGAGAGGACCCAGAACGTGGCCGGGGGAAGCCTATGTGAATGGTCCCCAGGCCCTGCCCCTGAGTGACCTCCACACTGGCCTGTGCTGACCCAGGGACCCACCCCTCACGTGCAAGACAAGGGCCCTGTTGAATCTCAGGTTCAACCAGGAAGAGTCCTCCCACCAGTGGGGAGGGCTCTGGAGCCAGAAGCCAGGGGAGGGGTCCTCGAAGATTTCGTGGCTGGCCTTAGATGACTTCCTGGAGTCGGCCGAGTGCGGACGCATTGCCCCTCAGCCTCGCTGGGGAGCAGCATTCCGTGTAGGGGAGGGGGCTGCTCGGCCAGCCTGGCTGGGCGCCAGCAGGCTAGAGGGGTCGCAGCTCTGCCTGGGGTGGGCAGGGCCCCTCGTCCAGCATCTGCAGAGCCCGTGGCACCCCAGGCTCCCTCCCAGGACGGTGGCACCTCCCCACATTCTGCAGGATGGGGCGGTCCGCTCAGAACACAGCAGAGTCACCACGACTTCCTGCTCTGCAGGCTGGTCTACCCTGCAATTTGCTGTTAGTCAGAGTGCTTAGGTAAGCGGGATCAGCCTCAAACGTTTTGCAAGAGTGATACAGATTGTTTCGAGGAATGAACCGTTAGCCAGATTCCAGCCCCGCTCCCCCCCGCCATGCCCACCATGATAAGAACGGCACTGGCTGCCAAGGAGTGGTTTACGCCACATGCCAGGCTCACCTGCTGGGTGAGCTTGGGCAGTGCCCCAGCCTCTCTGCGTCTGCTTCTCGTCCACGTTGCGGGGATGGTGAGGGTGCCCGTGTCCCAGGGCAGCGCC
>NW_024070209.1:103911238-103996861 GCF_014754425.2 Oryx dammah
TCCACGTTGCGGGGATGGTGAGGGTGCCCGTGTCCCAGGGCAGCGCCCCGGCCTCTCTGCATCTGCTTCTCGTCCGCGTTGCGGGGATGGTGAGGGTGCCCGTGTCTCAGGGAAGCGCCTAGAGCAGCACCCACAGCTAGCCTCTCAGCGCTGGGGCGACAGCTCCATAGCCTGCGGTGTTCTCGCCTTTATAAGCAGTGGGGCCGTGAACACTCTCCTGTATGTATCTTGGCCTCCTTCCTTAAAAGTAAGTGAATTTGTGCTGCGGAGTTGCCAACAGAGAGGCCGAAGGTGCATTTTAAGTGTGGATCAGGAGGAGCAGAGTGTCCTGCCAACAAGAACACGACTCAGCATCTCCCCGTGGCCTCAGGTCTGCTTCTTTTCCAAACCCTCACCAATACCAGGTATTGAAAACCTTCACATTCTGCCAGTGTAACAGCTCAAAAAAATTTGAGTCGGGTTTCACATCTTTTCATATAATTGCAGACTTCTTGATTTGTGTAAGCTCTTGGTTTATGAGCTATTTCAAATCCTGAAAGATGATGCTGTGAAAGTGCTGCACTCAATATGTCAGCAAATTTGGAAAACTCAGCAGAGGCCAGAGGACTGGAAAAGGTCAGTTTTCATTCCAACCCCAAAGAAAGGCAATGCCAAAGAATGCTCAAACTACCGCACAATTGCACTCATCTCACACGCAAGTAAAGTCATGCTCAAAATTCTCCAAGCCAGGCTTCAGCAGTACATGAACCAGATGTACTGGAAGCTTCAACAGAGCTTCCTCATGTTCAAGCTGGATTTAGAAAAGGCAGAGGAACCAGAATTCAAATTGCCAACCTCAGTTGGATCATAGAAAAAGCAAGATAGTTCCAGAAAAACATCTACTTCTGCTTTATTGACTATGCCAAAGCCTTTGATTGTGTGGATCACAACAAACTGTGGAAAATTCTTAAAAAGACGGGAATAACAGACCACCTGACCTGCCTCCTGAGAAATCTGTATACAGGTCAGGAAGCAACAATTAGAACTGGACATGGAACAACAGACTGGTTCCAAATAGGAACAGGAGGACGTCAAGGCTACATATTGTCACCCTGCTTATTTAACTTCTATGCAGAGTACATCATGAGAAATGCTGGGCTGGAAGAAGCACAAGCTGGAACCAAGATTGCCGGGAGAAGCATCAGTAACCTCAGATATGCAGATGACACCACTCTTATGGCTGAAAGTGAAGAGGAACTGAGGAGCCTCTTGATGAAAGTGAAAGAGGAGAGTGAAAAAGTTGGCTTAAAGCTCAACATTCAGAAAACGAAGATCATGGCATCCAGTCCCATCACTTCATGGCAAATAGATGGGGAAACAGTGGAAACAGTGACAGACTTTATTTTCTTGGGCTCCAAAACCACTGCAGATGGTGACTGCAGCCATGAAATTAAAAGATGCTTGCTCCTTGGAAAAAAAGCTATAACAAACTTAGACAACATATTAAAAAGCAGAGAAATTACTTTGTGGACACAGGTCCGTCTAGTCAAAGCTATGGTTTTTCCAGGAGTCATGTATGGATGTCAGAGTCGGACTATAAAGAAAGCTGAATGCTGAAGAATTGATGCTTTTGAACTGTGGTGTTGGAGAAGACTCTTAAGAGTCCCTTGGACTGCAATGAGATCAATCCAGTCCATCCTAAAGGAAATCAGTCCAGAATATTCATTGGAAGGACTGATGCTGAAGATGAAACTCTAACACATTTGCCACCTGATGGGAAGAACTGACTCACTAGAAAAGACCCTGATGCTGGGAAAGATTGAAGGCGGGAGGAGAAGGGGACGACAGAGGATGAGATGGTGGGATGGCATCATCGACTCAATGGACATGAGTTTGAGTAAGCTCCAGGAGTTGGTGATGGACAGGAAGGCCTGGCGTGCTGCAGTCCATGGGGTCACAGAGTTGGATGCGACTGAGAGAATGGACTGAACTGAACTGACTTGTGTAAGCTCTTGGTTTGTGAAGGAATTGAACCTTGGTCTATCCTGTAGCCAGTTTTTGTTTCTTTGCTGGGTTATCTTGGAATTTGGATATGTACGTGAGACAGTTACATCCCTATGTGTGTACGTCTGCGTACACACGGGTACACACACCTTCATCTGTACCTGATAGTGTCTGTACAATATACAGGTATATATATGCATGGGTGTACATGCGTATGCTTTGCAGAAGCTTCACATTTTATGTATGCAGATCAATCAACATTTTTTGGGTGGTATGGTCCAGAATGGTCTTTTCCACGCCAGGACTGTACTACAAATCCATATGTGGCTTGTTTCCTGACTTTTTACCATTTTATTTTTCATGTTTAAAACTCTGTCCTTGTGGAATTTGTTTTGGTGGAAGGAGAGAGTAGGAATTCAGGTCTTCCTTAAGCTTTTTTCCTCCAAATGACTAGTCATTTGCTCGACCATAATTTACAGGGCATCCCATCTCCTCCCTCCAATTTATCGTCTTCTGCTATCCCACGTGTCTTCCTGGGCTATTTCTGGATTTGCTCACTTCCTCTGGTGGCCTGAGGCCTCCAGCTCCCAGCTGTTTCAAACGTGCAGGCTTTAAAGTTGGGGAGGGCTGCTTTGGCGACTTAAGTGTCAAAGCAGAAAGTTCTGGTCTGTCCTCATGGAGTCATTGTCTTATTTAAACTAACAAAAAAATTTCTTAAATTCCTTGCAGTACCACCATGGTATTGTAATGGGGATTAGGTTCCCATATATTCAATATGCCTCCCATGCACGAAAAGGTCTCTCTCCTTTTTCCTCTGATTTTATAGAACTTAGGTTTAATGCTTTCTTCCTATGGACCCCATACATTTTTGGTTTCATAGGCTTAGTTATTTTGGAAAGTTTTAGTTTTAGGTAAGCTGACATTGTTTTTTTAATTTGTTAATTTTTTAAAAGATTTCTCGATTTGGAGCACGTTTAAAGCCTTTATTGAACTTGTTACAATATTGCTTCTGTTTTATGCTTCTTTTGCCTTTTTGGCTGCGAGGCGCGTGTAATCTTAGCTCCCTGAGCAGAGGGTGAATGTGGGTCCCCTGCAACGAGAGGTGGGATCCTGCCCACTGGACCCCAGGGCGTCCCCTGCTTTACTCGCTCCAAGGGCTTTGTCTCTTCATAGGAACGCGGCTGATGCTGTCCACTGACTTAGTGACCAGGCCCTGGTGGCTCAGACGGTGATGAATCCGCCTGCAATTCGGGAGACCGGGGTTCAGTCCCTGAGTCAGGAAGATCCCCTGGAGGAGGGCATGGCAACCCAGTCTATGGACAGAGGAGCCTGTCGGGCTGCAGTCCATGGGGTCACAAGAGTCAGACACGACGAGCGAGTAACACCGTCACATTTCACTGTCCCTGGGCAGGGGGGACGCCAAGGCCGAGCAGCTCTTGGGCACTGTCTCTGCAGAGGACGGGGCTCAGGTGGGGCGTCCACGCTCCAGAGGAAGGGAGGGTATTTGAAACTGGAGGACAGCTCATCTCTTGGATCCTAGACCAGCTCTCTGCCTCCTATCACCAAAAAATGTAGGATGTAGGGGCAGGGAAAGGAGAGGATTACCCACGCTGCACCATCTGCTGGGAGGCGCTTGTAATTAGCACAGCCTTTAATAGCTGGGATTCCTTCTCCAGCTCGCTGGAGGCAGCCTGCAAATACCAGTGGCCTGAGTCACACTCGGGTGCCATCGGTGGAGGATGGGCGGGAAAGCCAGAGCGGTCACTGTCCCCTCAGGGGGCCGCCCTGGGCTGGTCCTCCCTCCCAGAGATCCTCCCAACCACCCCGGGCAGGCTTCCCCTTCAAGCAGCAAGCTAACTTTCTTTTCTTCTAAAGAAAGGCCTCAATGGGGTTACACAGCAAAGGAAACTGGAGTGTCCCCAGCCACACAGATGGATCTTACTTAAGGAGGCATTAGAGGCTCTGGGGTCGGGTGAGGGGACATAGGTAGGAGGGGCTCTGAGCTTCTAGTGAGAAGGTTGGCTCCATAGCGGCCACCACCTGGGTCTCACACCTGGCACCACCCGTGATCAGTCATTAAGCCACACTTTGGCAATTTCTGCATTTTTCCGTCACGCTCATCCCATTAAAAAGAAAGTTCCAGAGAAGTTCCAGGGGGCATTTTACTAAAATCCGTTGTTCTGAGCAGTGAAGTCTAAACCGGGGAACATCTGGGTTTCCAGGTCGCAGGAAATTACAGGCCACGTTTGGAATACCAACGACACGGCAGCCACGTCCAGCAGAGACAGGGCGGGAGAGCGGAGGCTTCTCTCCCACGGAGGCCCGAGAGCGGGCTGATTCGTTTCCTCGAAAAGTCCCTAAGGATTTTTTTTCTTAGCATCTGAAACTCATCTTTCCCTCCTCAATGTGAACTTCGTGTGGCGAGGAAGCGAGCGTGTGTGCCTCCCAGCGCGTGAGGGCTTGCTGAAGAAACGGAGCTGCGTCTGTGGCCTCAGCCAGCGGGAAGCCAGACCCTCGTGCTTCAGCGGGTTGAAATTTCATTCTGACGAACCAGTGCCTTGGTGGTTTGGCCCAATTACAGGCTCCAGACCCTCGGCTGGCACAGTCCACAGCCCCTTGTGGCCCCGGGAGCTTTTCAGGTGGGGAGCCCCCGTGCTTTGACCTGTGGGGACCCTCCTCCAGGTGGTGGATCTGAAGCCGGGGAGTCTGCACCTTCTCAGGTTGCAGGCCGAATGGTGGAACCCCATCCGTCATATTCCCCAAGGCCCGGGAAGAGGTTTGGTTGACTGGGAAAAGTGCAACGTGAGCTCCTTCTGGTGGGTTCTGCATTCTTTCCTAGTGAAGTATTGTGCATGGAAAACCAGAATATACTGTCAGCATTCTTCCTATAAACAGAGCGATTGTACATTGTGGAGGAATTACTTAGCGATGACTGGGGGGAGGTTGCCATGGTTACCCTTCCCCCACCCACGGGGTCCTGGCGGCTGTCTACGTGGAAGCCGGCACTGCGGTACCCAGCGGGCACTTGGCCACCGAGGCTGTCTTGCTTCTCCGTTTCTGCCAGGACCTCGCGAGAGCGGGCAGTCGTTCTGGGCCAGCACGTTTCTGAGTTTCCTTGGCGTCTGTCACAGGAAGTCCCGAGGAAGCCCAGAAGGTGAAACGGACTAAAGTGGGATGCCCTCGTCGATGCCCAGGGGGAGCAGCCCCCCTCCCCCCCCCGGGGCAGCCTCTTCCACCCCAGTGGACCCCCTGGGGCTCCTGAACACACCATTTGAAAACTACTGGTTTCTCCAGTGTCTGCCCAGAGGCCCTACTTCTCAGCCCCGTCTACACTGCCCTTGAGAAAGTCTGTGGTCCGTCTGTATAGACGCAGATGGGCCTGAGATCTTTCCAGCTTGAGGCTGCCTGGTGTGGACATAGAATGCTTTCTTCGCTGTTTTTCAGTAGAATCTCAGATGTTTTCCTAGAGGAATCTAAGCCTGGCTCCCGCCCGTGTGCTGCAAATCCCGGTCAAAAATCGCACGCACGTGCACTCACAACAGAAGCAGGGCTCTCTTCCACGCCTACGTGCAGCACTTCTTCCAGCAGCCCCTAGAAGCGCAGCCAATGGACACTCAGTCCCCACGGCTTTCTCGTACAGCTAACCAAAAGCACACTTGCCCCGGGACGAGGCTCCTGGTACTGTCCTGCCCCCTGCCCGCTGCAGGGAGCCCCTGGGGACTGTCAGGGACGCTGCCTCTCAAGCCCCAGCCCCCTTCCCCTCCTCCCCCGCCCTCCCCCACCCCATGCAGGGTGCCGCCCCGGCCCCTCCCTCTACACCTGGTCTGGCATCGCAGGGCTGGGGAGATGGATTCTCTGGAGGCCTTGAAAATGCAAAGTGGTCTGAGGGGGCAGTCCTCCGGGCACCAAGGCCTGAGAGAGTGAGGGCCCCCGGCCTAGGTGGAGGGAGAGCCAAGCTGACCAGCCATGAGGCCAGGGCCGCAGCACACCTCATGGGGAGGCTGGAGCGGATGGCAGTTGGGGAAAGGGGCCGGGACTCTGTGCCCGGCCCGATGAGTCGCTGGAGGCGCTGGCCCGTGGAGGGGAGAGCTTGCACAGCGGGCTCCTCTGGTCCAAAGCAGGCGCCCGTGAGACAGAGCCTCCAGTGGGCCGAGTGCCCCGGCGTCCCTCCTGCTGTGATGTCCTGGTCCAGTCACCAGGTACCTCCCGGCACCCCCGGCCTGGGGAAACAGCTCCTCCCGGGGCTGCGGTCGAGCCCTTTCTGGGGGACCCTTCACAGAACAGGCAGGGGGCGAGCATAGCTTGCCTCCCCGCTGTCCCAAGGGGAAGCCAGGGTGGGGTCTGCAGGGAGCTGGGGCCCTGGCCCCAAGGGTTCATGTGCTAGGGGTGTGCATGGAGCCGGCCCCCGCTCCCTCCCCGCCCCCGCCACGTGGCCGTGCACACCTGCACCCAGCAAGGCCGTGTCACCAGGAGGCCGTGGCGAGGGTGGCTGGCGGGGGGCCCTGACAGCCTCTGGTAGAAGCACTTCTCTCCAGGAGCCTGGAGTTATGTGGACAGACGGGCAGGACAGACCGGCTCTCACTTAATTGCCAGCCGCGCTGGCGAGCAGGCCCAGCCCCGCTCCCTTCTCCGGGCTCCTAGACCCCTCCCTGCTTTGGCCCTCTTGGGGGCGGGCCGTGGATTTAGGGTGGGCGCCGTGTCCTGGAGAGGCCTCAGCCTCACGCTCACAGGGTGTCGTCTCCAGGCTGCTCTCAGCTGCCTCTTCAGAGGCCCGTCCTCGGCCCCGTCAGGCCTCACTCCTGGGGTGCAGTGTTCTAGCTGGGGCGGCCGGAGCCGACTGGCTGTGCCTCTCCTCAGCTCTGGGTCAGAGACATCACGATGGGAGCGTGGAGTCTGGCCAGGTGGGAATATTGATGCCACGGAGACCGGCTAGTGGTTCTGATGCCCACCAGGGCGCTTGGCCTCCTTAGTCACTAGAAGCTGACTGCAGGCCTGCGGGTGCCAGAGGTGTAAGGGGCGCGGGTTCGATCCCGGGCTGGTTGATCCCCCAGAGGAGGCAACGGCAAGCCACTCCAGTATTCTTGCCTGGAGAATCCTGTAGGCAGAGGGGCCTGACGGGCTCCAGTCCCTGGGATCGCAAAGAGTAGGCCACAGTTACCGAGGCCAGATGAGAAACTGAGGTGAGGCTTTATCGGGGCGCCTACTGCACAGGGGGGAGCGAGACCCATACTGGCTCCCCTGCCCGCCTGCCCCCGACAGGTCAGAGGGGCTGCCCTGCTCCAGCCCTGGAGCTGCTGTTAAACACTTCCTGGCATGCAGCTGGAGTGCCCGCGGCCACGCTTCCCCAGAGGCAGAGTGTGCTTGCGTGCCTGCCTCTGTGTATCACAGGCCAGATGGCACTTCCCTCACCCTCACTGCCAACCCGAAGGCACAGGCATCGTCTCCACTTCCCTGATGGGCAAGTCGGTGCAGAGACGTCAGACAACTTCCCAGATTCACACACTGAGCCCAGGCGTGCCTGACTCCAGACCCCAGTGTCTCCTGCGTGGGGCGCCCTGGGTGGCAGTGGTGGTACAGAATCCACCTGCCAACGAGGCAGACACAAGAGACGTAGGTTCGGTCCTGGGTCGAGAAGATCCCCGGAGGAGGAAATGGCACCCCACTCCGGCATTCAAGCCTGGGAAACCCTGTGGACAGAGGAGCCTGGCGGGCTGCAGTCCAGGGGGTCGCAGGAGAGTTGGACACACGAGTGTGAGCGTGAGCCCCCTGAAAGCGTTGGCTGTGTTTCCCTTCTGGCTGAGACTCGGTCTGTTGCTGGCGCGTGGACCACTTCTGCCCACAGAGCTCAGCAGCGCGCTTCTTCCCTAAGGTCCTCCTGGTCTGAACAATGACTTTGGCCGCTCAGAGGGTGAGTGGTGGGGCAAAGCGGAGCATCAGCTCTTCTCAGGTTCTTGCTGGCATGCCCTGAATCTGTGGAATCCCCGTGTGTCCCAGGCCAGCCTCATTAGGAGGGAGCCCTGGAGCTGACCGGGCGTTAGTTCTGGTGGTTCCGCTGGCCCAGCGGGGGCCGTGTGCCAGCCTGGGGCGGGGCGGGGTGGGGGGGCTCCGTAGCCGGGGGTTGGGGTAGGGATGCCATACAGGGCACAGGACGCTGGTCCCCTGGGGGAGTTGAGCGCCTGGCCTACCTTTTGCCCCCAGAGCATTGGGTGTGGTTTATGGAAAAACCAGAAAAAGAAAGCCGGATTCCCAGCCCCGCATGGGGCTGAAAGCAAATGAAATTTGTGGTACGAAAGTAAAGGCTTCATGAGGCTTCTTTCCCCTTATTTCAGGGTTGCTTTACACGATTATTTTTGGTTTGGAACTGTGTCCCGAGGGGTGGAGGTGGGTAGGCACCGGCCTTGGCCACCTGGGGGCCTCTGAAGGCTGTCCCTGGCCGTGGGGGCCTCCCTGAGCCACTGGAGCTGGGGGGCCTGCTCCAGCTCTCCCTGGGGGAGCCCTGGGGCCTCCCTGAGCTGACCGAGAGGTTCTTGGCACTCCGACTCTGGGACCTTTCAGTCACTTCAGTCCTCAGTCGTGTCTGACTCTCTGCGACCCCGTGGACCGCAGCGCTCTAGGCCTCTCTGTCCATCACCAGCTCCCTCAGTTTACTCTAACCCATGTCCATTGAGTCGGTGATGCCATCCAACCATCTCATCCTCGGTCGTCCCCTTCTCCTCCTGCCCCCAATCCCTCCCAGCTTCAGGGTCTTTTCAAATGAGTCAGGTCTTCGCATCAGGTGCCCAAAGGATTGGAGTTTCAGCTTCAGCATGAGTAGGGTATTCATTTAAAGTGTCTGAGTCGAATTCATACTCTTTCCCCACCATTAGAAAAAGAATTTCTGTCTAATGGCCATGCTAACTTCCTCTGACCCTCGTTTCTGGTTGGTTCGGGACCCTGCTCCAGGGCGGGTCCCAGCGGCCTGAGACGGCCACCTCACTGCTTCCCGGTTTCTGATCCCTGACGGCCTCCCTGGTCAGCCCCGCTCAGGAGCCCACCGTCGGCATCATGAATTCAGCAAGCGTCAGCGGGTAGCTCTGGGTCAGCCCGGCTCAGGAGCCCACTGTCGGCATCAGGCGTTCAGCAAGCATCACCCAGCGGCTCTGGGTCCTCCCAGCTCCGGCGTGGCCCACCGTCAGCATCGTGCGTTCAGCAAGCGTCAGCTGGCGGCTCTGGGTCAGCCCGGCTCAGGAGCCCACTGTCGGCATCGTGTGTTCACCAAGTGTCAGCCGGCGGCTCCAGGTCAGCCCGGTTCAAGCATGGCCCACTGGGGTGGGGCTCAGCCCTGGGAGCCGGGCGGACCCGTGAGCAGACCCGAGGGAGACGCAGGCCGCAGCTGTTGCCTGTGGGAGACCCTCACTCCCAGGCCCTGGGGAGCCTTCTGTGCCCTTCCCCCGCCAGCTGGGGTTCCGCTGAGACAGGAGACGTGGGGGAACGCCCCAGGACCTGCGCTCACGTATCCCCACCCAAGCCGGCCACCTCCTCTGCGTCGGTGCGGGCCGCTGGCCTGATCACTCCGGCCCTGGGACCCCGAGGCCCAGGCTTCTCTGTGCTCATCCATCCCTCCTCCCAGGACCAGGGGCATCTCTGTGTCCAGAGCAGCTTGACTGGTGAGGGGGAAAGTGCACTGGTGAGGACAACCCCCTGGTGACCGGCCGGGTGCCGCACTCGGGAGCATCCTCGACCTCCGTGGTGGCCGCCGCTGCCCATCAGGTTCTGCTCTGCTCGGGGGCCCCCCACCTTCCGGCTCCTGCCCCCCGCCAGAACGTGCCCTCCGCCTCCTCTCCTCCCGGCCGTGGCTTGGGGTCCCCTCCAGCACCGACTCTGAGGGCCCAGGCAGGGCCTCGCTCCTCTGCCTTTTGCTGCCTTCCGTCTCCATGTAGGGCAGCTTTTTCCACTGAGCACCCCGATCAGCCTCGGGCCGTGCGGAGGACTCAGAGGCGCCCTGGGAGAGCCGTGGGGGACAAGCCGCGTCTGTTGTGGGACTGAGAAACAAGGGGGCCCAGATTGCTGGGCACGCGGGACAGACGGGGGCCTGTCATTCGCTGTCCTGGGGCAGACAGCTCCACCCTCCTGCTGCCTCTGTGAGGGGGACGCACGGTGACTCTGCTTCTGGAGCTGGTGGATCCGAGGCTGCAGACGCTGCGTCCCCAGGCACACAGCCAGGGGCCCCACCCGCTGTCAGCTTTGGTGCCAAGGTGGACTTGAGGCTCTGTCGCCCTGGAAGATGAAAAAGCAGGGTCACCGAGCTCTCTGGTCTTGGCTCCCTACCAAGTGGAGACCGTGGAGGTCCCGGGAGCTGCCCTGTATGAGCCCGCACGGCCAGAGGGCGCCCTGGCCCGGTGAGGGAGGGAGACTCGGCAGGGAGGGAGGGGGACAGCCAGGCTCCTGCCCGGCTCGGTTGCATCAGCCTCCCTGGCCCCGCCCGAGGCTGCCAAGTGGTGGTCACCATGTAGGGAGTGATGCTGGGCGGCCCCGAGGTCCTGAGACCCGGAACAGCCTGGCCTGACGGGCCTGCTCCCCTGCAGCCCCTGCGCTCTAGGCTCGGAGGGGACACGGCCAGCACGGTTTAGCTGTTTAGATCTGGAACGTTCTCCTTCCCACAAGCTGTCTGCCGTGCATCGGAGGTTTGTCTTGTTCGTCTCGTCATACCCAAGGATTTGGCACAGGCTGGAGACGCAGAAAAGCATCCGCGCGACTGATTTATGTCCCCTCTCATGAGAAACTGGGGTCACTGTGATAACAAGCTGGTGTCAGAGCCGACGGAGGCCCTGCCTGAGCCTTCCCAGGGGAGCGCGCCTCCTCGTGGGGATGGGCCAGGAGGTCTGTGCAACCTTCTCTGACCAGTCCCTGCCCACCCCCCCCCACCACTGCACTGCTGGTGGCTGGTCTGGGGGCCCCTGGGCCCCTGCCTCCACTCGAGCCACTTTGAAAGCCCCTCCCTGACGACTCAGCCCTAGCACAGAACTGTAAATCAGCCTTCCTTCTGGGATGATTAAAAAAATCACTCTATTAGCAGTTGACTCACAGTCTAAAAATGTGCTTCATGGCATATCTGCGGCCACCACGCACGGCTTGGTGGGATGAGCCCCAAGCTGTGCTCTGCGGCCTTTCTGCAGGGAACGGCCCCTTCCCAGCGAGCGCCTGCCTGCCTGCCCACCGCCGCTCTCTGCGGGGCCCTCCCCATCCCCAGCCCTGGGGTTTGGCCCGAGACCCTGGTGAAGGGAGACGGGGAGGAAGCCATCTGGGGAGGAATCAGTGCTCAGACGAGAGAGGAAATTGCCCTGAGATGATTGAAATGGCAAACAGAGGGGAAGCCTGGACGGCTGAGTGGAGTGAAAGGAGGCGAGGGGAGGGGCTAGTGACGGGGCCTGGATGGGTGTCTCTCGGGCAGCGGGCTGGGCAGGCAGGGGCAGGAGAGGCGGAGGGTCTTTCAGGAGCTGAGGGGAGGGAGGTCAAGGAGAATGCCCCCAGGGTGTTCTCCCCGGGAACCTGCTTGCCGTGACGGGAGACATCCGCGTGGCCACGAGGGGCCCACCAGCTGCCAGCCTTCCACACAGCTCCCCGCGGGGTCTGCGGGGCCCTGCCTTTACTGTCCTGTAAGCAGGCAAGAAAACAGAGGTTTGACCCACCCGCTCCGGGTTCCTGTAGCCAGGCTTCCCGGACCGCGCCGTCCAGAGAGGCAGGGCCGCGTGTTTCGGGGGCCTTGCCTCAGGCTCCCGGTGAATGCCCTGAAGGAGAAACTCAGAGCTCAGGCAGCAGCGAGGGTCAGGCCCAGGGTCTGCCGAGGCTGCAGAGCAAACACAGGGCCCTCGTCTGGGCCAGCCTGTGTGGCTTCCTTGCAGGAAACCGGAAGTGACCGGGCAGGGGCTAGAGGGACCCAGCGCCACCACCAAGCCTGATGGCTTCCGCCAGCGGGGACAGTGGCCAGACTGGCTGAGTTCAGCGGCCCGGCTGTCGGTGGCTTCCCAGAAGAGTCTGGAGGCCGGACGGCAGTGCGGTTCAGGACACAGGTTCCCGGGCGCCTCCTCTGGCTCCTGGGGCTTCGCTTCGGCTCACAAGCACCGACGGGCAGACGACACAGCAGGGCTCTGCCCGAGGACGCCCCTGGGGGCCTCCCCTGCCACGGCTTTCACCCCCAGACCTTCTGAATGCAACACAGACACTTCTAGAAGGCCCGCTGCGTGCCAGGCACAAGGCCGGCCCGGCAGACCAGCAAGCGTGGGCCAGGCCCCCTCCGGGTCAGGTCTGGAGATGGGAGGCAAGGGCTGCGGTTTCCCTCTGCACTTTCTTCCTGTTCTCTTGGGTTCCCTGCTTCCTGGGGGCTGGAGCAGAGGGTGGGGGCAGGCCGAGGCAGGGCCTCCCATCCCAACCTTGCTCTCAGAGGGCGCTGGGCTGATGATGCAGGGGGGTGCTCCCAGCCCCCGGGACTCGATGGACTCACCGAGGGGCCGCGGCCGTGTGGGCGTCTCCGCTCCCGCTCTGGGCTCCTCCTCCCGGTAGCCCCTGGAACCCAGCCTCCCCAGCTTCACTGCCAGAGCCTCAGGGAGCTTCCCAGCAAGCCGGAAGGCTCGAGGCCCCTCCATCTTCACAGAAAAGCGTGGAAGCGCCCCTGGGGACGGCGGCGTCTTGCTGTCTCTGACACCCCCGATGAGCCCCCAGGCAGAGGGGACGGGGTGGGGGGCGGAGGTCAGGGGGGCGTTTCATTTTCCCTTGAATACACAGAGTGCTGTGGTCACAGAGGACGTCCACCCCCTCGGGGGATCTGGAGGGGCACGTAGGGTGAGCTGGGTCCACGGCCTGGGGAGGGCTGGGAGACAACACTTCGGTGTCCCGTCTGCATAGACCTGGGGGTCTGCCCTGGGCAGAGGCTTCTCACTGTGAGTGAGGAGCCCCACCCATGGGTCAGGGAGCAGCAGCAAACTCCAGGAGCTCAGGGGGCACCTGGGGGGCACAGGTGAGCCCGCCTCCATTCAAGGCAGGACAGCCATCACCGATCTGTCCCCGCTCTCGCCCGTGCCCTGGGAGGGGGCCGCGCCCTGCTGTCCTGTTGGCCCTGTGGGGTCCCGCAGCGGCACACAAGGTGAGGTCTGTGGGCCGCCCGGGCTGGGGGTCCAGCATGGTCCCTGGGAGGGGCTGACAGAGAGCAACCATACGTGGTGTGTGACCTTTGTCTCCTGAGGACACACCGTGGAATGTGTGCTCCAGGCAGGGATCAGAGCGGCCTGGGATGGAGCATCTGGAGCACAGACGTGCAGGCTGAGCTCATTCTCGTGCTGGGCCAGCGGCTCCCACGGGGCTGCACAAGCTTGGGGAGGACACAGTGGGGTCCAGGGGCCCTGGGCTGGGGCGACATGGCGGGGTCCAGGGGGCCTGGGCTGGGGGGACACGGAGGGCTCCAGGGGGCCCGGGCTGGGGGGACACGGTGGGGTCTAGTTTTCCAGGGAAGCTTGGAGACTCAGGGGTCCCCAGGTGATGACCCATCATGGGGAATGTCCAGTGGCCATAGGGATTTCAGATGGTCTGGGCTGGAGAAAACTGCGTCTTTGGGAGGGTGCCTGAGGGATGTGGAGTGGAGAGGGCGACTCGGGCCTGGCGCCCAGCCCTCCCCTGCGGCCCCCTGCTGGCTAGGGCAGGTGGAGTGCCCTCTCTGGGCCACTGCTTCCCTGTTGGATCCGCCATGTCCCTTGGTCACTGCGTCGCGGGCGCTGCTGTCTCGGCGGACAGTTGCTGAGACTGCACAGACGGAGGGACGGTGGGGGGGGTGTGGGACCCCAATGCGGCGACGCCTTGGGATGTATTGAAAAGGACGGCTGAAGGTCACAGAATTTTCTCTCTGGACTACAGAGCCGGTCAGGGTGGGAGGACATTCTGAAACCTTTGATACATTGCTAACCACGTTCTGGCAGGGAGGCCCTGGGGCCAGCTGGGAAGGCAGATGGAACCAACCCCTCGGCTTTCAGGTGGCCAAGTGAGGCCCAGAGCAGGCGGGGCCTTCCCTGGGACCCCCAGCTGCTCCCAGTGGGGCAGCTCCGACGGCAGAGAAATAGGGGGTCAGAGGTCTCTCCAGCCGAGCTGCCGTCTTGTTGGGTGTTTCCGGAAGAGGCTCCTTCCTCGGAGAGCTTCGGGTATCACGAGGCAAAACCCGACGTCTGGGTGAGCAGCATGTGTGGGCTGGGGGGCGTTTTGGGGGCAACTGCTGAGAGTGGGTCCTGAGGACATCACAGCGCCAGGTGCCAGGGGCGGGGGCCGGGGCGCGGGCGGGGGCTGGGGCGTCGGCAGGGAACTGGGCGGCATCACCAGCGGCAGGGTCACTGCATCCTCCCGGCAGGCTGGGCAGTGCTGAGCGCCCCGCTTTACACGTGGAAACACAGGGCCAGTGGCCTTTGCCCGGGATTGGACGGCGAGTGAGGGGAGAGCAGGGTTGAGTCCAGGCTCGCCTGAGGCCACAGCCCCCTCTTCAGCACTGGGCTCCGTGCCCGTGCGGATCCCTGCCAAGCTTTCCGGAATGCCTCAGGGCGGGAGCTGGGAGCGAGAGCTCTCTCCCCGACGACGGGGGGCTGGACGGTGCCTCAAGGAGAGCAAGCGCCAGCCTGGCTGGGGGCGGGGCTGCCTGGACCACGTCAGCCCCGCGCCCGCCGAGCCTCTGGCCCAGATGGCCTGGCTGCTCCTATAGGTTGTGTGTCTGCCTGCAATGTGCCGTCTGCAGAGAAACAGATTGACGCCAGAATGCTGGGGGTGCAGGAATCCCCCGGGGGGGGAATGTTCTAATCGGCAGGAAGTGAGCTGGAGCTGGGCTGCGCTCCTCACGCACCGTGATTCAGAGCCCCTGCCCGGCCAATCAGCTTCCTAGAGCAGCCACTTGGCCGGCAGATGTGTGTGGGGGACGGGCCCCACGTGTGAAAGCGAGGAGTCTGTCAAAGGGCAGCGTCATCTCCCCCTTCGAATCCCCAAAGCCCACCTGCTCCCCGCGGTCACAGGGCTGGTCTCCACCTGCTGTGTACCATCAGGCCCCCACACGTGTCTATCTGTGCAGCTCTCCTGGGGCAGGGGGATGACTTCAAGGCCTGTGGACAATTAGAGGAACGTGTTGGAAAAGATGAAGGGTTAGAAAGGTTTGCAGCGTCCCCTGTAACGTGGTTCCTCTGTCCTCCTCAACTTGCTTCCCAGCCAAGGTCTTCTTCCCATGCAGAGCTGGCCCCTGGGTGTTGATGAGTAAGAAAGCCACAGAGGGTGGGGTAAGGGCCCAGCGATGGCATCGGGCCCCTTGGGTACAAATCCTCACTCACTGCTAGAGCTGCGTCACCCTGGCGGCCACAGGGCCTTTGAACTTAGACTCCCTAGTCAAGACAGCACAGTAATGCTGCCTCCAGGCGGTGTCCACCTTCAAGGGATGTCCCACCTCTGCCCAGATCCCAGCACGGCCTCAGAAGGATCCAGGCACTGGGGTGCAGCTTTGGGTCACGTCCTACAGGGGACTCTGGAATGGAGCCAGATCGCTGAGATCCAGGGACAGAGCCCACCCGAAACATGGAAGGACCCCTGGAGACCCTAGGGGAAGCCTCTTGCAGGGAGGGGCAGGAGCCTCTAGGGTAGATTGGGTGGCTGTGACCTCAACAGTAGTGCAGAAGACAGTCGGCATCAGTGGGCAGCAGACGGTGTTCTAGAGCAGCGTGGCTAGCTCCTGGACTCCTCGTGACAACCTACCAGGCAGCTGCATTGTTATTATTTTTTAATGTTTATGTATTTAGCCACTGTGGTGCCTGGCCTTGGTTGCTCAGCAGCATGTGGGATCTTGGTTCCCTGACCAGGGATTGAGCCCTCACCCCCTACATGGCAAGGCAGACTCTTCACCGCTGGAGCACCGGGACGTCTGGCAGCTGTGTTATAATCCTCACTCTGCAGCTTGGGAACCTGAGACATGGAGGCACGGAAGCCACTCAGCCGTCTCATGTCTAGGAAATGGCAGAGCTTGGATTCAAACGCTAGCCACTGGGTCCTGTGCCAGCTGGGTCCCTGGCAGCGGAGGCCAAGGGGAGAGCTGGTTTGTGTACAGTTTTGATCCTCCTCACTTTTCTTGTTTAGTCAGAGGTGTGTGTGGAAGTTGTTTTTAGTTCTGGCCTGGTTGGCCAGTGGCTACAGCAACGATTGTTCAGAAGACTCTATCGCATTGTCTTTTCATTATTGTCAGAGATCAGTCGCACCGCGCCAAAGAACAATGAATTCCACAGGCACAGGCTTCATAAAATATGTGTAGGCTCTGCACATGGAAAAGTAAAATTATTGTTGGGAAAAAAACAAGCTCTGACTATCTGGAGAGAAGACAAACCACAGATGGCGATAAATATTTGCAAATCTTATATCAATAAAGGATCTGTGTTTAGAATATGTTAAGAACCCTTCAGACTCAAAGATAAGAAAACAACCCAATGGAAAAATGAGTAAAACCCTGAACAAACACTTCGCCAAAGAAGGTATGTGGCAAACCAGCACACAACGAGGCGCGGAGCAGGGGGAGCGCTCCTCTGTGGGGCGGGAGATGGTCCGGCCACTTGGGAAGGTGGTTCAGCAGTTTCTCCTGGAGTTAAACGAAGATCTGCCGCGGGCTTTATCATCACACCCCCATGTGGTTTCCCATGCGAGGTGAAAACTCGTGCTCACAGATGCTATGCCTTTGTCAGAACGCGTGCTCACGGAAAAGCCTCATAACGTTTAACCAGCGTGATTCAGAATCACCCCAAACTGGAGATGACCATGACATCCTTCAACAGGTGAATAAGCAAACGGCGGTGCTTCTGGAGGATGGCACGCCATCGACAAAGAAAGAGGAAAGCACTGCTAATTCCTGCAGCATCTCCGTGAAGCTTAAATGCATTCCGCTAAGTGAAAGAAGCCAGACCAGAAAGCCTGCATATGGTAGGATTCCATTGATATGACGTTCTGGAAAAGGCAGGACTGTAAAGATAGGAAACAGATCGGTGGAGGCCAGGGGCTGGGTGTGGGGAGAGACACAGAAGAATTTCGGGGTGGAGTCACTCTGCGTGTCACTGGCTGGTGAAGACGGGATGCTACGCGTTTGTCAGAAAGCATACAGCTTGCCAGCACAAGGCGTGAACTTTAATACATAAAATTTTGCAAAATCCACCAAGAGGTGAGGGGACCCCAGGTTGGAAGGCAGACTGTCACACACGTGGGACGCAGCATCTCTGAAAAGGGACGCGGAGAAGCCGACCTAGGTGACTGTGGAAAGCGGCGTTTTGATCAGAAGCTGTGAGAGATGAAAGGGCTTGTGCCGTAACGCCGCACTCCTACTTCGGTCATACTCTTCCTTGCAGGGCCCTGGGTTAACAGCTCTGAAGGGGGTGCTGTGCAGCCTCACTGGGAGGGAACAAATAAGTGAATGTCAGGGAGCAGTGGAATCTCGGTCTCTCACTGCAGGAGGGGGAGGTTACACCCGAGCAAAGGGGGAGAGCTAGCAAGGCTGTACAGTACTGGACTGAAGTAACGTAGATAGAGACGGACAGACCGGAAATAACCACAGCTGTGTGTGTGTCTGTAGGTGAGTGCACACACCTGGGCTTCCCAGCTCTGTCAGCTGAGTGAGTGAAGGAATGGTGCCCAGAAGCAGTGAGCACACCCGGTGCCCGGATCTTGGTTTCTAACACCATCCTCCAACCAAAGGAAGAAGGACCCCTCGGGAGAAGCAGCGGAATCTAAGGCTGGGGCAGGAGAGACACACGAGGAGCCAGGAACATCCTGCGGGGACAGAAGCTACCAATGTGTTCAGAAAACAAAGCAGGCATGGTAGTCAGCCATGAAGAGCTGCTGAAGTCGGACGACTGGAGCAACAAAAACACCAGAAAGACACATGGGATTGGAGCATTAAAAAAATTATAAATACCTGCAACTCCACACAGACACAAATAAATGATGGAATGAAGAGTAAATGGGAGAAGAGACATAGTCCCTCCCAGAATTCCAAATAATTCCTGCAGACCCTTCTTTCTTCCTCGCCAGCCCTGGGAAGGGGTTGCACTCCGTGAGTTCCTTGCCAAGAGGGCAGCGTGGAAGAGAAAAGAGGAGCCTCATGGGGGAGAAGCCAGGCACACACGACCTCAGCCAGGGCTCAAGGTCAGCTTCAAGAGTGATGAGTCAGATGGACGACCTTCTCCTCTGAGAGGACGCGGTGAGGAGGGCACCTCACTGTGGGGTCTCCCCTCCCCCAAACCAGCACCATCACGAGAAAAACCCAAGACAAACCCCACCCGAAGAGCATCCCCCTCCAAATTACCTGCGCAGTCCTCCTCAAAGCTGCCAAGTTCATCAAAAACAAGGAAAGTCTGAGAAACCGTCACAGCCCAGAGGAAGTTAAGGAGACATGACTAAATGCAACTGATGTCCTGGATGAGATCCTGGAACAAAAAAGGACATTAGGGAAAAACTGGTGGACTCTGAATAAGATGGAGTTTCGCTACAGAGTCCAGACCCCTGTGGTTACAAATGTTCCAGTGTTGCTTCTTGGTTTTGACGGGTGTCCTAACAAAGTAACGAAAGACGCTGACAGCGGGGGACTCGGGTGCGGGGGTACAGCTGGGTGGGAAGTCTGTACTAGTTCTGCAACTTTTATGTAAATTCAGAACTATTCTAAAAGATTTTTTTCTTAAAAAATTCTCATTTAATCAATTTACAGGATCTTTAAAATAAATGTATCTTGAACAAAGCAAAAGCTCTGGTCTCTGTATTAAGCTTTTATTTTGCAAATATATTAGTTTAAATGATAATTTCTAATATTCTGGGTATATTTTTTTGCATCTTATTTAACATTGCTCCATTTAGTTATTAGCGTTTTTTCTCTTTTTTTTTTTTTCTTGCACAAAGTGATCAGGGATATTTGTGCCTCTCTTTCTGGCCTTCGGTCTTACTCCCTGGATCCCTGTGTCTAGCCTTTCTTCTATCATGAGGTTTGTGGCTCTGGAATCTGTCTTAAAATTGGGCAGCATGCATCCTTCCGGGGGGTGGGGACTGGGGTCATTTCAGGGCACTCTGAGCCGAGGGTGGGTGGAAGGGCACAGGCCAGTGCTTCTGTGTGCCCGGGATACACAGAGAACCCGGGCGTGACCCCAGCTCCACTGTGCTTGCTGTGTGACCTTGGGGAACTCACTGGACCTCTGTGCTGATATTCCCGCCTGTCCAAAGACAAGCCTGCTGTTCCTCGCTCACTGTGCTGCCTAAGGGTGAAGTGTGCTCACACAGAGTGGATGCTGAGGACGCATCTTTGTGGGGCAGGGGTCTGGCGGGAAGGTTTTGATTGCCTGGGCATCCACTTCGGAGACATGCAGGCCCAGCAGACACCTTCTTGGCTGTGCAACTGGACAACCAGCTGGGCTCATGAAGTTCTAGGAAATCCAGGGTGACCTACACATCTGACCTTTGAATGACCCTGCCTATCCCTTCCTGAACCTTAATTCCTGCACTTAGATTTAAAATTCGCCAATAAAAACTCATTGGAAAAGACCCTGATGCTGGGAAAGATTGAAGGCAGGAGGAGAAGGGAACCACAGAGGATGAGCTGGTTGGATGGCATCACCGACTCGATGGGCATGAGTCTGAGCAAGCTCTGGGACATGGGGAAGAACAGGGAGGCCTGGTGTGCTGCAGTCCGTGGGGTCGCAAAGAGTCAGACACGACTGGGTGCCTGAACAACAAATAAAGGGTGACCGTGAAGCCCCAGGCACTCCACCCTGAACTCCGCAAAAGGCAGAGTCCCATTCTGTGTGCTCTCTATTCAGGCCCTTGCTGCGGCCCTGGCCTGCTACAGACCCTCCAGGACTCGTGAGTCACACCCTGTCTCCCGGGTTCCCTGGAGCTGAGACGCGTGCTACCATCAGGAGAACCCCGAGGGCAGCCCAACGTTGGCTCCGGTGGCGGAAGCATGTGGGGAGCTGGCACAGGTGGGAGGGTCCTCACGAGTGTCTGCGGGCTGGCCAGTCTCCCCTTCCCAGCGTCACTGCGGAGAGGCGGAGACACACAGAGAATGGCCAGCGGGCAACGCTGCCAGTCACCCTTGTCTGGCGGATGGCTCGGGATAAAGGCGGGTTGAAGGGGTGCGCGGACGCAGGGCCGCATCTGACCCCTGCCAGAGCCGCTCGCCAAAGCCTCGGCTGTCGAGCGGAGACCCGGGCGAAAGGTCAGGTTGCCAGCCTGGCACATGGGACCCCGGACGCAGCTCCCGTCCCCGCCTGCATCATGGGCAGTGTGGCCCGCCCACCCTGCTCAGCCCGCGGGACTGTGGGAGGCAGCGGGCAGGGGAGCAAACCTTGGGGCTGCGCCTGGCTGGCCCTGGGGATACCTGCGGCCTCCCCGGGCTCTGCAACCTCGTCACCCAGGATAGCAGCTGCTGCTGTGCCCCAGCTTTGCTGCCACTGTTGTAAAAATAAGAATGAAAACAGAACACGGTGGAGAAGGAGCCCTGGGGCGTCCTACGCTTCTAGATGTGAGGGATGGGCGGTGCCATCCTTATTCTTTAGTCCTGTCACTCAACCACCATGCCCGTGGGCTTTACAAAGCTGCGGAGTATGAACCACAGCGAGGTGTCTCAAGGTCCCGCCAGACAGAGGGAAATGAAAGCACCAGCTCTGTCAATATCAGGCGTTGGTAAGAGTGCAAAGCTCCGGGAAGCGTAACATGCGCCCGTGGGAGGAATGGGAGAACAGGTGGGTGTGGCCTAGACCTGGAGGGGCGCCCGCCCTTGAGCCAGGGGTCCCGTCCCTGGAAAAGCGTCTCGACGGAGCCTGGGCTCGTTGTGCGCAAACACTCGTCGAGAGAAACGGTAACACGTGGCGTCTTCATGCAGGGACATCACGTGCAGCGCAGGAAGCCAGGGACAACAAAACCCGGGACCCACAAAACCCACACACATCCACGCACGCGCAAGCTGAGCTCCATGGAACAACACGGACCAGCTGGAAAACATAATTTTGAGGGAGGAAAAACCCAGCCATGAACGAATACTCACTGTACGATTCCATTTATACAACGTTAAAACACAGACAAAACTCAACTATGTTGTTAGGGCGGCATAATTAGATAGTAGAATGAAAAAGAAAAAGAAGGGAGCCGCTGCCGTGAAAGTCAGGCTGGCGGTTGTCTCCGAAGAGCCCGCGGGGCAGGCCGCTCAGGAAGGCCACGGGGGAGGCAGCTGGCTGGCGGCAGCGCCTGTGTCTTGACCTGGGTGCTGGATACATCGCTGTTTGCTTTGCAATAATGTCTATCCTCATTTGTATCTTTCAAAATTAGAATAATTTAAGATATTAAAGTCTATGGGAAAGCGGACGAGATTCGAATGACCTTAGAAAATTATCCTAGAAAACAATTAAAGGAAGCCCCTGGTGGCTTTACCCCACAGGGCATCCTGGTTTTGTAGAAAGAGTAAGATCTTGAGAACTAGAGGGAAGAAGGTTCGAACCTGGTGCTGCTACTCATTAGATATAAGGAGCCTCACTTTACCATTCCATGAAATGGGAACAAAATATGTACCTGGAAGCGTAGGTGCCCAACGCCAGGTGCAGTCAACCCTGGCAACGCCCTCCCTTACGGGTGACACTGAAGTTGCAACCAGGGTCTGGGGTGGCCACCAGTCCTCTCTCAAGAGGTGGAGCTCCTTTCCCCTCCCCTGAGTCCAGGCTGGCCCCGTGAGCATGCTGGCTGATGGAACATGGCAGAGATGGTACCCGAGAAGTTCCGTGTTCTGGCTGAAGGTCACGGGGGTGGGAGAAGCTTCTTGGGGGGTAGGTTATCCCTGGGCACGAAGCCAGCTCCCAGGGGAGGGCTATCCCGGGTTAATGGGTATTGGGTATCCTCAGGTGCCTCTGGGAGGTGGGAGAAGGCACACACGGGACGTGGTCAGGGTGCAGCCTGCTGACAGGAGCAGGGACGTCTCTGCCAAGTGGCACAGAGATGGAGTGCTGGTCACAGCAGGAGCCGCCCGTAACCTAACCAGTTTCCACGTGTTTCCTGGTCCCGGGCACTGCCGTAGCCCTGAAGATGCAGTGTGAACTGTCGGCCTGCTCGCTCTCCCTTGCAGAGTTCACACCCATGGACCCGCTCAGATGAGCTCCGCAGACTCTGGCTCTGGGGAGAGGCTGAAGGAGGAGAACCCCAGCAGCCGCTGTCCTCTGAGCCCGGTCAGTGAGACGCGCAGAGGGACCAGAGAACGTGGGGTCTTGCTGCTGCTACGGAAGCATGGCAGGGCACCTCCACCTTTGCCAGCCTGCGAACGGGGTCAGGACGAACCTAACCCCACAGCCCTCAACCTGCCACGCACCGTGAGGACTGATCCCTCCCCATGGAAACTGGTGCAACCTTTCCAGAAGGAGACCTGGCGCCCACGCCCATGCCGGGACCCCCTGCACGGCCTGGCCAGCCCACCTCCAGGATGCGTCCCAGCCCTGCCCTCTCACGCCGGTTCCAAGAGGCACGCCTGGAACCTCTCACTGCGGCATTGTTTACAGTGGAAAACCCTGAACCCCAGCTGAGCGCTCATCAGGGAAGGATTGCTTAAATAACTTTTGGTGCAGCCCCAGATGAAGTTCTGGGAAAACAGCTGGGAAAAGGGACCGAGGCAGTGACCCGGGCTCCCGGGCGGGGTCTGCAGTGTCCTCCAGATGTCATCCGTCCTCGCTTCATGTTGTGATTCCTCGGAATGCCAGTGCAATCTCAACAAGGCCTATGTGCATTTGTTTTAATGACGTTTGATAAGCTGGCTCTACCATGGGCATTGCTGGAGTAAGGACCAGAGTTGAAATATAACCAAACAAGTCTGAAGAAGGAGGTGAGGTTACTTGCATTTTCAACTGGTGAGTCTTATAAAGTGACAGCTAGATAAGGGAGATTGGGGCCGGTGGGATGGAGCCGGAAAGACCAAGCCAGGTCCGCTCCCCCAGGGAGGCTCACCTAGTGGCAGAGGGGTGGGTGGTCTTCAAGGGAACGCAGATAACAAGTGAGGCTGAGAGAGAGCTGGATTGTGACATCACATTGCTCACAAACGATATACTCCAGTGTGGAATCTCGACAGAACGGTAGAGAGGAACTCGTTTACAATAGAGTGAAAAGGCAAGCCTCAGAACAGCTGAAGGTGTTTCCATCAGACATGCAATAATGAATACCTATCCAGAATGCACAAATGATATCCACACATCTGCAGATCAGTAGGGTTGAGACCCCCTTCCTTATAAAAGCAGGGAAATTGGCAAACTATGTGAACAAGAGATTCACAGCAGAGGAAATCACTGTGGCCGAAGCAGGGAAATGAGTGAACTCATTCTGAGAAAGGAAGCTCCGTCTCCCTGTGAGGTCGAAGCCTTTGAAACGACGCACTCAAGAGGTCAGCACAGCTGCTCGCCGGGGCTTTCCCATGGCCCTGTCCTGGGAACCAGGGAATCTGGGAAGTCAGCTCAGCGGGTCAAGAATCCGCCTGCAATGCAGGAGACTCTGGTTCGATTCCTGGGTCGGGAAGACCCGCTGGAGAAGGGAAAGGGCACCCACCCCAGTATTCGGGCCTGGAGAACTCCATGGATTCTATAGTCCATGGAGTCGCAAAGAGTCAGATACGGCCGAATGACTTTCACTTTCAAGTCCAGTAACTGCCTTAGTAAGTGCCTGCTGTCCCCACCCCACCGCATGTGGAGGTCCGAGTTCACCCCCGGTGACGCCCCTTTGTGGTGAGGCTGATCCTTTCTCCCTCTGCCCTGTCAGCCAGGCTGACCTTGGGGGTGCTGCTGCAACCTTGTGAACAATTTGGGGTCTCTAGCGGACAAAGCTAGTGGAGGTGATGGAATTCCAGTTGAGCTGTTTCAAATCCTGAAAGATGAGGCTGTGAAAGTGCTGCACTCAATATGCCAGCAAATTTGGAAAACTCAGCAGTGGCCACAGGACTGGAAAAGGTCAGTTTTCATTCCAATCCCAAAGAGGCAATGCCAAAGAATGCTCAAACTACTGCACAATTGCACTCATCTCACACGCTAGTAAAATAATGCTCAAAATTCTCCAAGCCAGGCTTCAGCAATATGTGAACTGTAAACTTCCAGATGTTCAAGCTGGTTTTAGAAAAGGCAGAGGAATCAGAGATCAAATTGCCAACATCTGCTGGATCATGGAAAAAGCAAGAGAGTTCCAGAGAAACATTTATTTCTGCTTTATTGACTATGCCAAAGCCTTTGACTGTGTGGATCACAATAAACTGTGGGAAATTCTTCAAGAGATGGGAATACCAGACCACCTGACCTGCCTCTTGAGAAACCTATATGCAGGTCAGGAAGCAACAGTTAGAACTGGACATGGAACAACAGACTGGTTCCAAATAGGAAAAGGAGTCCGTCAAGGCTGTATATTGTCACCCTGCTTATTTAACTTCTATGCAGAGTACATCATGAGAAACGCTGGACTGGAAGAAGCACAAGCTGGAATCAAGACTGCTGGGAGAAATATCAATAACCTCAGATATGCAGATGACACCACCCTTATGGCAGAAAGTGAAGAGGAACTAAAGAGCCTCTTGATGAAAGTGAAAGAGGAGAGTGAAAAAGTTGGCTTAAAGCTCAACATTCAGAAAACAAAGATCATGGCATCCGGTCCCATCACTTCATGGGAAATAGATGGGGAAACAGTGTCAGAATTTATTTTTGGGGGGTTCCCAAATCACTGCAGATGGTGATTGCAGCCATGAAATTAAAAGAGGCTTACTTCTTGGAAGGCAAGTTATGACCAACCTAGATAGCATATTCAAAAGCAGACATCACTTTGCCAACTAAGGTCCGTCTAGTCAAGGCTATGGTTTTTCCAGTGGTCATGTATGGATGTGAGAGGTGAACTGTGAAGAAGGCTGAGCGCTGAAGAATTGATGCTTTGAACTGTGGTGTCGGAGAAGACTCTTGAGGGTCCCTTGGACTGCAAGGAGATCCAACCAGTCCATTCTAAAGGAGATCAGCCGTGGGTGTTCTTTGGAAGGAATGATGCTAAAGCTGAAACTCCAGTACTTTGGCCACCTCATGCGAAGAGTTGACTCACTGGAAAAGACTCTGATGCTGGGAGGGATTGGGGGCAGGAAGAGAAGGGGACGACAGAGGATGAGATGGCTGGATGGCATCAATGACTCGATGGACGTGAGTCAGTGAACTCCGGGGGTTGGTGATGGACAGGGAGGCCTGGCGTGCTGCAATTCTCGGGGTTGCAAAGAGTCGGACACGACTGAGTGACTGAACTGAACTGAAGTGGACTTAAAGAAGCAGATATCCAGTTCTCCTTTACCTCTGAGAGGAGGTGAAACAGGGCAGCTGCTCTGGGAAATGGTCTGGTGGCCTCTCAGTTAAACCCAGAGCTTATGAGACCCAGCAGCTCCACTCCTGACATGAAGCCTCGGCTCCACACAAACACTGGCTGAGCATTTTGAATTACCCGTAACGCCAGACCGCCGGACCAGCCCCAGCATCCATCATCTGATGAATGCCTGATTCAAATGTGCTGTTTCCATTCGATGGAATATTATGAGGCCGGAAAAAGGAATGAAGAAATGGCCATGGCCTGCAGCCTGGGTGAGCTCGGAAAACAAACTGACGAAAGCAGCCGGTTGTAGACGACACGATTCCGTTTTTAAGGATGTCCAGAGTGGGGAAACCCACAGAGACAGAGAGCAGGTTAGCAGCTGCTCGGGGCAGGGGCCTGGGCGGAATTCCTGAGACCTCTTTCTGGGGTGATGAGACAGCATAAGACTGTCGGTGGTGATGGGTGCACGCATCTGCAACTGCACCAAAAACCCCGAGCCGAACATTTCAGATGAGTGATTCATACGGTATGTGAATGGTACCTCAATGAAGAGTTAAGAAAAAGAAAAAAACCAGGCTGCAGGCACATCACCAGGAAAACGGGCAAATAAATGAATGTGGACTCCACTCGGTTGGGGAAGTCCTGGGTGGTGACATTCAGTGAGTAAAAAGTCCCAGGCATTGAAAAAAATACAACATATGAATGCACTCATGGAAAAGACTTCCAACAAAGTAGGTATTGAGGCAATGCGTTGTTGCTGAGTCATTGAGGAGCGTTAGACTCTGTGACTCCCACCAGGCTCCTCTGCGTAGACCTTCCCAGGCAAGAATACTGGAGGGGGTTGCCATGCCCTCCTCCAGGGGATCTTCCCGACCCAGAGAACAAACCCGCATCTCTTAGGCCTCCCGCACTGCAAGCAGGTTCTTTACCACTGAGCCACCTGGGAAGCCCGGAGGCAATGTACCTAACCAGAATAAAAGGCAAGCACACAAGCCCTCTGCCCTTCCTCTCTCCCTCCCTTCCATTTATCTTTCTATAAGTGAAAGTGAAAGTCGCTCAGTTGTGTCTGACTCTTTGCGACCCATGGACTATACGGTCCATAGAATTCTCCAGGCCAGAATACTGGAGTGGGCAGCCTTTCCCTTCTCCAGGGGATCTTCCCAACCCAGGGATGGAACCCAGGTCTCCCACACTGCAGGCGGATTCTTTAGCAGCTGAGTCACCAGGAAAGCTGTATCTTTCCATAGTGATATGTCATTTTCATTTCACCTCCCCCCATCTCCTCCATCAAAAGATTAGAAAGAATAGATTTTCAGGAGCCTCCTGTCGGATTCTGTGAAGACGCATCAAAGGACACACTAGCTCGACTTTTAAAATCAAGGCTCTGCAGTCGTGATGCCGCTGGTGGTTCTGGCTGAAGCTGCCTGAACTGCAGCCTCCCTCCGGGTCCCAATCCTCGCAGCTTGGGACTGACCCGACGGGGCCCCGGATGATGGGGGCGTCGGGAGCTTCAGGAGCCGCTCATCCTCCCCTTTTCTCTCCATGGGCAGGTTTTGCCCTGGTTTCCCTCCCTCCACACCTGTCTTCCCACCACCCTCTTTTCCCTGTGGGGGTTTCTAGCCTGGAATGGGGCTTCAGACGCTGTTCCAGCAATTGTCTACCTCTGCTGGGCAGGGCAGCTCTGAGCAGCCCCTTGAGTCAAAAGCCTGTTGTGCAGAGGAGAGAGCTCTGGGTGGGGAAGGCAGGGTGCCAGGGGCCAGCCAGGCTGGGCGACCTGACCATCAGCCTGCAGCCTCAGGCAGAGCCTTCTCCGGGGCCCCATGTCCTGAGGCTCGGGGAGAATCTGGCCAGAGGATCTCGGGTCTGCACTGACAGTTCCCACAGGCCACGGCTGAGCTCTTTGGAGCCACGTGGTGCCCCAGCTAGCTTCCTTGGCCCCCAGAGACAACCCCTCCTCTGTCTACCCCCAGGTATCTGAGGGGCTGGGGTGCAGGACCCTTGTCCTGGGTTTGATATAAGGTGGGCGCCGACCCACCTCCACATCACCCCAAGGAACGGAGTGAGGATGGGACAAATGCCCGGGTCCTGGCGTCCCTGGACAGCCTGTCTCCAAAACCCGGCACTTTCTTGCCTCCTGTGATGCTATTAGTGCCCGAGAGCAGCTGGGGGCCCAAGGGGATCACCCGGCCAGCCCTAAGCCCAAGGAGTGTGTTTGGTCTGTTTGATTGAACTTTAAATAAAAACTCCCTCTCTCTCCAAAAGTCTTATTTGCGACTGCTGAGTCCAGATGTTTAATCTATGGGTATGTTTAATCTATGGGTATGTTTCCTCTGTGGTCCTGTTGGTCAGCCGCTAAGTCCTTGTGCCTGTCCAGTGAGTCGGAGACGCTCTCTGACCATCTCATTCTCTGCCACCCTCTTCTCTTTTTGCCTTCAGTCTTTCTCAGCATCAGGGAAAGATATTTCTTCTGTAGAACCCTAAATAAAGATCAGCTTTAGAACCAAAGGTGATCAGTTGAGGTGGATATTTTAAACGTCTGCTCTAAGACACAGAGTCGATGGTCCCCAGGTTAATTTGCTCTAATGCATTTGTTCATTCCAAGCCTGATTTTGACACAGATGGGCGGGTCATGGACTATTTGGAGGCTTCATAAAGAACCGCATGCTTTTTAAGAAAAACGGTTTGAAATGTTAGGATGTAGGAAACTCATAGAGCATTTTGGCAAAAGACAAACCAAAATGAACAAACAGGCATCTGGAGGCTTTACTTACGCAAAGGAAGCTGGGAGGAGAGGCGAAGAGCATGGAGAAACAGAGGCAGCCTGGGATGGCTGCAGGCGAAGAGGACGGAGAGCAGAAGCGGGCCTGGGATGACTGTAGGTGAAGAGGACGGAGAGCAGAAGCGGCCCTGGGATGGCTGTAGGCAAAGATGATTGAGAAACAGAAGCGGCCCTGGGATGGCTGTAGGCAAAGAGGACAGAGAGCAGAATGCCCCCGGGATGACTGTCACGGAGTCATCATCTAGGTGCAACATCAAGGTCACCGAGACAACCGTGTTTTTAGGTTAAAAGGTAAGTCTGGAAGGTGGTGACGCTGACGCTCCAATACTTTGGCCACCTGGTACCAAGAGCTGACTCGCAACAAAAGGCCCTGGTGCTGGGAAAGACTGAGGGGAAAAGGAGAGAGGGGGTGCGGCAGAGGATGAGATGGCTGGATGGCATCACTGACACAATGGACATAAATCTGAGCAAACTCTGGGGGACGGTGGAGGACCGGGAGCCTGGGGTGTGCAGTGCGTGGGGTCGCAGAGAGTCGGACACGATCTAGCGCCTGAACACCGACAGCAACGAGAGAGGTAAAAGGTCACCAAAGCTGAAACATGAGAGAGAGTCCGCAAAAACGGCCTCACTGAGAGCGACAGCCCACAGTTTACAAAAGACAAACAGGAAGAACTAGGCCGTCCCTAAAAGAGGAGGCATGACGAGGGGCCCTTCAGCCACCTAGTCCCAAATGCGGGCGACGTTTCCCAGGTCACGGGCAGCAAGCTGAACGAGGCCAGCATGCCCAGGTTTTCATGAAGCTCATTCACCCTGTGCTCAGCAGTGTCCTTTACTCTGTGGGCGTGAGACAGAGGCGACATCAACTCGTGCTTAAAAGTGGGCAACGCCTGGGTTCTGAATGTGTTAAGATGTTACGGATAGATAACATTCCCACACCTGGCAGCCCTAGGCTGAGCGTGAGCACCGTGAGGCTGGAGAAGGGGGCGGTGCTCTGGGGATAGGAGGATGCTGAGGGCAGGGCCGGGATGCTGGAATCTCTGGGCAGAGCTGGGACGCTGGGGTCTCTGGGCACAGCCCTAGCTCCTCCTTGGCTCCCCATTCTCCCCCGAGGAGTGGGGCCCAGGAGCCCCGGAAGGAGTTAGGGCTCTAGCTGTGCCACGTACCCCTTGGGGGCAGTCAGCACAGCTAACAGGCAGGGCCCCCTGAGAGGAGCCTCAGGCCAGACCCTCCTCACACTCTGGCTTCTCCCTCGCAGCTTCCACTGTTGAGGACAAGCTCTGCGGCCTCAGGCTCCGCAGCACTTAGGATGGAGGCCAGTAGCTTAAGAGGCTGGCCCGAGAGGTGGCTGGTGGTAGACAGATGGGTGCCTCTCCCTCGAATTAATGAGATGGGCCGGTCTGGCTGTGGGAGACGTCTGAATAAACGGGCCGGTGTCAGAGCGGCTTTCTGGCCTGGGATGCAGACTGGGGGTTTTGGAAAGGTGTGTGTTGGTTATTGCAAGTCGTCTCCTGGAGATCCTTAAAGGACCAGGCAAACCAAACAGGGTGGACTCACTTCCTGCTTCTGTGCAAACAGTCAAGAGAGGTTTTGAGAGAGTGTCAATGTTTTCTCAGACGCGCCAAGGGCTGCTTGGCAGCGGTGCTGCTGACATGAGTTGCCCGTGAGGAAGCGGTTTGTTCAGAAAAGGCCCCAGGTTTGCAAAGCAGAATCAGCACCGCCCAAATGAGGGAGCCGTTGTGATTTGGTTTTACTTGAAAGATACGGGCTCTAGGTTAATCAGGCTTCAAATTTATCTTCCTTCTGAGTATAAGAATTTAAGTCGTACCTTTCTCTCAGAGCTTCACTGCATTGCAAAGATCTTCATTCAAAAATTTTCACTGTTGTTAGTCGTACTCAGAACTCGGTCATGTCTGACTCCTGTGACCCCGTGGACCACGGCCTGCCAAGCTCCTCGGACCATGGGGTTTCCCAGGCAAGAATCCCAGGGTGGGTGCCATTTTCTACTCCAGGGGATCTTCTGGACCCAGGGTTGGAGCCAGAATCTCCTGTGTCTCCTGCAACGGCAGGCGGGTTCTTTACCACCGCACCACCACTGTGTACTATCTATTTAGTATTTTTTAAAATTTTTATTGGAGTACAGTTGCTTTAGAATGCTGTCTTATTTTCTTAATATATGTACTGTAATATTCTATTTGACTCAAGATGTTTGCATGTTTATAATTTTTCAGCTGTAGAGATATCTTATTTATCTTCTCATTTTGATTAAAAATTAAATTGCTGTCTTGTAGCTCTCATTGCAAGTCTCTGTGTGAATTCAATGGTGATTTCTTTTGTTATATCCTCCAACTCATTTATTTTTCTTCCGGCATGATTTAGTTATCAATCAATCCTTCAGCCAAAAAAAAAGGATAAAGGCTGTAGGCAATTAGAATCACAGTAAAGCATCAGGGTTAAAGACAACGGCTTTGGAACCAGAACCAGGTCCTTGGGAGGGAAGGATGGGGAGTTTGGGGTTAAGAGATGAAACTAGGGTACACAGGCTGGATACACAACAGGGTCCTACTGAGTAGCACCGGGAGGCCTGTTCGATGCCCTGTGACAACCCGCAGTGGAATGTGAAGAGGAACACACAGGCGTAACAGTCACTTTGCGGTGCAGCAGAAATGAACGCAGCGCTGTAAATCAGCGATGCTCCGATGAAATGATAATAAAGAAACACGTCCCTTAGGGGTGGGGGCTCACCTGGGAGACGGAGCTGCCGGCCGTCGAGAGGGGGTTGCTAGGAGCCCCCATGAGGCTCGTGACGGACCTGGGGCCCATGAGTGGGAGCTGTGGGCTGACTGTTTCCTTCTGCATGAGCGGGTGGCAGTTCATTAAATACCGCAGTTCTTGGGCCTCTGTTCACTTCGATTCCAAAGCCCGAGATTCCAAAGCGGGCGGGGGAATGAATTTAGACCTCTGGCTACTTGGAATTGTGGTCAAAGAATCCCCAAGAGTCCAGGTGAAATCGTCTCTTCGGCTGCTTGCCCCAGCGGGGAGCACTAGCCTGTGTCTGGGGAAGGGGGGGCCTGTTAAGAGGCGCCCCCTGCGTCTGGTGCTGAAATCCACACCCGTCCTCCTGAACATCTTCCCTGCCGCCCCTCAGCTGCCTCCGTTCCCCTCCCTGCCTCCCCCCTGAGGCTGCTGTAACAGTTGACAAGTGGAGGGGCTCTAAATAACACACATTTACCCTTTCATGGTCCTGGAGGCCCAAAGTCGAAAATCGTCTCACTGAGCTAAGATCCAGATGGCCCAGAGGGACTGGCTCCTTCTGGAAGCTCTGGGGATGACTACTTCCTTGCTTTTCCACCTTCCCTGGCTCATGGCCCCTCCTCCATCTTTAAACCCCTCCCTCCAACCTCTGCTCCTGGACTGAATCTCCCTCTCTGATCTCCTGTCTCCTTCCTATAAGGAGTTCTGTGATGACACTGGGCCCAGCTGGACCATCCAGGTGACCCCACAGTCCTGGTCAGACCTGCACCATCAGGCGACCTTCACAGGCTCTGGGCACATGCGGACATGAGTGCTGGACCGTGAAGAAAGCTGAGCACCGAAGAATTGATGCTTCTGAACTGTGGTGCTGGAGAAGACTCTTGAGAGTCCCTTGGACTGCAAGGAGATCAAATCAGTCCATCCTAAAGGAAGTCAACCCTGAGTATTCATTGGAAGGACTGATGCTGAAGCTGAAACTACAATACTCTGGCCACCTGATGAAAAGAGCCGACTCAATGGAAAAGACCCTGATGCTGGGAAAGATTGAAGGTGGAAGGAGAAGGGGACGACAGAGGATGAGATGGCTGGATGGCATCACCGCCTCAGTGGACGTGAGTTTGAGCGACTCCAGGCAGTAATGAAGGACAGAGGGACCAGGTATGCTACAGTTCACGGGGTGGCAAAGAGTCGGACACAGCTGAGCAGCTGAACAACAATGACTGATACCCGGGACCACGTGGGTAAATCTGAAAAACATTACATTAAGTGAAAGAAGCCAAGAGCCAGAAGTCACCCACTGTGTGACGCTGCTTCTACGAACTCTCAAGAATAGATAAACTATAGGGACAGGACGCAGATTGGTGGGTGCTGGGGTGAAGAGAGGGTGGGCTTACTAGATGAGAGTTTACTTGGGAGCAGTGGAGACGTCTGGGAACCAGAGTTGGTATTTGCACAGCTTTGTGGACGGACTAGCTGCCCTGGAGTTGTTCACTGTGAAATGCCTAATTTTATGATGTGTGCAATTCATGCTAAAATGGCTCAAAACCGGCAAACCATGTGTGGATGAAAACATGGAGCAACTGGAAGGCTCACATGTGAAACCACACAAACCGGTGATCTGGCGATTCTGCTCCTTGGTACCTGCCCCGTGGAAATGTGCACACAGGCGTGACCAAATGCCTGTGTAAGGGTGTCCATCCCAGCTGCTTTGTGGTAGCTCGAAGCTGGACAACCCACATCCATCAGGAGTAGGACAGGTCCATGTGCGGCTGTACTCCACCGGAGAATACTGTGCAGCCCGTTTAGCCGAAACTCTGGAGTAGAATGCAGAGGGAAAGAACTTTAGGCAGAGATGAAAACTAATATGGACTTCCCTGGTGGCTGAGTGGTGAAGACTCTGCCTGCCAAGCAGGAGACCCAGGTTCGATCTGTGGGTCAGGAATCTCCCCTGGAGAAGGGAATGGCAACTCACTCCAGTGTTCTTGCCTGGAGAATCCCATGGACAGAGGAGCCTGGGGGGCTACAGCCCATGGGATTGCAAAGAGTCAAACATGATTTAGTGACTAAACAATAACAACGGTAAACACGCACACGTGTATCGTGTGATCCCACTCGTCTGTAGCTTGACGCAGGCACATTTTATCCCATTGCATTTTAAGTTGGAACAGTGGGGCCCCATGGGTGGGGGTGAGGGACGATTTTGGGGGCTTGGAGGAGGGTGCTGAGACCCTCGTGATGCCTTTTGCGGTAGACCAGTAGAAGCAAGAAGACAGTTACAGAGCAACCTCCAGTGAGAGCAGAAGCGAGGCGAGGATGGAGAGCTCGGAGCAGAGCCAGCTCCCGTCCGTTCGGTTCATTCACTGGCTCAGCAAACACCCTCAGAGTCAGCAGGACCCACCAGGCCTTGTCAGGTACCCGGGAAAGACGCAGGAAACCGTGCCACCCTGTGCTCCTGAAGCCGCTTGTCTGGAGGGCGGGTATCCGGGCAAGCGATGGCCACACATGTGATGACCATCTTGAAGCAAGCGGTGCGAGAGCGCAGCCAGCTCAGGAAGCACCAGGTCTTTCCTAAGCTCCCACTGGCTGGGTGTTTCACAGGACCTTTCAGCCCCACGATTGCCCTCTGAGGTGGTGTCCTGGCAGCCCCTGACCAGGAGAGGGCAGGGGGGCGGACACGCCTCTCTGGAGGGTGCGTGGGGCCTGGCCAGTGGGGCTCAGGGGCTCCTCCGTGCTTCAAGCCCAAGGCCACGCTGAGGCTCCTGCTTGTGGGCCCTCAGTACCTCTCGGGTCCTCCCCTCCTTTGCTGGGGACGTACGCTGGCCTCGTCCTGGGCAGTGAGGTCAGGCAGAATCCAGGCCAGCTGGAATCTTGCCTGGTATTGCCCTGGGGAGGGGGTGCTCCAACAGCTGCCTCTGGCCTGTGGCCATGCTTGGCCCCAGGGGCACCACCCCCTCCGACCTGTCCTCCTGACCTCTAGGAGGACGGTGATGGGGCTGGCGTGGGTGGGCTGTCAGCTGAGCGGGGCCGTGGGTGAGGGGGGCAGCGGTGGGCAGCCCTGCCCGGCCCTGCGTGAGTGCCATCATCCAGCACCAGGGGACCGGGCCCCCGGTCGCCATCAGGGAGCAGGCGCTGGAGGGCCTGCTGTGGAAGGGCTGCCTGACTAGAGCTCAGACGTGGGCGCCTTATTGCACCGGGAGCCCGAGGCGCGGCGTGGTGACTTCCGATGGGCCATCGCCTTGCTTCCTGTGTGGCCTCCCGGCACGCGCAGCTCCCCTGGGAAGTGAGGGGTGAGGGGCCACCTGAACGGTGTGGCCTAGGAGGTGGGGGACATGACCCTGCCTCCCAGCCCACCGGCCAGCTCTCCTCCAAACTAGACTCTAGTTTTCTCCACTCCCTGCTTAAGAGCTGGTGGAGTCGCAGGCCCGTGGGATGAGGGCCTCAGGCCCCTCAGCTGGTGCCTCCCGCCTCCTTTCGTCACACTCTCACTGGGAGCCCCCAGGCTCCCGGCAGAGCCCCCGCGCGCGCCCCTCCCTAGCCCGCCTGTCCAGCCCACACTCCTGGCACCAGGCCCCTCCCGAGACGCCCCGGGCTGTCCCCCCGCTGCCCTGAGCCGGCCTTGCCCTCTGCTCGGCTCTGCTGTGGCCGCCTTGAGAACGTCCCCAGTTCCTAAGCAAGGGCCCCGCAGCAGCGATTTGCACTGGACCCCGAGGGTTCCGCAGCCGGCCCTGTGGGGCGGACAGCTTTCCTCCAGAGCTGGACACCCCCGGCATTGCAGGGCACAGAGGACGCCTGAGGATGGTGTCGCCTCACCCGAGACCCAGGACAACGCCTGTGTCCAAGGGCAGGGGGCGGGCCAGGCCCCAAACGGATGCTGTGTCCTTCCAGGGCTTCTCCTGTGGCCGCCCGCCCCCGAGGGGCCTGTGCTGTGCACACAGCAGGGGTCTGTCTGCAGGACTCCGGTGGGTTCCTCACCTCCACCTCACCCCCTGGCTGGACGCTGGGCTTCTGGGGAAGTGAACGGATGCACACAGTAGGTGTGCGATCAATGTCCCTCTGCTTGGTCACGGCCCTTCCCTAACTGGAAGCCCCAGTGAGGGCACTGGCCACCCCCTGACCTCTGACCCTAGATGTCCCTCTGGCCACGCTGGCCTTGCTGCCTTACCCGGGGCCTTGCTGGGCCCAGAAGTGGGGTCAAGACAACACCCAATCAGATTCTAAGGACCAAGCCCCAGGCCTGGTCCCTCCACCACGCGGCCTCCTCTTTCTGGACCTCGGTTTTCCTCCCTAAAAAACAGGGGTTCAGACAGAGTGCTCTCTCTGACAGCTGTCTTTCCCAGGAAAGGAGAGCTGAGCTGCCTGGGAGCCTTCCTGGTGAAGAGCCCCGGCCCTGGACGGGCCCTGAGGCCTTGGAGGTGCCTGTGGTCTCCCTGTCTCCTCCACTAGATACTCTTTGCTCATTTGGGGGCTCCAGGCACTCCCTAGGCTTCCGGGCATCTGGGCTGGGAGAGAGACAAGCAGGTACAATGGTCAACACAGGAGGGGGGCTGGGGGGACGGGCAGGGCAGGAGGGGGCCTGGGGGGGACCATCAAGGCTGGAGGGGCCTGAGGGGGACGGGCAGGGCAGGAGGGGGCCTGGGGGGGACCATCAAGGCAGGAGGGGGCTGGGGGGGACGGGCAGGGCAGGAGGGGCCCTGGAGGGACGGGCAGGGCAGGAGGGGGCTGGGGAGTGGGAGGGGAGCAGTGGGGCGTGGCAGGAGCCCGGCCCGAGGAGGCTGGGCTGTGAGGCCCAGAGGGCTGTCCCCTGCGAAGCCCTGGAGGTCAGAAAAGGCAGGAAGAACCACAGGAACCTGGAGAGGCTCTGTGCGTGGGGGACGGGGGGCGCAGGCAAGGCTGAGGGCCAGGTCGGCCAGGCCGGAGTGTGGCCAGGTTCCTGGGAGCAGGGCACGCCGGGGCACACGTCCGCGGGGTCTGGGTCTAGGGCCAGGCCAGCGCGGGGTCTGGGGGGTGAGGATGAAGGAGACACGTGCTCTCCAGGTGGTGTGGGGGCCTCGGATTCGGGCAGGGGCTCGAGAGGGTGGCTCAGGTGCTGGCTGGAGGGAGGGCTGGGGCAGTCAGCCTGGAGCCGGGAGGCAGGCGGGCTGGAAACCAGAAGCCAGGACTGACGCTGTTGTGAGAGGGCACCAGGGGCCGTGGAGGCGTCTGGGGGTGGTGTGGACGGGGGTGGTGGGGATGGGCTGACCCTGAGGGTTGGGTGATAAAGAAGACAGAGGGTGGTTCACAGAGACGGAGCCTGTGGGAGAAGAGATCTGGGACCGGGAAAAGGCCAGGGACGCAGTGGCACGTGGAGCAGTGGGGCAGGGCTCAGGAGACGGGCTGGAGGTGAGCGGAGGTGGGCACCCATCCCCTGTGCTGCCCTCGGGGGGTCAGACCAGCAGACCACCCAGGGCCGGCCCCTGAGTGTGTCCCGGGAGACTCCAGGAGCAGAAGGCCCCCGAACTCCAGGGGAGGCCCTGCCAAGACCTGGGAGTAGCCAGCTGTGTTGAGTGCTCTGGAAAAGACCACAAACCCGTGACCAGAGATGCGTCCATCTGTCTGCATCAATCATGTGTAAAGATCTCTGCATCCCACGATGCTTTGGCACCTTGGGGGCCTTGCTGGCTTGGGAGAGACTGTCTGTCCCTTCCTAGAAGGAAGCGTATTCCTAGAGGCAGCAAGCAAGTCCTACACTCAGGCCTTTCACATCCAGACCAACAGTCCAGAGCCCACCCTCAGCGACCACCTGCTTCTTCAACCCTCACGCAAGCCAGGGTCCCCAGGCCCTAAGTCCCCAGCCAGATAACTCGACGACCAGGGATACCTGGGTTCCAGAGCCCACTGGAATTGCTCCAACCTGCTAGAGCTGAGCCTGCCTCACCAGAGCCCTGCTCAGAAACCCCAATGGAGCTTCCAGGCCAAGCTCTCTCCTCCCTCCTGGGTGCTGGTCGACCCTGGGGCTCCCCAGTGTAGCCCTGTGTGGCGTTGCGTGGCTCCTGCCCTTGAAAACTGCTCGGCGTGAAGTCTTCTTCGATGCCTTTGATCACCTGCCTTCTCACTCGGTCACCTCTATAAATGAAGTCCGGGTGCCAGGGCGAAACGTGGCCCAGTTCACCCCTCCCGGTGGGTAAGCTGCATTGCTTCCCACCTGCGTTCTCATGGATGCCCAGCCCAGCGCTTCCAGCCGGGTGGGCACGTTAAGGAAGTGGATGACGTCCTCGGTGCGAACACGCTGTCTCTCCACCTCCCTGTCTCCCGCCTCCACCCCTGCGGGGGGCCAGACACTTACAGCATCTTTTCCGGTTTTTCCCTAGTCTTTTGGCCAGAATATGCCCCAGGATAATGAAATCTATGTACAGTAGCTGTATTCAGTCTGGTGGCTTCTGGAATGAATTAGCCACAGGAGAATTTCTGAGCATTTTTTTTTTCCCCTGTGTAGGGCAAGCCGCGGGCGGGACCGGAGGACACTGAGCCGTCCCCGGAGCCCACCCCACCGTCCGGGCGGCCACAGGGTAATCAGCCCCGCAGAGCCGCTGTGACCCCGGGCAGCAGGGAGCCGGCCCCAGGGCGCTGCGTTCCTGTCCCTGTAGCTGTGTCCCTTCACTCGCTGAAGGACCCAGGACCTGGGGGCGAGTCATTTATATCTGTGCCTCAATCAGGCCCTGTAAGACACCGGGCTGGTGGTGGCCCCAGCCGCTAATCTGTGGACGCCTGTTCGAACAGACCTGGGTTCTTAGAACACAACAGAGCTTCCTTCATTTCAGATGTTCCCTAATTTAAGCTGGCCCCCGGCCACGGGCCTCGCTTCCCGCCTTTGTCTGCGGCCGCCTCCCCGCCCCCACCCGGGGCCCCTTTGGCGGGAGGAGCCTCGGCTTTGGCTGCCGAGAGCCGGGCTCCGGCCTGCTTGGACCCGGGTGTAACGAGAGGCCACAGCTGCTCTGACTCACTGTGCAAACATCCTCTGCCCGCAGGCCTGCCGCCCCCTCCCGCTGGCCAGTGGGCCCCTTGGGCTCCCAGGCCCGGACCTCAGGGTCTCCCGACGGGGGCCATCGACCACCCTGTGGACCACGCTGGGTCCCCGGCTCTGGAGTGGAAGCCCCTCCTGGACAGCCTGAGGCCGGCCGGGGAGACTGCCTCTGCCAGGGGTTCTCGGGAGACTCGGGTCGGTTCTGTCTGCTCTCAGGGCCGGGAGAGGCCTGGCGGGAGTGGGCGTCCCTGTTCAAGTGAAGTCGCCTCTGCTTCCTGCTCCACTCACACCCTGGGGCTGTGCCCCCTCCCCTCCCCCAGGCTGGCCCCTGCTCGGGGCACCACCACCGAGACCCCCACCCTGCAGCCCTGCTTCCCCTCTGCGCCGACCGCGCCAGCGCCGTGATCCCTGCCTGCCGCCTGCCGTCCCTGAGCTCAGGCCCCACCCTCCACCCACACCCCGGGCAGGCGGGCGCTGGTCACTGTCAGACCCGACTCGGGGGGGCGGGGGGCGTCCTGGGCAGGGACCCTCCCTCTCTCCCTCCTCCCCTCTCCTCCTCAGTCCTGCCTTCCCTCCTCTGTCTGACCACCTCTCTCCTTGCGCCGGTTTCCCGGGGGCTCAGCATCACGCCTGACACAGAGCAGGCTCCAGCAGCGCGTGTCAACGGCCACACGAGTGGAGGGGCCTTGCAGCAGCCCCTGCGGGGACCCAGTCCTGCCTTCAGTGGAGAGACAAGCGTCTCCGGAGAGCCAGGCACACCAGTGGGGTGCTGGAGCCCACGCCGGGGGCGCCCTGTCCCAGCTGCCTGGGTGTCCCCGGCTCTTTCCCGGGAGGGCTGGTCAGGGCGGGGGGACCACGCGGACCCTCACAGCCAGTGTGCCCTGTGAACAGCTCCCCAGGGCCACCCTCCGGGCCAAGCGCTGACTGCAGGCTCCTTCTGTGCTCGGGGCAGGAGCTGGGCATGAGGGCTTTGGAGCCGGGGCATCCTTTGCTGCTGGGAGCCAGGGCAGGAGCTAAGTGGGGGGCTGCAGTGCAGGGAGGCTGTGCCCACCCCCTCTGCCCCAAACATTTCAGAAGGACGCTCCCCACACAGGGCTGGGCACAGAGGGATGCCCCCCCGCCCCCCGCCACAGGAGGCTTGAAGGGGTTGTCCAGCCAGGTGGTGGCCACAGAGACCTCATTGCTGGGACCACGAGGAGTTCCTGCAAGGGCTGGAAGGACATTGGGGCGCAGAGGAGCCGGAGGAGATCCAGGCCGGGCTTCAACCCTCCAGTTGCCCGATGTGGCCATCTGCAGTCACAGGGACGCCTGCCATGGACGGAGGACGGGCAAGGCCTGTCTCAGTGGGTGCTCCATGCAGGCCTCTGGCACCCATCACCCCCTGCCTCCTTGTGAGGGCCCTGCCAGCCCCCGGAAACACCTACCTCAGCCGACGCACCCGGGAAGGTCGGGTCTCGTGGATCAGTTCATCGAGGCCCTGCCCCGGCCACCAAACACTGTGCATGCCCAGGACACTCACCTGAGCCCCCATTGCCCCCGACCCAGCCACAGACACTCTCAGAAGGGGAGGCGCGTTCCTGCCAGAACACTGCAGAGTCCGGGGCGAGAGCAAGCTCCAGCTCTCCTCCCCGGGGATCCCGTTTACTCTCTCTCATCATCCTGAGCTCAGCTTCAATGCTGCTTTCCAAGAAGCCTTTCCTTAGCCCCGCCACTGGGGTCCCCCTTGTCGCACAGCCTGGGGCACCTCCCCTCTGGGGCATGAACCATTGCTCCATCCGGAGCCCACTGGACGCCCGGGACGGAGGGCCCCTAGGACCCCCTTCATGCGGAGGGACAACCTGTTGAGATGTCTGTCCCCGCAGAGGGACTCCTAGGGGCCTGCCCTAAGTGAGGCCGCCGGGGGCCTGCAGAGGAGGTGGAGCAGCGGGGATGGTGCCCACCCCCCTGCCACGGCCGCAGGCTGGCCCCGTGACCCAGCCGAGCTGCAGGTCCTCTCTGGGCCTCGTGCCACCCTCCATCAGCAGGGGGACAACAGGCCCGCCGGTCGTGGGTCCACTTGAGGAGGTGCCGGGGCCCAGCGATCAGTCACACGGTGGCCTCGATGTTTAGTTGAGGTGATGATGGTTCAGAATTGGTTGACTCTGGTGAGGACCAGCATCCTTGATAATCCAGGAGGGAAGGGCCTAACTCACCAGGACAGAGAGGAGGCTTCCTTGAGGCGCAGAGACCCTACTCCTGAGCGTCCAGCCCTGCCTCGTCCCACACCCCCCCACCGGCAGTGTGCCTGGTGGGCTTCCCACCTGCCCAGCCAGTCCTCAAAGCCCATCGGCCAAAGCCTGCAGGTGAGTCCACTCCCATCTCCTGCTAGCCTGTGTCTCTGCTTGACGCTGACCAATATGAGGTTTAAGGAGCCCACAGGTCTAAGCGTCCAGCTCCGACTCTGCGTGTGGAGGGTGCTGGCTGAGAGCTGGGCCTGTGACCCGTCGGGTCTGCATCACAGGAGGCTGGTGGCAGGGAGCTCAGGATCGCGAGCAGTGACGCTGGCCCACGGAGTCTCCCAGGGCCTTCGCTTCACTGTGAAGCGGCCTCGCTCTCTGGCACCTCAGGCCCCAGCTCTCAGCCCTCAGAGGCTGCAGAGCCCAGAGCCAGTCTCTGGCCTGGGAGCCAGACACGCCCGGAGTTCTGAGTTTGAGGGTCTAACTGTGGTCTGGCCTCACGTCCCAGTGCTGCCCACCTGCACTCGAGGACAGCAAAGCCTACTGATGGCCTCACAGAGAGGACAAGATCAGATCCTGAACCTGAGAGTGGGCGGAGTCGTTCCAGGCCCACGTCCCCGCGGCAGGCGGGCCTTCTCCAGGGCTGCTGGGCCTTCTTCTCCAGGGCTGCTGGGCCTTCTCCAGGGCTGCTGGGCTCCTGCCGTCTTCACTGCTTCCTCACCCTGCTGCATCACCTGTTTGTTAAAGGAGGCCCCACCAGCAGGGGAGAGCCCCAGATGCACAGCTCAAAGTGGCCGGTGGGCACGAGGCTCAGGCTCACCGTGGATGGCTGGGCAGGTTACACACTGCACAACCTCAGCGCTCTGTCCACGACCAGGATGTGACCTGCGCCCCCGGGAGTTGTGCGGTGGCAGTCTGCGCCACCGACACCATTTCCATCCGGGGCACCGGCTATCATAGGCTGAACATTTGTGTCCCTGCAATTCCACAGGCTGAAGCCCTAACCCCCACCCCACGGAGATGGTATTGGGTGTGCGGTCTTTGGGAAGGGATGAGACTTAGCTGAGGTCCTGGGGGAGGGGCCCCCAGGCTGAGATTGGTGTCTTCACTAGAAGACGAGGAGAGACCAGAGCTCACCCTCTACATCGACTGAGCGGTAAGCGACCCAGGGAGATGGTGGCCGTCCACGAGCCAGGAGCAGAGTCCTCACCAAGAGACAAGTCTGCGGGCATCTCGAGCGCAGACGCCCAGCCTCCAGACGCAGGGGAGACAGATGTCTGTCGCTGGAACCACCCAGGCTGAGGTTTTCGTTCTAGCAGCCAAGCTGGCTTCCAGGATGGTCATGAGTGGCCCCTGTCCTGCCTATTCCTGTCTCTGCCTCTGCGGCTGGAAGACGCTGCACGCTGAGCTGTGGCCTTGACCCTTCCCCAGGTGGCTAAGATTTAAAGGAAATGTTGCAGATGAAGAATCAGGAGACGGGCTGGGCCGGGGCTGCGTGCTAGTCACTCCCACGCCTGCCTTGGTTTCCCCTGGAGATTCTCACCCATGGCCTCTCCTAGGGCCAAAGCTGCATCTGTAACACTGCGGGGGGGGGGGGGTGCTGGGAGACAGCCTCCAGCTGGTACTCAGCCCAGCAGCTCCTGCTACTCTGGGTCTTTCCGGGCATCCCGGGCCCTCCGCCCCTCATGCTGGTCTCGCTCGGGGGTGGGGTGGGGCAGACCCCGGACACACTCCCTCCGCCCAGCCACCGCGAGGACCCAGCCTGGTCTCGGAGACCTGAGACTTCTTCCCTTTTCTCTTCCTTTTCCTGTCTCACCTGAAATTCCTTTGTGCCTCTGTCAAGATAAAAACCTGGAGTCATTTCCCCTCCCTTCTTTCTCCCATCTTCAGACTTCTCTGCTTTGAAAACCTATTCAAACAAAACTGAGATCGAAAGGAATAGATGATTTTCTAGCCTTTAATGCTGTCTGAGCCCGGCCTCCCTGTGCCCGCCCTCTTGTAACGAGCAAACACGCTACACACGCCTCTCAACCCCCAAGCGCTGGGGGTTCCCGACAGCCCCGTGGGGCTCTGACGATTCGCTGGTTAGAAAAGCCGCGTCCAGGGCTAGACGCTTGCATTCATACTGCCTAAGGACACGTAGGCTCTCTGCTGCTCCCTGCCAAAGGCGCTCCCTGCAGACAGGAGCGGGCAGTGCGCGTTTGCGGGTCCAGCACCGCCGCTCCGAGTCACGGCCCACGCAGGAGGTGAGCAGCCGCGCGTCCCCACCAGGCCCACCCGGAGCGCAGCGCTTGAGCGCGGAGGCCTGGAAGGGGAAGGTCGTTCCATCCGCCTGTGCCAGGCCGGCCGCTGAGCCAGGCCTGGAATTGTCATTAGTGGCCGTCGCCAGCGGCCACAGCCAGCTTGTTAGCAGGGCTGCTGGACGGGAGAGGCTGGCTGTCCCGGAGCAGGGAGGGCGTGGGGTTCCCGGGGGTGCACATCCCTAGCTGGTCCCAGCGGGGTCTGGGGCCTCTGCTCCATGGGGAGCAGGGCCCCCAAGTGCGACTCATCCTGTCCTTTTCCCATGAGAAAGAGAAGGTGATTCTTCTCCAAATCACTTAAAACATGTGGATTGTTCAGCTACAACAAGCTGGCTGCTTAGGATCCAAGTTACATCATCTGTGGTTGTCTGGCTTGAGACAGAGGAGGAGATGGAGGGAGACACAGACGGACACAGAGATACAGAGACAGAGAGAGATACAGAGACAGAGAGACAGACACAGAGATACAAGACAGAGAGAGACAGACGGAGGGAGACAGAGATACAGAGATAGACGCAGAGACAGAGACACAGAGACAGAGAGACAGAGACAGAGAGAGAGACAGACGGAGACACAGATGGACACAGAGATACAGAGATAGACACAGAGACAGGGAGACAGAGAGACAGAGACAGAAAGAGAGACAGATGGAGGGAGACACAGACGGACACAGAGACAGAGAGATAGACGCAGAGACAGAGACACAGACATAGAGAGAGAGACAGACGGAGGGAGACACAGAGAGACATAGAGATACAGAGATAGACCCAGAGAGAGAGATAGAGACACAGAGACACAGAAAGACTTAGATACAGGGAGACCCAGAGTCGGAGTCAAGGAGTCGCAGACACAGACGCAGAGTGAGAGGCAGAAGCGGGGAGACCAGCAGAGACGCGGCGGGAACAGCAGTCTTAGGGCTGGCAGCCGCCGCCAGGCTGGCCGGGACGCACTTTCCTCCCTGGGGTTTCACTGGAAGCCAAGCTCTCCAGCAGGAGCCTGTCACACCTTGAGCTTCAGCTAAAACCAAGTTGATTCTGAACGATCAAGCGGAACCAGGGCTTTAGAAAATTAGACAACTCCATCTTTGCCAGGTGGGAAAAGGCTTCCTTTCCAAGCGAGCCTGCTGGAGATCCCTGCACGGAGCAGAATCTCTGACCCACAGAGGCTGCAGGGAGGCCTGAGGACGGAGCTCGCGGTGGGGTCGGGCCGTCACTAAGAGCCGCCACGGGACTGGCCCAGCCTTGCTGTCTGGGTCCTACCCATCCAGGCTGCCCTCAAGCCCACCTGCCCCAGACGCCCTGTCCCTCTCCTCCTGGCCTCCATCACCAGGCTTTTCCAGGTTCCAACCAGTGTTAACTGAGGCAGACTCTGCCTGGGAATCTGGCTTTGCTCGCCATCTCTGGACAGGCATGGCAGTCATTTCAGTATTCACCAGCTTCTAGACCCCTCCAGGCCTGGGTCGGGGGGAAGGCTGGTCATTTCTCCACAGAACAGGTAATGGGCTGGTGCCTGGGTTGCTGAATGCGAGTGTCAAGAGGTACATGTTGCCTAAGGGAGAAACACTCCCTTGCTCTTCTAAACCATGGAGACAGTGGGAGATGTTTGTTACTCAGCATAACTGAGCCCGTGCTAACACATACAGGGAGGAAATATTCCCTCCTCACTGAAAAGGAGTGAGGTGTCCTTGGAGAGGTGACATGACTGCTCAAGATCACGGACCCAACTAGTGGCAGGACAAAGTCAAGGCCCAAGTCTGGCCTTTGACCCAAAGCAGGAGGCTGGGGGCTGAGGGGAGGGGGCGTCTGGGCTGACTTGCCTCTCATTTCTCCTGGGAATCACTCGAGGTCCCTTCTTACGATTCTGTCCTCATAGGACGAGGAAAAAGGTTTATGCATGAGGCAGCAGAAGCCAGCATGGTCTTAAGTTTTTTCTGCAGCAGAAATGCCAACCGAACCGCCGTCCCAGTGAGCTTCAGAGACGCTGGATCTCACGCCCAGCCGCCGTGACCCTGTGCGGCAGCTACAGGAAGGCGTCCTCCTGTAGGCAGCAGGCCCTTCTTGAAGATCTTCCCGAAGCGTGCCCTCCAGCTGTGCATGGGGGCCAGACGTGGAGCCCCGCTGAGGGCAGGTCATGGGGTGGGCGGGGCAGTGAAAAACTCCCTCCAGATAAACCCTTGCACATTTGGTTGTCAAGCTGAAAAATGCACACCTGTCTCCGGAAGGTCTTTAAGGAGCACACTGAAGAGAGTGCGTTTCTAGAATAGCTGCGTGTATCCTGAGATGCCTTGGGGCCTGCGGGGGTGAGGGGGCGGGGGTGAGTCTGTTCCTTTGTTTGGGCCTCAGATTTTCTGTTTCTAGAAGAAAAGCATAAAATTCATCTCTCGAGGGCTACCCTAGTCCACGGCTACATTATTGGATACAGTTGATGGTTTGGTAAGGAGATTCTCCCGTCCCCCATCCTGGTCTCTCACCAACATTCCGAAAGTTTTGGGTGATAATTCACTGCGGGGTTTTTGTGTGATTGCTTAAGGAACGTCCTTTTCCATGGAGTTCCAGGACACTCTGAGACGTCATTTGAGGCTCCTCAGAGAATTGTAGAACCTGGGGTCAACAGCCACGCTTGTGATCTGAGATAGTGAAAGGGCTGAATCCAGTTTCTGGGAAGGCTGATCTGTGACTAAGTCCTGTCCAGAGCTTACCAGCCCCCGTCGCCACCCCCAGATGGAGCAGAAAGTGACTCGGCCCCAGGAGCCTCCGGAACAGCCCCCCACAGCCCACCCCCGCGGTGGGCTAGCCCCGAGCCTCTGTCGGTTTTGATTCTGCAGCTTTTTCCAAACCAAAAGCATGATTCATGTACCAGAGCAACACGTGGAATTTCTGAGAGTGGAGCACTGAGGAGTCTGTGCTTCCGAGAGGCTCCCCTGCTCCCACCTTCAGCAGTGGCTGGAGAAGGAAGCTAGGAAAACACGCACCGCATTCTTCCTGCATGAAGCACCGTCCCCATCGGGGAGGACACGATGGCTGAGAGCCTGGCTGACTCCCGGCGCCTCCGCTGGCGCTTTGTAAGTTCGCTCAGGCTGATTTTCTTTGACAAGCCCAGTAGTTATCTGAACCCACAGGACAGCTCACAGTCCATAACGCTGCCATTTGCTGGCAAAGCCCGTGGGTTATCTCTTCTTCCCGTCGCTGTTTTCTTCTCAGAGCAAGAGGATGCCAGCCGGAGTGGAGGTGGGAGATCCGTCCTCTGTCCTAACTGAGGACCACGGCCATCCCCCAGCCAGGCGTCTCCCAGGAGGACCCTTGGAGCTCCTGTACAGCAGAGGGTACCGCAGAGCTGGCGGAGAGATGAGTAAACCTGTCTAGTTAATTGCTGTTTGATTTCCCCATGCCAATGAGAACAGGCTGTTTTCTGCTGAGCTTTTATCTGGAGTGGGTCTCACTCCTGCCCCAGAGCAGAGCGATGAGGCATAGAAGCCCCAGAGGAGCAGCGGTTTCTGTGGGCCTTTGAGCCTTCGGGGGGCGACAAGGCCGCCTTTGTGCCACCCACAAAGGGTCGTGGGAGAAGGACCCGCCAGAAGGAGGCGGTAGCCCACGGGAACTCGTGCAGACCTGGGGTCTGCTGTGTGGGACCCGCTCAGGGTGTGTGGGCACTTTCCCTACACCTAAATAGTCCCTCGGGCTTCCCAAAAGGGCTCGGTGGTAAAGAATCTGCCTGCCGGTGCAGGAGACTCAGGAGATGCCAGTTCCATCTCTGGGTCGGGAAGATCCCTTGGAGAAGGAACTGGCAACCCACTCCAGCATTCTTGCCTAGAAACTCCCATGGACAGAGGAGCCTGGCGGGCTGCAGTCCGCGGGGTCTCCACGAGCCGACCGAGGAGTCCCCCGACTCTGGCACGTTCCGTCCCTTCCTTCATTTCTAGGCTTTGTGTTTTCACTCTGGAGAAATGATCGCTCAGTCGTCTGCACCAGATCTTCCTCGGCACTCGGGAACTCCCATCCTCCCTGGCAGGAGGGATCTTTATTTGTGCCACGAGAACTCTTAGTGCAGGATGTAGGATCTAGTTCCCTGACCAGGGACGGACCCCAGGCCTTCTCCACCGGGAGCATGGAGTCTTAGCCACCGGACACCAGGGAAGCCCCTAACCTTTATTTTTAAAAGCGGTTTGAGGTTCACCGCAAAGTTAAGTTGGGAAGTGCAGAGGACTGCCATACACCTCCTCTTTCCCCCACACTCTCCAGTCACAACCCCCCACCCTCACCACCTCCCGCCAGAGCTGTGACGATGAGGGGCCCACCTGACGTGTCGGTATCACCGAAAGTCCACAGTTGCCTCTGAAGTCACTCTTGGTGTTGGACGCCCATGGCTCTGGGCAAATAGACACTAAAACGTATTCATCCTTATGGTTTCCTACAGAGTAATTTCACTGAATGAATTTACGCTGAGAACCCTGACAATCCTCTGCGCTCTATCCCTTCTTCACCCCAATTTTTTTTTTTTACTGTGTCCATAGTTTTGCCTTTTCCAGAATGTCGTGTAGTTGGAACCACACAGTGTGTGGCCTTCTCAGATTCATCTTTTTCTGCTAGTAACGTGCATTTAACCTCCCCGCTTGTCTTTTTTTGACGTGAGAGCTTGTTTCTCTTTAGTTTCCCACTCTCTGTATGGACCACTGCTGAGTTATCCATTCACCTTCTGAAAAACATCTTGGTTGCTCCTAAGTTTCCATAATTATGAATAAAGCTGCTGTGTGGTGTTGGAGAAGACTCTTGAGAGTCCCTTGGACTGCAAGGAGATCCAACCAGTCCTTTCTGAAGGAGATCAGCCCTGGGATTTCTTTGGAAGGACTGATGCTGAAGCTGAAATTCCAGTACTTTGGCCACCTCATGCAAAGAGTTGACTCATTGGAAAAGACTCTGATGCTGGGAGGGATTGGGGGCAGGAGGAGAAGGGGACGACCGAGGATGAGATGGCTGGATGGCATCACAGACTCGATGGACGTGAGTCTGAGTGAATTCTGGGAGATGGCAATGGACAGGGAGGCCTGGTGTGCTGCGATTCATGGGGTCGCAGAGAGTCGGACATGACTGAGCGACTGAACTGAACTAAAAGGTCTGTAAAATCAAGGCTATGGTTTTCCCAGTAGTCATGTATGGATGTGAGAGTTGGACCATAAAGAAGCCTGAGCGTTGAAGAATGGATACTTTCGAGTTGTGGTGCTGGAGAAGACTCTTGAGACTTCCTTGGATTGCAAGGAGATCAAACCAGTCCATCCTAAAAGAAATCAACCCTGACTATTCATGGGAAGGACTGATGCTGAAGCTAAAACTCCAATACTTTGGCCACGTGACTTGGGTCGACTCATTGGAAAAGACGCTGATGCCAGGAAAGATTAAAGGCAAAAGGAGAAGGGGACGACAGAGGATGAGATGGTTGGATGGCACCACTGACTCAATGGATGTGAATTTTGAACAAAATCAGGGAGATAGTGGAGGACCGAGGAGCCTGGTGGGCTGCAGCCCACGGGGTCACAGAGAGTCGGACACAACGGAGAGACTGAGCAGCAAAAACTGCTGTGAACATCCACGTGCAGTTTTCAGGGTGGATATGTTTTCAGTTCATTTGGGTAAATAGCAAGGAGCGTGATTGCCGAATGATATGGTGAGAGTGTGTTTTCCACGGTGGCCGCACCATTTCACCTTCCCACCAGCCGTGAGTGAGCTCCTGCTGCTCCGGATCCTCCCAGCATGTCGTGGGGTCTGTGTTCTTAACCTTTCGTGTGCTAACAGGTGTGTGGTGATGCCTCAGCTCACAGTTGCTTTAACTTGCATTTCCCTAATGACATGTGGTCAAGAAGCAAGTTAGAACCCTGTATGGAACAACTGATTGGTTCAAGATTGAGAAAGGAGCCCGCCAGGGCTGCCTGCTGTCACCCTGTTTGTTTAACCTCTGCGCTGAGCACATCATGAGAAATGCCGGGGTGGATGAGTGAGTTACAAGCTGGCATCGAGACCAGCAGGAGGAGCATCAGCTACCTCAGACATGCGGATGACACCACTCTGATGGCAGAAAACGAAGAGAAACTGAAGAGCCTCTTGATGAGGGTGAAGGAGGAGAGTGAAAGAGCCGGCATAAAACCAAATATTACAAATCACCAAGATCATGGCGTCTGGCCCCATTCAGTTCAGTTCAGTTCAGTCACTCACTCGTGTCCGACTCTTTGCGACCCCATGAATCACAGCACGCCAGGCCTCCCTGTCCATCACTAACTGGAGTTGACTCAAACTCATGTCCCTCGAGTCAGTGATGCCATCCAGCCATCTCATCCTCTGTCGTCCCCTTCTCCTCCTGCCCCCAATCCCTCCCAGCATCACAGTCTTTTCCAATGAGTCAGCTCTTCACATGAGGTGGCCAAAGTACTGGAGTTTCAGCTTTAGCATCATTCCTTCCAAAGAAATCCCAGGGCTGATCTCCTTCAGAATGGACTGGTTGGATCTCCTTGCAGTCCAAGGGACTCTCAAGAGTCTTCTCCAACACCACAGTTCAAAAGCATCAATTCTTTGGTGCTCAGCTTTCTTCACAGTCCAACTCTCACATCCATACATGACCACTGGAAAACCATACCTTGACTAGACAGACCTTTGTGGGCAAAGTAATGTCTCTGCTTCTTAATATACTATCTAGGTTGGTCATAACTTTTCTTCCAAGGAGGAAGCGTCTTTTAATTTCATGGCTGCAGTCACCGTCTGCAGTGATTTTGGAGCCCCAAAAAATAAAGTCTGACACTGTTTCCACTGCTTCCCCATCTATTTCCTATGAAGTGATGGGACCAGGTGCCATGATCTTCGTTTTCTGAATGTTGAGCTTTAAGCCAACTTTTCCACTCTCCTCTTTCACTTTCATCAAGAGGCTTTTTAGTTCCTCTTCACTTTCTGCCATAAGGGTGGTGTCATCTGCATATCTGAGGTTATTGATATTTCTCCCGGCAATCTTGGTTCCAGCTTGTGTTTCTTCCAGTCCAGCGTTTCTCATGATGTACTCTGCAGAGAAGTTCAATAAGCAGGGTGACAATACACAGCCTTGACGGACTCCTTTTCCTATTTGGAACCAGTCTGTTGTTCCATGTCCAGTTCTAACTGTTGCTGCCTGACCTGCATACAGATTTCTCAAGAGGCAGTTTAGGTGGTCTGGTATTCCCTTCTCTTGAAGAATTTTCCACAGTTTATTGTGATCCACACAGTCAAAGGCTTTGGCATAGTCAATAAAGCAGAAATAGATGTTTTTCTGGAACTCTCTTGCTGTTTCCATGATCCAGCAGATGTTGGCAATTTGATCTCTGGTTCCTCTGCCTTTTCTAAAACCAGCTTGAACATCAGGAAGTTCACGGTTCACGTATTGCTGAAGCCTGGCTTGGAGAATTTTGAGCATTACCTTACTAGCATGTGAGATGAGTGCAATTGTGTGGTAGTTTGAGCATTCTTTGGCATTGCCTTTGTTTGGGATTGGAATGCAAACTGACCTTTTCCAGTCCTGTGGCCACTGCTGAGTTTTCCAAATTTGCTGGCATATTGAGTGCAGCACTTTCACAGCATCATCTTTCAGGATTTGAAAGAGCTCCACTGGAATTCCATCACCTCCACTAGCTTTGTTCGTAGTGATGCTTTCTAAGGCCCACTTGACTTCACATTCCAGGATGTCTGGCTCTAGGTGAGTGATCACACCATCGTGATTATCTGGGTCATGAAGCTCTTTTTTGTACAGTTCTTCTGTGTATTCTTGCCACCTCTTCTTAATATCTTCTGCTTCTGTTAGGTCCATAGCATTTCTGTCCTTTATCGAGCCCATCTTTGCATGAAATGTTCCCTTGGTATCTCTAATTTTCTTGAAGAGATCTCTAGTCTTTCCTGTTTTGTTGTTTTCCTCTATTTGTTTGCATTGATCACTGAGGAACACTTTCTTATCTCTCCTTGCCTTTCTTTGGAACTCTGCATTCAGATGCTTATATCTTTCCTTTTCTCCTTTGCTTTTCACCTCTCTTCTTTTCACAGCTATTTGTAAGGCCTCCCCAGTCAGCCATTTTGCTTTTTTGCATTTCTTTTCCATGGGGATGGTCTTGATCCCTGTCTCCTGTACAATGTCACGAACCTCCGTCCATAGTCCATCAGGCACTCTGTCTATCAGATCTAGGCCCTTAAATCTATTTCTCACTTCCACTGTATAATCATAAGGGATTATGATTTAGGTCATACCTGAATGGTCTATATCTATGTCTAATAGGATCCTGAAAGAGGAACTCCTCAGGTTGGTAGGTGCCCAATATGCTACTGGAGATGAGTGGAGAAATAACTCCAGAAAGAATGAAGGGATGAAGCCAAAGCAAAAACAATACCCAGCTGTGGATGTGACTGGTGATAGAAGCAAGGTCCAATGCTGTGAAGAGCAATATTGCATAGGAACCTGGAATCTCAGGTCCATGAATCAAGGCAAATTGAAAGGGGTCAAACAAGAGATGGCAAGAGTGAACATCGACATTCTAGGAATCTGTGCACTAAAATGGACTGGAATGGGTGAATTTAACTCAGATGACCATTATATCTACTACTGCGGGCAGAAATCCCTTAGAAGAAATGGAGTAGCCATCATGGTCAACAAAAGAATCCGAAATGCAGTACTTCAATGCAATCTCAAAAATGACAGAATGATCTCTGTTCATTTCCAAGGCAAACCATTCAATATCACAGTAATCCAAGTCTATGCCCCAACCAGTAACGCTGAAGAAGCTGAAGCTGAACGGTTCTGGCCCCATTGCTTCGTGGAAAATAGGAGGGGAAAAGGTGGAAGTATGGCAGATGTGCTCTTCTCGTCTCTAAAACCACTGTGGATGGCGACCGCAGCCATGAAATCAGAAGACTGCGCCGTGACAAGGAAGTGATGGCAAACCTAGACAGCGTCCTGAAAAGCAGAGACGGGACTCTGCCGACAAAGGTCCATGTAGTCAAGGCTGTGGCCTTCCCGGGGTCACATATGGCTGTGAGAGCTGGATAGTCAAGAAAGCAGAATGCCGAAGAATCGATGCCTTCAAACTGCGGTGCTGGAGGAGACCCCTGAAAGTTCCCTTGGACAGCAAGGAGATCAAACCAGCCAATCTTAAGGGAAATCAACCCTAAATACTTCTTGGAAGGACTGATGCTGAAGCTGAAGCTCCAGTACTTTGGCCATCTGATGTGAACAGCTGACTCGAGAAAACTCCCCGATGCTGGGTGAGATTGAGGGCAGAAGGAGAAGAGGGCGTAGAGGATGAGATGGCTGGATGGCATCACCAACGCAACGGACATGAACTTGAGCAAACTCCGGGAGATGGCGAGGGACAGGGAGGCCTGGCGCGCTGCAGTGCACGGGATGGCAGAGTCGGACATGTCGGGGTGGCTGAACGACAGCAATGGCATGTGAGATTGAGCGTCGTCTCATACACTTACTTTCATCAGATGTGTCTTGGCAAGTATTTTCTCCAAGTCTGTGACTTGCCTTCTTGTTCTTGATATTCTTTTTGGCAGAGCAAGTTTTTAATTTTAATAAAGTCCAACTTATCAATTCTTCCTTGCATCAGTTGTGATTTGGTATTGTATCTAAAAAGTCAGAGAAGGCTGGCATGCTGCTGCTCATGGAATCACAAAGATTCAGACATGAATTAGTGATTGAGCAGCAACAACAATAAGAAGTCATCACCAAGGCCATCTAGGTTTTCTCCTATGGTCTCTTCCATGGGTTTTGTAATTTTGCATTTTACATTTAAGTCTGTAATCCGTCTGAGTTCATTTTTGTGAAGGTCTGTATTTAGATTCTTTTCCTTTTTTTGCACGTGGCTGTTGAGTTATTCCAGCACCATTTATTGAAAGGCTATCTCGGTCTACTCTGTTGCTTTGTGTCTTTAAACAAAGCCTTATTTTTAATATTCGACTCATCACGTGTCATATTCTTTGGACCTGCCGTAAGGTATTTATCCAGTTTCTATGTTGGATATCGATTTTGTGTTTTTGTATCATTTCGCTAGTAACTGTCACTGTATCATGCGCTTAACCCAGGGTCTTTGCTAAATCAAAGTCTAGTAACTGTCACTGTATCATGCGCCTAACCCAGGGTCTCTGCTAAGTCAGTCTTGGAGTACTTTTGTAGCCCTTGATACACTGTCCTCAGAAATCTCAATTCAATTTGCCGTCAAGACAGGAAAGGCTCATCCACCCTAAATTTGCCAGCACTGAGGATTATCCCTGGAAAGCCTTGGTGAGTTGGAAGCTCTACTGTTTCAATGTGGTCTCCTTTGGTTACTAGTTAACTTGAATGTTTAGTTCAAAAGTTTATTGAGCATTTTTTTGTGCGTTAATTTTCTGTTCATGTCATGAATTTGTAATAGTTTTTCAAAGGCAAGGACTTCCTTCGTGGCTCAGACGGCAAAGTGTCTGTCTACAATGCGGGAGACCTGGGTTCCATCCCTGGGTCAGGAAGCTCCCTTGGAGAAGGAAGTGGCAACCCACCCCCATACTATTGTTTGGAAAATCCCACGGACAGAGGAGCCTGGTAGGCTGCAGTCCAAGGGGTCGCAAAGAGTCAGACACGACTGAGCAGCTTCACTTTCCTTTTCTTTGCTTTCAAAGGCGAGGAGCATGAATCTCCGTCTCATCTGTTTCCACAGGCTTCTCTAGTTTGCCTTGGCCTTCACTGTGATTCGTCATGTTTTTTTTGCTTTTTCACTAATGGAGGTTTAAACATATTTTTTATGTTTTTTCCCTTTGCTTTTTATGCTTACCTATGTCTTTCCTACCTGCAATTTGCGTAAATATTGTCCTTTGCTTTTAATGTAGTTTTGTGTTTTCACTTTTTACATTTGACTCTGATTCATTTGGACTCTGTTTTGGCATAAGATGCAACTCTAGCTGACTGTTTTTCTAAATGATTAATCGATTAGCCAACTCTTGGCTAGGTTTTAGATTTTATTTTGCTCATTTAGTTTTGGCTGTTCTGGGTCTTCGTTGCGGCTCTCGAGCTTCTCAGTGTGGTGGTGTCGCCCGGCTTGCGGGCTCCATAACTGGGACTCGCGGGCTCTCAAGCCTGGGCTCAGCAGTTGCAGTTCACAGGCTTAGTTGCTCCACAGCATGTGGGCTCTTCAGGACCAAGGACTGAACCCGTGTCTCCTGCCTTGGCTGGAGGATTCTTTACCACTGAGCTACTGCGGCAGCCCTTGACTAATTTTTAGTGTTCATTTACTTAGTTTTGGCTGCATTGGGTCTTAGCTGTATCGTGTGGGATCTTTCGCTGCGGTGTGTGGCCTTTCTCGTTGTGGGTGTGGACTCAACAGCTGCTGGTCCAGTGGTTGAGAACCCACCTTCCTGGGCAGGGGACACGGGTTCCGCCCCTGGCTGGGGACTAAGATCCTACCCACGCTTGGAAGTTCCTTGTGGGCTTGATTGCCACGTGGCATGTGGGATGAACCTGCATCCCTGCATTGGGAGGTGGGTTCTCAACCACTGGACACTAGGGAAGCCCCTCAACTCCTGGGTGTTTGGTGAAGAACCTTTTGTAGCTCCACTTCTTATAATCTACTTTTATGCTGTCTGCTTCCAGACCTTTTGTTCAGTCTTACTGATTCTTACTTTTGTGAATGAGCTGGTGCCACACACTTGAAATTACTCAGGATCCATGTATGTGCACACACACACACACACAACTTCGCTATAGTAATTGGTTCACATGATATAGAGGATGAGGTTTCGGGACTTGCCTTCAAGCTGGAGAACCAGGAAAGCTGACGGTGTGATCCAGTCTGAGTCCAAGGCCTGAGACCTGGGTGAGGAGGGGTCTGGAATGTTGATGCCTGAGGACTGCAGATCGATCTCCCAACTCAAGCAGAGGGCGAGTTCTCTCCTTCCCCACTTTTTGTTCTATTCAGGCCTTCGATGCATTGAATGAGGCTTCCCTGCCTGGGGGCGGGTCATCTTCTTTCTCCAGTCTACCAGTTTAAATGTTAATCTCTTTCAGAAACACCAGACATACCCATAAATAACATTTTAATAGCTATCTGGGCTTCCCTTAGACACATGTAATTATCAGGTTGGCACATACAATTAACCATCAAAACGTGGGACAGTGTACGTCATGACTCACTATTACTTTCCCCCAAAGGCCTTGGCTAGCATTCTCATTCATTTATTTGAGATTTATTTTAGAATTGCTTTGTCAAAATGCTCTCCTGGCAAGAACAAAGGGATTCTTTGAGGCAAAATGGCTCAGCACGAGTGGGCACTGATGCACCAGGATGGGCCTCACCAGAACGACCTTAGGTGGCCGTCAGCCTCTGTGTTCATGGCCTTCCAGGGGCCAGTTCAGTCGCTCAGTTGTGCCAGACTCTGTGACCTCATGGACTGCAGCACGCTAGGCCTCTCTGTCCATCACCAGCTCCCAGAGTTCACTCAAACTCATGTCCATCGAGCCGGTGATGCCATCCAACCACCTAATCAAGTTATCCCCTTCTCCTCCTGCCCTCAGTCCCTCCCAGCATCAGGGTCTTTTCCAACGAGTCAGTTCGTCTCATGAGGTGGCCAATATTGAAGTTTCAGCTTCAGCATCAGTCCTTCCAATGAACATTCAGGACTGATCTCCTTTAGGATGGACTTGTTGGATCTCCTTGCAGTCCAAGAGACTCTCAAGAGTCTTCTCCAACACCACAGTTCAAAAGCATCAACTCTTCTGTGCTCAGCTTTCTTCACAGTCCAACTCTCACATTCATACATGACCACTGGAAAAACCATAGCCTTGATTAGACAGACCTTTGTTGGCAAAGTAATGTCTCTGCTTTTCAATATGCTCTCTAGGTTGGTCATAACTTTTCTTCGAAGAAGTAATCATCTTTTAATTTCATGACTGCAGTCACCATCTGCAGTGATTTGGGAGCCCCCCAAAAAATAAAGTCTGCTACTGTTTCCCCATCTATTTCCCATGAAGCGATGGGACCAGATGCCATGATCTTCGTTTTCTGAATGTTGAGCTTTAAGCCAACTTTTCCACTCTCTTCTTTCACTTTCATCAAGAGGCTCTTTAGTTCTTCCTCACTTTCTGCCATAAGGGTGGTGTCATCTGCATATCTGAGGTTACTGATGTTTCTCCCGGCAATCTTGGTTCCAGCTTGTGCTTCTTCCAGCCCAGCATTTCTCATGATGTACTCTGCATATAAGTTAAATAAGCAGGGTGACAATATACAGCCTTGACGGACTCCTTTTCCTATTTGGAACCAGTCTGTTGTTCCATGTCCAGTTCTAACTGTTGCTTCCTGACCTGCATATAGGTTTCTCAAGAGGCAGGTCAGGTGGTCTGGTATTCCCATCTCTTGAAGAATTTCCCACAGTTTATTGTGATCCACACAGTCAAAGGCTTTGACATAGTCAATAAAGCAGAAATAGATGTTTCTCCGGAACTCTCTTGCTTTTTCCATGATCCAGCAGATGTTGGCAATTTGATCTCTGGTTCCTCTGCTTTTTCCAAAACCAGCTTGAACATCTGGAAGTTCATGGTTCACGTACTGTTGAAGCCTGGTTTGAAGAATTTTTGAGCATGACTTTACTAGCGTGTGAGATGAGTACAATTGTGCGATAGTTTGAGCATTCTCTGGCATTGCCTTTCTTTGGTATTGGAATGAAAACTGACCTTTTCCAGTCCTGTGGCCACTGCTGAGTTTTCCAAATTTGCTGGCATATTGAGTGCAGCACTTTCACAGCATCATCTTTCAGGATTTGAAAGAGCTCCCCTGGAATTCCATCACCTCCACCAGCTTTGTTCGTAGTGATGCTTCCTAAGGCCCACTTGACTTCACATTCCAGGATGTCTGGCTCTAGGTGAGTGATCACACCATCGTGATTATCTGGATCATGAAGATCTTTTTTTGTACAGTTCTCCTGTGTATTCTTGCCACCTCTTCTTAATATCTTCTGCTTCTGTTAGGTCCGGTTGTTTCCAGGGACCAGGGCACAGCAAAAGACCAGAGCGTGTGTAAGATTCTAATAGAGCCTATTGCTGCAGCTCCAGAGGACTCATAGCTGTTCATTAAATATACCTGTAATGTCCCTCTGGGGAAGCCAGGAAAGTGGTATAAAGAATTTGGTGTTGAATGGAGAAAAATTTCTCCCTGAGAATTTATAAACACAAAAAGCCCACACATGGTTTGCAGCCTGAATTCACAGTGCCTGGATGGTCCACAAAGTCTCCACTGAAAATTGTAGTTTAGAGTGGTTACAGTGTGAGTGGTCATGGGTTGGCAGCACTGTGATGTACTCAATAGAAGGGAATATAAGCCTTGTCTGGGGAAAGTCACCTTAAATAAATCAGGCCTCAAAGAATCCCCAAGTTAAACTCATTTCAAGAGTGTTGCATTTATGTGAAAATCACAGTGCACACAGGGAAGCAGGGCCCTGTGAACAAGACCTAAACGAAAAACGAAAAGCCAGATACAGCCATGCGCAGAGTCAGACATACTGAGCCTCACATATTGGAAGGGTTGCATATAGGAATGTCTAACATGCTTAAAGAAATAGAGACGAGACTGGAATGTGGGCAAGGAGCAAGAGCCTATTTAAAGAAACAGCCACGCAGCTATGAGAAAGAGCCACGTGCGACCGCTGAAATGCAAAGAATTTCAACCGAAATTAGAAACCCAACAGATGGGCTTAACCACAGATTAGACACCACTAAAGAGAGAGTCACTCAGCTGGGAGGTAGCGTCTTAGGAATCACCCTGAAAGGAGCACTGAGAGCAGGGGGTGTAAGAATTTAGGGGAACAAAGCGAGAGGACTTAATGCAGTCCAATCAGAGGGAGCAGAGACAAGATTCGGTGAAATAATGACCCAGAATTCCAAGAACTGATAAGGAGACTCCAGTCTTCATGTTCTTCAATCCCATCAAATCCAAAGCAGGACATGTGAAAAACGATCTCAGAGACATATCTGCGAGAGTGCAGAGCCCTGAAGTATAACAGAGCAAATTAAAAATGCCAAAGGGAAAAAGACGAATTTTCCACAAAGGACTGGCAACTAGACTGCCGTCTACTTGGTCAGTATAAACAGTGGACCCAAGAAGAAAATGGAAGCATTCTTACATGGCAAAAATATAATTATTTACCTTGAATATTTATACCCAAAGGGAGTATCTACCAAGAATACAGGGAAAATAAAACAGTTTCTATTGACAAACCTTCCCTGGAAGGAATTCTAAAGGATGTATGTCTGACAGAATGAAGGTAATCTCAGCTGGGTGATTTGATGCAAGGAGAAATGGTGACCAAATCATGTGGGCAGGAAAGGTGAGCAGACATTGGCAATGAAAAGCAATAAAGATATTTTATCGAGTTTAAAAAATACCATAAGGAAAAGTCAGGGGACTTCCCTGGTGGCAGAGAAGACAGGAGCCTCTCTCTCAGCGCAGGAGACATGGGCTCGATCCGGATATGAGAAGATCCCACAGGCTGTGGAGCAACCAAGCCCAAGGCCCACAGCTACGGGCCCTGCGCTCTGCAGCCAGGGAGCTACAGCTTCTGCAGCCCTTGCACCCCAGAGGCTGTGCTCAGCAGCAAGGGAAGCGCGTGCACCCCGGCTAGAGAGCGCCCTGCTCTGCACAGCCGGAGACAGCCCTCGCGCAGCAGCAAAGACCCCACACAGCCCTGGAGGAGGATGTGGCAGCCCCCTCCAGTGTTCCTGCCTGGAGAACCCCAGGGACAGAGGAGCCCGGTGGGCAGCCACCAATGGGTCGCACAGAGTCAGACACGACTGAGGCGGCTTAGCAGCAGCATATATATATGTACCTAAGTCAGGAAGGAATGTTTGAGCCAAAGTGTTTTAAACCTTTATAGTTTGGGAGTAGGGCAAAATAGCTATTGACTTTGAATTCTGATAAGTTCAATATATATGTTAAAAAGTCTAAGGTAACCATTTACAATATAAATAGTGTGCTTAACTATATAAAGGGAAAATTGGAATCAAAGATTCAATCAAATAAAAGAGAAAAGAAAACAAAGAAGGCACGATAAATATGTATAAAATAAATGTTGCAAATAAATCCATATATCATCAATTAAAATCAATGTAAATAGACTAAAAACTCCCTTGCAGATAAAAAGAACACCCAAACTCCTGACACACATAGTGTCACTGATAGATTTTAAAATTATCCTGAGTGAAAGAAGTCAGTCGCCAAAGAATAAATACTGTATAATCTTGTTTATTGGAAATTCACAAAAAATCAGGGCTAATCCTCAGTGATCAAACTGATAACATGTTACCTCTGGAGGTGGGTGTGGACCAGAAAGTCAGGACAGAACCTCCCTGTTCTGGAAGGAACAGGAAATGATGGGAAAGTCCAATATTTGGTCAGGTTACTGGTCATATGGGTGTAGACACGTGCAATTCATTGGGATGTACACTAAAGATGTTTTGTATTTTACCCTGTTTAACTATATGTTAATAAAATACTGTTAAAATTTACCATTAATGATAATAAAATTTGAAATAGAAAATACTTGGAAATGAATCTAGTAAAGTGTGTGCAATACTTGTGGGGAAGGAAACTACAAATTGCTTTAAGAAACGTGGACAAATTTAAATAAGTGGAACGCCGCTCTGTTTGGGAAAGATAGAGTGTCAGGCCAACCCTTCCCAAATTCGTCTACTGATACTGCAATTCCAACAAAACTCCCAGTGTGGGGGTGTGTGTGTGTGCGTTTATGAGTACATGACTTGAAAAAACTTGTATTTGAACATAAAGAATTTGAACAGAAGATCAAGGAATCATAAGTAATAGAGATGCTCCTGAGAAGGAGCAACACGGTGGAGAGTTTAGCCTTCCAGATCTCAAGGACTGTTGCAGAACTAGAGTAATTAGACCTCAGAAGGTTGCAGGGCTACACGGATGACCAATGGCACCAAACAGAGAGCTCATGAAGAGACCTGTTCAGAGCAGCGCCGCAGACCAGGAGAGGAAGGGAGGGACTTCTAAACGAGTCGTTGAAGGGTAGCTGGCTGTCCAAGCAAAACTAAATAAAATAAACTGGACCCCAGACATCTCACAGTATTTTGAAAAATTCACTGAGGTTGATTAAAGATCTTAACTAAAAAGCAAAATGGTGCAACTCTTAGAAGATGATATATGGTGATATATTTATGACTTCTGCATAGGAAAAGATTTCCTAAGCCTTACCACAGCAAATACCATAAGCATAAGGCTGGATTTCACTGCCTGCGCTTAAATTCAGAACTTTTGTTCATTAAACAGAACTTGGGTGAAGAAACTACTTGTAACCGTCCTAACCAAAAAAAGTGCTAGTGATTAAAATTTAAAAAGACTTTCTATAAATCAAAATGTAGAAACATGGCCAAAAGACTTCAAATATGCGCTTTCAAAACAGGACACTTGAATGGTCAATAAACAGAAAAAATATTCAATATGATCAATAACGGGGCAATGCAAACTGAATCCAAAATGTTGCACACTTGCATATATACCATATCGGTAAAAATTAAAAATTATAAAAATAACATGCTTGGCAAGGATATGAAATAGTAAGCATTCTTATTGCTGTTTCTTGGAATAGAAACTGCTCTTCTAAGTGCTTGGGAACAAAATTAAGCATTGTCAGGGCAAGCCCAATAGGTGCCACCGTGTGACCCGCCGTGTGACCCACCGTATGACCGACCGTGTGACCTGTGCTGGGTGTGCACTGAAGGATGGGCTGGCAGCGCTGTTTCAGGATGCTGTGTGCTCTTGGAATGATGTTTATCATGATTAATAACAAAAAAATCCCCCCAGTCCTCACTGACCTTGGGTAGAATACAGAGAGGGTATCACACTCCTCGAGTGGAATAAACAAGAGCAGAGATGCATAGAGAACCGAGGTTGCACTGGGCGGAAGAGATGAATCTCAGAGATAAACTGTTGGCAAAAAGCACAGGAGGAAGAGAGACACACAGGGTGAGTCTGCTGATGTAAATGTCGCAGGCACGCACACTGAAACAGGCAGGGAGAGAAGACAGGCAAAGCTCCACGGGGGCCGTGGGGATGGACACGGGACCCTGAGGAGGGGCGCCCCCTCGGCTGGGAGCCCAATTGGGAGGCAGGGGCCACGCGGAATGCCCGGGCCACGCGGAATGCCCGGGCCACGCGGAATGCCCAGGCCACGGCGGCCTGGCTCCGGGTCCACAGAGAGCGGCCCCTCAGTGGTGACTGGGCCAGCAAGCAGGGGCGGCCCAGAGGCTCTCTGGGGGTGTCTGAGCCCTGCCCTACACTGTGACCCTATCCACAGCACCAGCAAGGGGTCTTGTCCTTGCTTTCAGCACAGCCCCGAGATCCTGCTGTCTAGAAACAGCAGTGGGAAGGGCAGGCGGGGATTCTGAGGGTGGAGGCGTGGTCCTGGGAGAAGGTCTTAGCCCTCAGAGCAGTTCTCAGAGAGGCTGGTGTGTGAAGATGCCTGGGGCTGCCGGGGGCCACGGAGGCAGCCGGGAAAGATGGAGCCAGCCCAGCCTTGGAGATGCCCTGAGCCGCTGACCTAACCGCCCACAGCTGCACCGCTCGGCTCTTCTGTGTCTCCTGCCCCCGCCCCCCAGGCCTCAGAGCTAGCATCCCAGGGCTGCCAATGAAGCTGGTGCTCCTTCTCATGCGACCTCCAGGCAGAGCCACCAGCCCCCTCTGCCCTGATGGGTCACTCCCCAACCCCTTCCCTCGGGCCCTGTCACCGGCCGGCACGTGCAGCCTCCTTGGCTTCAGAGAACTTATCGCTAGTTCACAGCACTAGATTTTGCGAGGTGCAGCAGAGGACCAACCCTGCCCTCTGGCCCTGTGGTCCCCAGAGTCCCCAGACGTGGCGCTCTGGGGAAGGCGTGCTGCAGGTGGCCGCAAAGCCCCCTCTCCATCACCCACACATCGCTCAGGCCACCCCACTCCCCCTTCAGGCTTAGAACCGGCAGCTTTGGAGAGCTTCCCGCATGTCCGCACACGTGGGCTTCCTCGCCTGGAATGCCAAGGGCTGGCGTCCGCCCCCCCCCGCCCCCCCGCCCGATGCTTAGACCATCTGCTCCGGAGCCTGGCGGCAGGGCCGGAACCCTTCTTGGCGGCGCTCAGCCCGCCTCTTGCTCTCCTGCCAGAGAGCGGGTTTGATGTTTCCCATTTCCTCCCGTGCCCCAGCACTCTGTCCTGAGGCTCCTTCACTTCCCCTGCTTGGGACGCGCAGACGTGCCGAGCCTGCCTGGCCTCCCCCGGGAACCGGGGTGGACGTGGAGGCCTCGTGACTCCCACGCAGGGCCCAGGCGCCTCCGTCACCTGGCCCCGCATGGTGGCTCGGGCCCATCCCAGCAGCTCCAGGAACCTGCGGGGCCCAGGGTCCTCTGCAGAGGGAAGAGAGTGTCCGTCAGGCTGTGGGGTGGGTCCTGGGTCCTGGAAGGATGGTCTAGCTTTGCAGAGAGGAGTGTGGGGAAGGGAAATCCTCGAGAGAGGCTGAGGAGGAGGCCCGGGCCCGGGGCGCGGGGGCGGCCCTGCTCTGCGCTGCTCCACCGGCGCCCACACGTGCCGCTCTTGTTCCATCCTCAGTCGAGTCTGACTCTTTCCACCCTTTCCAGCCTCACAGACTGGCAGCACGCCAGGCTTCCCTGTCCTCCACTGTCGCCCGGAGTTTGCCCAGACTCATGTCCACAGATGATGCCGTCCAACCACCTCACCCTCTGTCGCCCCCTTCTCTTCCTGCCCTCAATCTTTCCCAGCATCAGGGTCTTTTCCAATGAGTCAGCTCTTCCCATCAGGTGGCCAAAGTATTGGACCTTCAGCTTCAACATCAGTCCTTCCAATGAACACCCAGGACTGATCTCCTTTAGGATGGACTGGGTGGATCTCCTTGCAGTCCAAGGGACTCTCAAGAGTCTCCTCCAACACCACAGTTCAAAAGCCTCGGTGCTCAGCCTTCTTTACGGTCCAGCTCCCACATCCATACCTGACTACGGAAAACCCGCAGCCCTGACCAGAAGGTGAGTGTCGTCCTTTCGCTGGCCCGGGTGCGGGCGCTCCAGCCCCATCCTGGGAGCTGCTGCCCTCCCATCTGGCAGAGTCAGGCCTCACCCGGGTCTCCAGGGGGCTCCGGGCCCCTCCCACCTTCCCCATGGCAGACTCTCATGACCTGTCTCCATGTCTGTGTCTTCATCGTGGACGGGCGGCTGTACTCTGCCCCTTGGGAACCCCAGGAGCTCGGGAACCGCCCTGGAGACGGAGCTGGGTCAGGATGGGAGAGGACGCGAGCACCAGGGTTCATCCTGCAGGGCGGGCCCCGGGGGGACACCCAGGGGCGCCGAGGTGTCAGTGTTTGTGGCAACGTGTCTCCAGCAACTGTGGGTCTCCCTGCACCTCGGTCTCAGCTCCGCCTCCATTTCTGACGCGTAACATTGGCAGCGTCTTGTCTTGCTACACGTCCAGTCTTCTTGGGGGGTTTTGGACAGGATGCCACAGCAGGCATGCGGGGTCCGAGGGGTTCCCCTCCACATGGCCTGGACGCGGGGCCGCTCGGGGGAGCCCAGCAGCCTCCAGGCTGTGCTTCTGCTGGGTGCGAGGGAAGGGAGGGGCCGTCTGCAACAATACACTATCTGTGGGCTGCCCCTCGACCTTGTCAAGAACCACCCTTGACACTTGGGGGATTAGGAAAAGCGCTGCTTCACGAAGACCAGGCCCGAGACTGAGCTTCCTGGGGGAGGGCAAAGGGTAGGGGCCAGCTCGGTGGTGGCTGTGAGCCCAGGTTCACCCTTGAGCACAGGCTCTGGAGGAGGAAGAGTCTGACCCCTCGGCCACGCTGTAACAGCCCCAGACCATGCAGTCCAACCCCCTCTGTTCTGAGCAAAAGAAAGCGCCCAAGGGTCCCGGCCAGCTGGTGCCCGGACAGCGCCAGGCCTGATGCTGGTGCCCTTCACGCGTGCCCCCATGGCCCCTGGGCTCCAGCGAGATGGGCACGCAGGTGAGTTGCTGGTGTCCTTGGGACCCGTCCCCTGCTTCAACCCGTATGCAGAGTCTCAGCAGGCCCTGGAGGATCCTGCCTGTGGAGCACCCACCGTGGGCACCCAGACACTGGGAGCTAAGAACGGGGCCCTGGTGGGCCCTGTGGGGTGGAGTCTCTCTGGGCACCTCTGTGTCCTGCTGGGGCCACAGCCTGCAGCTCGCCCAGCAGGGCACACACCCCGGGGCTCAGTGAGGGCACCCCAGGTTCCTGAGACCCACGCCCCCCGCCCCCGCCCTGGGTTTTGACGGGCAGAGCTCACCCATGGCTGCCCAGGCATTCTCGCTGAGGCTGGTCGCCCACACGACCTCCTGGGCTCCACCCTCACCCACAGCCGACGTGTCCTGCCTTCGGATGAGGCCCAGCCGCCCCCGCCTGGCAGCCTCCCCGTCCCCAGCTGGGGAGGCTGGCAATTGTGGTTCCTGGCCCTCCCTCTGCTGACCTTCAAGTACTGGTTTGGTGTGGAGATTTATGGACTGGTGTGAAATTGCCGTCTTGAGAAGGCCCAGAAAGCTTTAAATAGGGCAGCCTGTCCCTGGAGGCTAGGCTCCTTTTGGGGTGGGGGGGTTTCAGACCAGTGCTGTGGGGGGGGCCGAGTGGCACAGTCGTTGGGATGGGCCCACCCTGCTGACGGAGTGGTCCTTCCTCCGGCCGGACCTGGGGAGAAGCCCCGGCTTTCTAGAAACCAAGTGCTCCTGACCCTGCGGTGACTCCTCACAGTGGGAGCAGGCCAGGACACAGATTAACCCACCCTCTCCTGGTAAGGCCAACCCCTTCCCTCTCACCACCGGACACGTCCTTTCTTTCAGGAAGAAGACCGCATCTCCAGCTTCAAGGGTGTCTGGGGAGACAAGGCCAAGTGGGCTGAGCCTCCTCTTGGGATCAGGCGTATGAACCAAGGGCCACCTTGCAGGATCAGAGACCCCCCCAGGGCTTCAAGACTGGGCATCTGTGCTTGTACTTCACAAGGGCTAATGGTGGTTTTTCTGTTTTTTAAATGGTTGGTATAAAAATGCACCAAAGAATTGGTGCTTTTGAACTGTGGTGCTGGAAAAGGCTCTTGAGAGTCCCTTGGACTGCAAGGAGATCAAACCAGTCAATCTCAAAGGAAATCAACCCTGAATATTCATTGGAAGGACTGATGCTGAAGCTCCAATACTTCGGCCACCTGATGCAAAGTGCTGTGTTGACTCATTGGAAAAGACCTTGATGCTGGGAAAGATTGAAGGCAGGAGAAGTGGGCAACAGAGGATGAGATGGTTGGATAGTACCATCAGCTCAGTGGACATGAGTTTGAGCAGATTCCAGGAGATGGTGAAGGACAGGAAGGTCTGGCATGCTGCAGTCCATGGGGTTGCAGAGTCAAACACAACTTAGCGACTAAATAATAAATTTTAAAAAAGGGAGAAGACTGTTTTATGACATGAAAAAAGTATACGAAATTTGAACTTCAGGGCCCATAAGTAAATTTTCGCTGGAAACAGCCACACCCATCATTAATTCAGTTCAATTCAGCTCAGTCCCTCAGTCGTGTCCGACTCTTTGAGACCCCATGGACTGCAACACATCAGGCTTCCCTGTCCATCACCAACTCCCAGACCTTGCTCAAACTCATGCCCATTGAGTCAGTGATGCCATTAATTATTATTTATTTTGTCAATGAATTATTAATTATTGTCTATGAATGCTTTCACCCTATAACACCAGCTGAGGAGCTTCAACAAATGCCCTTTGGCCGACAAAGCTGCAAGCATTCACCCTTTAACCCTTTGCAGGGAGAGTTCCTGGCGCTCTGGACCACGAAGGGCTGTGGGCCCTGCGAGCATCTGCTCGGTTCAGTTCAGTTCAGTTCAGTTGCTCAGTTGTGTCCGACTCTTTGCGACCCCATGAATTGCAGCACGCCAGGCCTCCCTGTCCGTCACCAACTCCCGGAGTCCACTCAGACTCGTGTCCATCGAGTCGGTGATGCCATCCAGCCATCTCATCCTCGGTCATCCCCTTCTCCTGCCCCCAATCCCTCCCAGCATCAGAGCTTTTTCCAATGAGTCAACTCTTTGCATGAGGTGGCGAAAGTACTGGAGTTTCAGCTTTAGCATCATTCCTTCCAAAGAACACCCAGGACTGATCTCCTTCAGAATGGACTGGTTGGATCTCCTTGCAGTCCAAGGGACTCTCAAGAGTCTTCTCCAACACCACAGTTCAAAAGCATCAATTCTTTCTGCTCAGCTTTCTTCACAATCCAACTCTCACATCCATACATGACCACAGGAAAAACCATAGCCTTGACTAGATAGACCTTTGTTGGTAAAGTAATGTCTCTGCTTGTCAATAAGCTGTCTAGGTTGGTCATAACTTTCCTTCCAAGGAGGAAGCGTCTTTTAATTTCATGGCTGCAGTCACCATCTGCAGTGATTTGGGGCCCAGAAAAATAAAGTCTGACACTGTTTCCACTGTTTCCCCATCTATTTCCCATGAAGTGATGGGACCGGATGCCATGATCTTTGTTTTCTGAATGTTGAGCTTTAAGCCAACTTTTTCACTCTCCTCTTTCACTTTCATCAAGAGGCCTTTTGGTTCCTCTTCACTTTCTGCCATAAGGGTGGTGTCATCTGCATATCTGAGATTATTGATATTTCTCCTAGCAATCTTGATTCCAGCTTGTGTTTCTTCCAGTCCAGTGTTTCTCATGATGTACTATGCATAGAAGTTCAACAAGCAGGGTGACAATACACAGCCTTGACGGACTCCTTTTCCTATTTGGAACCAGTCTGTTGTTCCATGTCCAGTTCTAACTGTTGCTGCCTGACCTGCATACAGATTTCTCAAGAGGCAGGTCAGGTGGTCTGGTATTCCCATCTCTTGAAGAATTTCCCACAGTTTATTGTGATCCACACAGTCAAAGGCTTTGACATAGTCAATAAAGCAGAAATAGATATTTTTCTGGAACTCTCTTGCTGTTTCCGTGATCCAGCAGATGTTGGCAATTTGATCTCTGGTTCCTCTGCCTTTTCTAAAACCAGCTTGAACATCTGGAATTTCATGGTTCACATATTGCTGAAGCCTGGCTTGGAGAATTTTGAGCATTACTTTACTAGCCTCTGAGATGAGTGCAATTGTGTGGTAATTTGAGCATTCTTTGGCATTGCCTTTGTTTGGGATTGGAATGCAAACTGACCTTTTCCAGTCCTGTGGCCACTGCTGAATTTTCCAAATTTGCTGGCATATTGAGTGCAGCACTTTCACAGCATCATCTTTCAGGATTTGAAACAGCTCAACTGGAATTCCATCACTTCCACTAGCTTTGTTCATAGTGATGCTTTCTAAGGCCCACTTGACTTCACATTCCAGGATGTCTGGCACTAGGTGAGTGATCACACCATCGTGATTATCTTGGTCGTGAAGATCTTTTTTGCACAGTTCTTCTGTGTATTCTTGCCACCTCTTCTTAATATCTTCTGCTTCTGTTAGGTCCCTACCATTTCTGTCCTTTATCGAGCCCATCTTTGCATGAAATGTTCCCTTGGTATCTCTAATTTTCTTGAAGAGATCTCTAGTCTTTCCCATTCTGTTGTTTTCCTCTATTTCTTTGCATTGATTGTTGAGGAAGGCTTCCTTATCTCTTCTTGCTATTCTCTGGAACTCTGCATTCAGATGTTTATATCTTTCCTTTTCTCCTTGGCTTTTCACTTGTCTTCTTTTCACAGCTATTTGTAAGGCCTCCCCAGACAGCCATTTTGCTTTTTTGCATTTCTTTTCCATGGGGATGGTCTTGATCCCTGTCTCCTGTACAATGTCACGAACCTCAGTCCATAGTTCATCAGGCACTCTATCAGATCTAGGCCCTGAAATCTATTTCTCACTTCCACTGTATAATCATAAGGGATTTGATTTAGGTCATACCTGAATGGTCTAGTGGTTTTCTCCACTTTCTTCAATTTGAGTCTGAATTTGGCAATAAGGAGTTCATGATCTGAGCCACAGTCAGCTCTTGGTCTTGTTTTTGTTGACTGTATTGAGCTTCTCCATCTTTGGCTTCATAGAATATAATCAATCTGATTTCGGTGTTGACCATCTGGTGATGTCCATGTGTAGAGTCTTCTCTTGTGTTGTTGGAAGAGGGTGTTTGCTATGACCAGTGCGTTCTCTTGGCAAAACTCTATTAGTCTTTGCCCTGCTTCATTCCATATTCCAAGGCCAAATCTGCCTGTTACTCCAGGTGTTTCTTGACTTCCTACTTTTGCATTCCAGTCCCCTATAATGAAAAGGACATCTTTTTTGGGTGTTAGTTCTAAAAGGTCTTGTAGGTCTTCATAGAACCGTTCAGCTTCTTGAGCGTTACTGGTTGGGGCATAGACTTGGATTACTGTGATATTGAATGGTTTGCCTTGGAGACGAACAGAGATCATTCTGTCATTTTTGAGATTGCATCCAAGTACTGCATTTCAGACTCTTTTGTTGACCACGATGGCTTCTCCCTTTCTTCTGAGGGATTTCTGCCCGCAGTAGTAGATATAATGGTCATCTGAGTTAAACTCACCCATTCCAGTCCATTTTAGTTCGCTGATTCCTAGAATGTCGACGTTCACCCTTGCCATCTCGTTTGATCACTTCCAATTTGCCTTGATTCATGGACCTGACATTCCAGGTTCCTGTGCAATATTGCTCTTTACAGCATCGGACCTTGCTTCTATCACCAGTCACATCCACAACTGGGTATTGTTTTTGCTTTGGCTCCATCCCTTCATCCTTTCTGTAGTTATTTCTCCACTGATCTCCAGTAGCTTATTGGGCACCTAATGACCTGGGGAGTTCCTCTTTCAGTATCCCATCATTTTGCCTTTTCATACTGTTCATGGGGTTCTCAAGGCAAGAATACTGAAGTGGTTTGCCATTCCCTTCTCCCGTGGACCACATTCTGTCAGCATCTGTGAGCATCTGCTAACAGTAATGATTACTCTCCCCCAGGTGCATAAGAGACACCTGTGCAAACAGCTCAAGGCAGGATAAAGAGGCCAAGGACCCCAGATCCCTGGGTATCAGTGGTTCTCAACCAGGACTGCTTTGCCCCCTGGGGACATGAGACAAGGCCTCTAGGTGCTCGTTTTTCTGTAAATGGGGGGAGGCTACTGGCATCTGTGGGTACAGGGCCAGGATGCTGCAAACCTCCTAGGGCACACAGGACCGCTATGCCAGAGAATCATCTGGTCCCAAGTGCTGGTGGGAATCAGAAGCCTGATTCCAGCGTGCGTCATCAGGCCAGGCCTGCGTCATCAGGCCAGGCCTGCATCAGTGTGAGCGCTCATGACGGAGCCGGGAGGCAGACCTGCTAGCTGGATAGGGAGCACCAAGGCTGGGGTGTGATGGGCTGCTCCCTGCCTCTGGGAGTGCTGCCTCGGTTGGACAGCCCCAAGCCCTCTGTGGTGCCAGCTCCGTGCTCACCCTGAGGAGCAGGGCTCACAAGGAAGCTAGTGTGTGATTTTGGTTCATTTTAATGAAGCTGGGGGAGAGAAGGTGAAACAGGAGGGGAGGGAGAAGGACACAACTGTAAAAAGGGCAATGAGGCCATAGGACCTAGAAAGGGCAGCCGCTCCAGCGTTCTCGCCTGGGAATCCCATGGACAGAGGAGCCTGGCGGGCTGCAGTCCATGGGGCTGCAAAGAGTCGGACATGACTGAGTGACTAGGCTTCAACAAACAACAAAGCCAGAGGACGCGACAGAAACTGGTTAGAACCAACTAGGTTCAAGATGGAAGATCTGACTTCCAGGGGACCTTGAGCCTCCGCACATGCTCGATGGAACACATCAGAGGAAGCTACGCGACACATCCGTGGGCCCCGCGACCATCCTGAGGCTGCCCGTCGAAGACCAAACAGCTGGTGGTGACGCGATTCCTGGAAATCCTGGCCCCTCCCCGAAAGAGCTGGAATAATCCTCGCCCTTATTAGCCCATGGAATCACCCAGCCCATAAAAGCAGCCAGCCCACATCTCAGGACCTCTAGCAGTCTGCCCCATAAAAAACAACCAGCCCGTATCGCGGGACCTCCCGCCTTCTGCCTCTCGCCTCTGCCTGTGGACAGTGTTTCTCTCTAAATAAATCCACCTCTTACTCATCACTTTGTTTCTCATTGAATTCTCTCTGCGGTGAGACATCAAGAGCCTGAGCTTCATTAAGTCCTGAGACCAAATGTGTGATTCTCAGTTTAAAGACCATGAGTTCAAGTCCCAGATGGAGTTGTGCGGCTTCAGAACTGAGTAACGGGTGACAGACCAGGCCCTCTGTGCCCCATCAGCCGCCCGGCTCCCAGCCCCATCCTGGAAGGTGTCTGTGCTCTGCCTACAGCTGGAGCTTCCCTGGTCCTCGTGCTTCTGAGAGCTGGCCTCCCTCTGCCCTCCCTCTGGCCTCCCTCTGGCCTCCCTCCCGCCTCCCTCCCACCTCCCTCCCGCCTCCTCCTCCTGGAGTTAGCCTCAGTCCCCTCCAAGCTGACACACCACTCTGGACAAGCTCCCAGCAAGGAGCTCTTGGGGGGCAGCATAGGGAGCTGCCAACTGAGCCCCTGAAGGCAGGGCCCATGCTTTGTAGTAGAGCAAGACCTCGTGCCAAACCTGGCCCAGGCTGCCGAGCCTCAGCTCCCCGATGACTGAATGGGGGCCCAGAGCCATGTGACATCACGTGGAATCAGCACGCGGTCACGTGAGAGAGGCTGACTTTGGACGGGAGGCCGCTGGGGGCTCCAGGTAATGGAGGACAGGTTCTCAGGGATGGCTGGACAGAGGTGGAGGGCTGGCACTGTAACTCGGAGCCCTCCTCTGGGTCCTGCTGATGGATTTCCCAGAACTCAAGTGAATCCAGGGTGGATTTTACAGACTCTGAATGGATACAAGTCAGCATCAGCCGTGCAGAGACTGAGGGCCGGGCTCGGGCCAACAGCACATGAGTCATTTTCAAGAAACTAGTTTTTGGCTCCCTGGCTGATTCTCCGTCCTTTGGAAAGCTGTTTCCATTAAAACATTCTGGAGGGCTGAGGACATTTTTCAGTGGATTGGGCTCACACATGGGCTCTCTGACAATTACAGGGTTTTTGAGCCACTGGTTTTAACATCGAGATGAGCAGTTGTATTGCTCTTTACCCAGAGCGCAGCAGACCACAATTTGGAGAGGCCGAGGGAGCCCACGGTGTGTATCCCTTCCACCTGGCAGACATGGAGGCCTCAGAGAAGCAGATGGAGGATGGATTGAGCCTTTGGGGCCAACTGGGCTGCTCAGTGGATGATGAACACAAGTGAGAGCCCCTGGAGCAAAGCCCCATGCATGGGAAGCCTCTTCACCAGCTTTGGGGTTTTGCCAAGATGCTGGGCCTCAGTGGCCTCACGGGCTCGAGGCAGGGTATCTGTTAGTTTCTGTCTGTGTCCGACTCTGTGACCCCAGGGACTGTGGCCCCCCAGGCTCCTCTGTCCAAGGGATATTTTCAGGGAAGAATACTGGGATGGGTTGCCACTTCCTTCTCTAAGGGATCTTCCTTACCCAGAAATCAAATCCGTTCTCCTGCGTCTCCTACTTCTCCAGCAGATGCTTTACCCGCTGAGCCTTCGGGGAAGCCTGGCGCTTATCAGAATCATTCAGCAGCTTCTCACGCGTGCAAATCCCGGGTCCCTCTGGTCAGCATCTCCGGGCGACGAGCACACGTATCTGTGTTTTGAACCCATGTCGTGGCTGATTGTGGGCCTGTTGAGGCTCTGGACCAACGCTGTGTAAAGTCCAAAAGAACTCGGCGCACTGACGGGAAAGTTCTGGATCTGCCATTTGTGGCCAAAGGTTACCCGTGGCCATCGGACACTGCGTCGTGTCTAGTGGAACAGAGGAACTGAATTTTACATTTTATTTCCTTTTGATGAATTTTAAATTGATATTTAAGTGGCCACGTTCTGGCCAGTTAACGGCACAGCACAGTTCTGAAACGGCTGAGCTCGTCAGGTATGAACTTTATAGCCGAGACTTGCAGAGTGTGTGTGCAGTGCTTGCAGAGGAGGCGCTCACAGTGTGTGTTATTCCATTTCATCACCAGAACCCAGGAGGTAGAAGCTCAAGTTCAGAGGGGTCAGTGAATTGCTCAGGGTCATGACACCAGCCAGCATTCCCAGGCAGGAGTTTGTCAGTCTGTCTTATCAAACTATTCAAAGAAGTTCAGTGAGGTATAGGAATAAAAGAGTCAGCTATTTTATGTCTGGGTCTTCAAATTCTCTCAGACAGAGTCTTCAGAACTGAAAAAAGAAGCCTCCAAAACCCCTGAGGAAGAATGGAATCAAAGACTCATCTGGCCATCTGGTCTACCTCCTGCAGCAGGCACAAAGCACCATCCACTTTCCAGAAGCCTCCGTGGCATTCCAGAAGCCCCGTTCCATCCACTATGTGGTCTCAGGAAGGCCCCCACCAAGCCTTCTTTCCGGCATCTGCCCACCTTGACTCTGTATCCTGTGTCCTGCGTGTGTGCTGGTCACTCAGCCATGCCCGACTCTTGTGACCCAGGGACCGCAGGCCACAAGTCTCCTCCGTCTGTGGAATCCTCCAGGCACGAATCCTGGAGCGGGTGGCCATTCCCTTCTCCAGGGGATCTTCCCAGCCCAGGTCTCCTGCGTTGCCAGTGGATTCTTTGCCACTGAACCTCCAGGGCAGTCCTGCGTATGTGTCCTGCATAACTCCAAACAAGCCTCTCCTGGCTCTGGGTCCACACCTTAAGACCAGCATGACTCTGAGCTCCTTAGTCACCAGCTGGTCTGCCAGGAGGGCTGGAGTATAAGATGCATCTGGGGACGTTCCCTGAAACCTGTGTCTCCGCAGAGGACAGAAGCTGTCTCGGTGTCTCCAGCACCCACCTCCCAGCCCCCTCCTCCAGCACAGCTGGTCATCACTTAGGGTGAATGAGACTTTCCTGACAGTTGACTCACTCAGCCTGGGGGCTGAGGTGAGGGTGCGCAGGCCTGGGCTATGCAGAGTCTTTGTGGAGCAGTGAGTCTCATCGCAAAGAAGGGAACCGAGAGAAGGTCAGGCAGTGGTTGAGCCCACAGAGCCTCCTGCCTTGAAAGCAGACACTTTTCAAATGGATCCAGCAGCCTCTCAAATTCGCACCCCTGTGGGTGTCTGTGCACAAGCCTACATCTCCCTTCAGATCAAGGAACACAGGCTCCCCAATAGGTGGTCTCAGCAGGGACGTGAGCAGCAAGGGCATTCGGGTAAAAGATGGGGGCCTGAAAGCACAGGGTGGACCTGGGAAGACTTGGCCCAAAGTCCAGCCTGGACATCCCCTTCCCTTCCCTAAGCCTCAGGTTTCCTCTGCAAAGCAGAGGCAACAGCATCCGTGTTTCAGGATTTGTTGTAAAAATAAAATAGGAATTTATGTCTCAAGTACTCCCAACAGTGCCTGGCAGGTACCAGACCCTCTGTTCTCAGAACCTATTCCTTAGACCACGTCATCATTTTTGTTTCTTGGCGTGGCCATTTCCCATGGAAACAAAAACTGAACCGGTGGCTGGGGGAGCAGAGCTCTCACCTGGGCTTTGTCACACACGTGCTATGATCTGGGGCAAGACTTGGCTTCCAAGGTTTCCTTTATTCTTTGTGAGTTTCTCACAGGGGACAAAGGAAAGCATGTGTTTGAAAGCATGGTCTGAACCGCAAGCAACAAGCAAATAGAAGGAAATAGTCATTTTTCAGTGGGTCATCTCCATCTTTTTCCCAAGACACTAACCTAAGACTGATGTGAACAGATGCAATCATCGTTCCTTGCCCTGAGACCAGCAGTCAACACAGCTGTCAGTCCATAGTGAGCATTTTAATTCATTTAAAGAGGAAACAAAATAGGGCAGGGTACACTTTATCTGCGGTGTCCAGCTGATGGTCTGAAAGAAAGCCAGTCAGTCGGTTGCTGGGAAATGCAACCCCAGACCCTGCCCCCCACCCCGAGGGCAGGGGATGGGAGACCAGGAGCCTCCTCGGTCCAGGGTGCCCTCTTCGGGTGGGGTTTGGGGTGGGGACGGGGACCTCCTCTGCAGGTCAGTGCAGTAGGTGCTGAGCGTCAGCTCAGGGCACGCTGAGTGACAACCCTGGCCCAAAACCTGCCTCCAGGAGCCTGTTCAGCTCTGAAGCTCTGTGGTTTGATGCAGAGCAGGGGACTCAGGGTCACCAGGCATCGAATTCTTGCCTCAGGGTAGGCCTGTGCAAAGAGCTGTGTGTGTCCCCTGTTCTTAGGAGGACAGCTGGGTGATTAAAGCAGGAGGAGCTGCGCACGCCTAGTAAGTGGGCTCAGGAGGGATTCACTCACATGAAAGTGAGCTGAGTTTCGAGGGGCTTCCCAGGTGGCACTGCTGGCAAAGAACCTGCCCGCCAGTGCAGGAGACAGAATGCGACCTGGGTCCGATCCCTGGGTCAGGAAGATCCTCTGGAGTGGGCATGGCACCCCTCTCCAGCATTCTTGCCTGGAGAGTCCCAGGGACGGAGGAGATGGTGGCCTACAGTCCATAGCGTTGCAGAACATCAGTCACGACTGAAGTGGCTTAGCGCGCATGCAGACAAGATAAGCCCTGGGAAGGCGTCCCGTGGCTCTAAGGCATTTCTGGAGAGACAGGAAAAACTCCTCCCCCTGCATCTGTCCAGTGGCGTTTCTGGTCTCCTCGGGGCCCATATGGAATGGCTCCTTTTCCACATGACAGCCCTTCAAATATCTGAGGACAGCTGTTTAGAAAAGACTGCTTCTTCAGAAAGCAGATGGCCGCCCCACAGGAAATCTGAGCTTTTAAAATGGATAAGGGAAAGATCTGCCCGCCCAGGCTCCCCTGAATGCCCGAGACATCACTGAAAGCTTCCGGGGAAGATGCCAGCCACCACCCAGGCCTCGGGGAAGTAGACAAAGGTCAGAGAGCCACTTGGGGGAAACCGTTCGGATGGTGCTCAATGTCTAATGGCTGAGTATGAGGGAAAAGCCTCGCTTCGTAGTGTTTGCCCATTTCTACGGTGTAAAGGGGCTTCCGTGGGGGCTCAGTGGTAAAGAATCCAGTGTCAGTGCAAAGGACGCAGGTTCGATCCCTGGGCCGGGAAGATCCCCTGGGGAAGGAACGGCAACTTGCCCCAGTATTCTCCCCTGGGAAATCCCATGGACGGAGGAGCCTGGTGGGCTACAGTTCATGGGGTCACAAAGAGTAGGACACGACTGAGAGACTAAAAAACCACCGCAGCAATAGAGGAGTAAGTCCTCCCACTGAGGCTGGTTCCAAGAAGCACGTGCCTGGCTGTTGCAGGCTGGCATAAGCCAGCTCCAGCCCACCTCTGCCCTCTGCTAATACCTGGCAAGAAGACAGACCTTGGGGGAAACAGTCAGGGTGAAGATTAGATCCTTCGGGGTCTGCAGAGGTAACGGCGAGGTGGCCTGGTCCCTGGGATGGTGGGGCAGGGGCTTCTAAGAGCCTGAGAATTATTCCTGGGTCTAGAGCTCTGAGTGTCCGAGGTTTGCATTTTGGCCCACTTAGAATCAAATGTGCCCCCAAGGGCCCGCCGTTGGACTCTCCCCGATCCAGACCAAAGTCTGAGTGACAGCAGCGGGCACGGGCCAGGCACTCCTGCTTCCAGGCCAGCCGGTTGTTCTCTCCCATCGAATCCTCAGGAAAGCCCGTGAGGCTCACATGGTACAGATTAGCAAACTGAGGCTCAGAGAGGCTAAATAGCTCAACCAAGGTGTGCAGGCCCCACCCCGCCCAGGAGCAGGTCCGTCTGTGGTAACTTCCTTTCTCACGAGTCAGGGACAAGAGTCAGTGTCTGTCCCTGGGGTCAGTGCAGTGAAGCGGCAGCCCAAGGGGTGGCTCTGGGAGCCCCCGGCAGGGAGACAGGGATGGAGCCGACCAGGAACCCTTCTCCCCAGGTCCCCCCGCTGCACAGCCCTGCCCACAGAACTCACAGGGGTCCTGCCTGGAGTGCGGAGCCGGGCCGCTGCTGCTGAGACCCGCAGGGGTGGAAAATTGCAGCCCCACTGCTGGTTCCCATTAAGACAAATCTCCTTGTTGACAAAAATAAAGAGAACCCAGTCGACGCCAGTCTTTGCCGTCGGCCCGCTGCTTTCATTCTCCTGCGAGGAGCCGGGCCCTGTGTTCCAAACTGGCTCAGGCCCACGGGCTTCAAAGGGGAAATTCCGAAGCGGGCAGGGGCCTTGGCGGGGTGCCCCCGAGAATGGAAGTGCCCCCTGTGGGGAGCGGCCCAGAGTTGCCTGAGCCCAGGGTCTCATTAGCTCCCTACACATTCTGTCTCATTTTCCTTGGCATAGAGGCTGCGTTTTCCTAGGCTGGGAGGTGGGATGTGGCACGCTGGGCTGCAGAGCCAGCATTTTCTGAGCCAAGCAGGTTGGCAAGGCCGAGGTGTCACCGATGGGCTGGGCACTGGGCAGGTGGGTCCCACGTTAACCCCGGTCTGGTGGGAGTCAGCTGGTCTCCCACATCTTTGAGTTTTGGGTCTCTGATGGGGGCATGGAGAGCCTAACTTGCCTGATTTATTCATTTCTAGCAGAGACATCACAATGCCAACAAAAGTCCGTGTGGTCAAAGCTATGGTTTTTCCAGTGTTCATGTATGGATTTGAGAGTTGGATCGTAAAGAAGGCTGAGTGCCAAAGAATTGATGCTTTCGAACTGTGATGTTGGAGAAGACTCTTGAGAGTCTCTTGGACTGTAAGGAGATCCAACCAGTCCATCCTAAAGGAGATCAACCCTGAATATTCTTTGGAAGGACTGATGCTGAAGCTGAAGCTCCAATACTTTGGCCTCCTGATGAAAAGTTAACTTGTTGGAAAAGACCCTGATACTGGGAAAGATTGAGGGCAGGAGGAGAAGGGGATGACAGAGGATGAGATGGTTGGATGGCATCACTGACTCAAGGGACGTGAGTTTGAGTGAGCTCCAGGAGATGGTGGAGGACAGGGAGGCCTGGCGTGCACCTACTAAACAGCAACTGAACAGCTGCTGTGAGAAGCACCAGCGGCCGGGGGAGGCGGGGAGCTCCCAGTTCTGGAGGTCGAGTCTGAACTGCGGTGTCACAGGGCCCCGCTCCCCCTGGGGAGGGGCCCTCCTGCCTCCTGCAGCTGCGGGCAACTCCAGGCACCCACGGGCTTGTGGCCGCATCGGCCCGATCTCTGCCTCTGTGATCTCTTATAAGGACGTTCATCACTGGAGTAAGGCTCTCTCCCAGCCCTGCCTCTCAGAGCCCAGCCTGGTGTGGCAGCACCCCCAGGACCCTCTACCAGACCTACCCCTTTGGCCCAGCAAGGGGACAAGCGCCACTGGGCCAGGTCAGCTGAGGAGCCTGGCCTCGAGCCAGACCTGCCTCCCGATCTGCCCCTTCCCCTCGAGCCCGCTCCAGGTGCCCCACGCTCTGGGCCTGCCCATCCGGGCCTCAGCAGACCGGCACCTCAGAGTCCGGTGGTTGACATAGCAAACGACCACAAGCCACGTGGCGAAACCACAGAGGCTGCCGCTCCCCCGGTTCTGGAGGCCAGAAGCACAGGGTCGAGGGGCCTGCAGGCGGAGCTCCTTCCGGAGGCTCCGAGGGAGGGACCTTTGTCCCTTCCGCCGAGCCCAGATGCTCCTCGGCCTGTGGCTGCGTCACTCCAGCCCCGCCTCGTCTTCCTATCGCATCTCTGTGCATCTGTTTCCAATCTCCCCCTGTCTTCCTCTTCTAAGGACGCTTGATGGACTTCAGGGCTAAACCGAGAGATCTCCTTATCTCAGGGGCCTTAACTAGAGAGCATCTGCACAGACTCTTTTCCCAAATAAGGTCACAGTCCGGGGTCTGGGTATCAGAGGATGGGCGTGCCTTTGGGGGCCACTGCCAGCACCACACAGCCAGACCCGCCCGGGGCCCCCATAGGCAGCTCTGCACCCCGCCCTTCCCGGCCCTGAGGGTCTGTGTGGGTCTGTGGGCACGATTTCTGCTGGGAGGCAGCAGGGAGTAGGCACACGTCCTGGGGTGGATGGTGGATCCTTGCTCCTCCACTCGGGGGCTTGTGGGCCCTGGGGTCCATTTCTAAATGCTCCGAGTCTGAAAGCTCACCTGTGAATTGGGGGTGCTCAGTGTGAGTGAGTGACGGTTAAAGAAGCGGGTGCAGCTGCTGGGTCAGTTCCCGCCAACATTGTCTAAAGCACCCCCCGCTGGAACCCCAAGTCACTTGAAGCCTCCCAACTGCTCAGTTCAGAGACTTGAGCTCAAAGATTTGGAGGAGCAAATGAATTCAGTGTCTGCGTTGAACTCTGCTTTGGGACACTCACTCTAAATTCTATATTTCCTTATATTTCCTCTTATGGAAGAAAATCTTATCTGGGAGCTATTTCCATTGAAAATATTGATTTCATGGTAAAAATGAACACCAAGCTAGGACCTAGTGGGAAAAACAGCAGTGCCGCCGAGGCAGTGCTGGGCACCCCTGGGCAACGTGCCCCCCCCCCACAGGGCTCTACCCGTGTCTGTCCGCTCACTGGCTGCATTGTTCCCGCCGAGGCTCCTGCCAGAGGGGACCTTGCTCTCGGGACATGAAAAACACTGTGGGTTCTCCGTGCCTGCTCCAGCGACCCCGGGCTCTATGCACTGACCCCGGAGCCTTCTCGGCCTCCCAGGCACGGAGGCCTATTTCTCTGTGTCCAGGACCGCAGAGGCTGGAGTGGGGAGCCCTGGGCATATGACCGTAGTTGCAAAAGACTTTGCAGATGTCAGGCAGTTGAGAATCTCGGGAGGAGGAGGCCATTCTGGACTGTGCAGGGAGGATCTTATGAGAGACGGAGATGGAGGAAGCTTCAGGAACAGATACATGGGGGCAGCCAAGTCAAGATGGCAGTGAACCATGCAGGGATGAGGCCGCCAGCCAGGGAGCCCGAGATGCTGGCAGAGGCCGGGAACAGACCCCGAGGGCCTCCAGAGAGAGGGCAATGCTGCTGACCTGGACTTCAGAAACACAGGGCACTCTCGATGCTTCGGTTGCCCGGGCGGTGGGCGTTATTACGGCAGCCCCAGGACACAGCTGCAAGGACCAGGGTGAGGCTGAGGATCCCAGGATGTTAGGAGGGCTGTTTCAAGGAATGGGTAGGGTGTGTGTGTCCTGCTTGGACCCTGTCCCACCCAGGTCAGCGTCACTGGCCTGAGAGGTGAAGAAAAATGACCCAAAGGGTTTTGCCCTAAATCAGCATCTAGTTTGGAAAAGACCCTGATGCCAGGAAAGATTGAAGGCAAAGGAAGAAGAGGGTGACAGAGGATGAGATGGTTGGGTGGCATCACCAACTGAATGGATGTGCGTTTGAGCAAGCTCAGAGAGATAGTGAGGGGCAGGGAGGCCTGGCAGGCTGGGGTCCACAGGGTCCCAAAGAGTCGGACAAGACTTAGCAACTGAACAACAGCCACATCTAGTTTACTTTTCAGGAACACCCGGCGTCAACAAGCATAAAGAGAGGCCTCCTGCCTCCCGCCTCCCACCACGGAGCTCATGGAGGGCCCGCCTCCTCCGTCCACTGCTCCAAGCTCTTCTTTGTTTGTTTACTTTTAAGAGATTAATTAATGTGTTTGCTAAGGCAAATTCCCTATCATTAGAGACAGACTTTTGCTTTCACCTTATGAATTCTTGCGTGACCTCCTTTTTAAAACTGAAATATAGTTGATTTTCTTTCAGTTAAAAGAAAGAAGCCACCCAAGAACTCATGAAGTTGACCTACCTGCTCGCCTATTGTTCAGGCGGCAGAGGCGCGGCCCTTGGGCACAGCTGTCCTGGGGCCGTGTGCAGAGGGGCTCGGACCACTCAGGCTCCAGTCCCCTTGCCCCACATCCTCCTGGCGTGCACCTGTGGCAGAGGCGGAGGAGGGGGCCCTGTGGGCGTGCCTCGTGGCTGGGAAGTTTTAAAGAGCAGGCAGCCCTACTCCTGGGAAGGAGAGAGCATTTGCCTCAGATCGCTGAGCGGTGGAGGGTGCTGTGCGGGGAGCCCTGTGGGCAGAGACCAGGGAGGCAGAAGGCACGGGTCTGTGGGCCCCTCTCGGGGCGTGGCGCCCTCACCTGTGAAACGGGTTGGTGGCCCGTGAGTCCTCACTGGACACAGCGGATGAAGAGCCAGAGGCCAGGTGAACGGGGCCTCGGAGGCGGCCGTGGAGGGAGGGGCGCATGAGAAGTGGTGTTTGCGTGGAGAACAAAGTGTGGCCCAGCTCCTGTGGGTTGAGGACCCCTGCGTGGGGGAACTTCACCCTCCCATCGGTGGAGGGCAGGAGTTGGGGTGCGGGGGCCCCTTCGGGGTGATGGGCCCTGCACACACCTTCTGCAGCCAGCAGAGCCCACAGCGAGGGCACTTGACTGGCTTCCTGGCTGGGCCCTGGGCTCCTGGCAAGTCCAGGTGGATCCCAGCCCCTGCCTCCCCTCCCTCCTGCTTCCAGCTTGATTTGGTTCTTGCCTCTCTGAGCAGTTCTCCACCCTGCAGTCAGGGATCTTTCCAGAACATGACTCTGATGTAGCCTTCTCCTCCTGAAACCCCTACTTGGCCCTTTCTCCTTGGGGAGTGTCCAGACTCCCAGTGGGCCCCCCGGCCCCTGCACTCTCTGCCCCAGCCCTGCCCCAGCAGGGCAGCCCCATGAGCCTTCATCTGGGCCCGAGCTCCTGCGCTCCCTCCGCTGGCGGGACCTTCCAGGGACGGCATTCTGGAGAGGTGGCAGCAGGCCCTGAGCAACTTCTCCGGGACACTGGGGTCTGAGCTTCCGTGTCAGCTCCTTACAGAGCCCCCACCCCGGATGTGGGAGTCCTCAGACATTGGCCCCTAGTCACCTCTGCTCAACACCTCCACTCACGGGCCAGGGCCTTATCCCCTCTGAGACTCTGACCCTGAAGGTGAGCACGTGTTCCGGCTCTGTGCTCGGAACAGACCCTGCCTCACCCACAAAGGCAATCACACAGGTTTCTGTGAAGGAGTCTCCCTGACCCATTTTCCAGATGGGAAGCTGGGGTCCGAGGCAGCGCTGCGCGCCTGGGGCACTTGGCTCCGAGCTCCAGAGACATCTCTGCCTTTGACCTCCCGAGGAGGGGTCCCATTCGGGCTGGCGGGGAAAGAAGTATGAGATCCCCAGGTTCAGCAGACGCCACCCCAGGCAGCCTACATGCCCTTTGCCCCTGAGCAATGGCCCCCTGGCCTCATTTACACAGAGAGCTCTTTACGAGAGTCAACAGGGATTTTTCCAACTGACATTCTTCTGGGCTGCGAACTCAACCTCTGCCTGTAAAACATCTCCAGGAGGGTAACCTGTCCACCCAGTCTGAAGCCGAGAAGGGTGGAGCCACATCCCATTGTCTGAATAATTGCAAACTTGCCCTCAGTGTCCAAAGCCCAGGCTCTCTGTCATGGGCTATTTTGCCTGAAATCCCGTTATTTCGTCAAGTTTGCTTGGCCCTGGATAGGAACAGAGTGGGCATGACATGGAAACAGCTGTGCCACAGGGAGCAGGGGCGGGCCACGCCACGAGGGACTGCCAGGCCTGACTCACCCACCCCATGCCAGCCGGTCCAGGGTGCCTCTGCTGCGGGCACCCCTGACATCAGGCTGCCCGTCCCTGTCTCTGCCCCCGATGGAGGGCAGCTCCCTGACTGCCGAGAACCCTGCGTCCTGGCCCTGGGTCGACGCTCTGCGGGTCAGTCACGAAGAGCTCCAGCCTCGGGCAGACCGGAGTGCTGGGTCTGAACCACGCCAGCAGCTGAGTCCTGGCTGGTCTGCAGGTGCAGGGCTGCGAGTCATGGTTGGGCACTCTGGGAGGGAACAGCCCCTGCCCTCTGCTGGATTCCAAGCTGGCTGGTGGGAGAGGCCTTCACTTCTCGGAGGTGTGGAAGTTCTGGCATAGAGGAGGGGGCTTCATGTGGAAACTAGTGGAGAAAGCCCATGGGATTCTGGGAGGATCCTGCAGCCCTGGAAAGCAGGGTGACCACCAGGACGGGAGCCCTGGTGCCTGGTTTCCTGTGCTGTCTCTTTCCCTACCCGGCCTCGGGTTCACCCAGCACACCCTGTGGAGCACAGGCTGGGGCCTGGACCGGCCCGGGATGCTGGGGCCAGGCCCCCTGGGAGAAGATGCAGGCAGAGGCACGTTTGGAGGCCCGGCTCCCCTCACGGTGCAGGCTGCACCCACTGCGCCCACGCTTGTCACAGGGACCTCGGTGCATCTGCCTGCAGCCCGGGGCTTCTCCTTGGGAAGAGTGAGGTGTGAGAGTGTGAGGGGAGAGAATAGGTCGGGGGAGCCTGTGCAGGGCGGGGGCAGCTGCGTCTCGGGTCGCTGCTGTTGTCCAGGCGCCCCCTTGGCTCCTCTCCGCCCCCCACTCCCTGGCCCAGTGTGGACACATCGCAGCCCAGGCGCTCGGCTCCGCGTGCAGGAGGAGCGAGGCCGTCCGCCAGCCCGGCTGGAGCGGCAGGCACGGGAGCCACCACTCAGGCTCCTCCCGCCAGACAGGGTGCCTCCCACTGCCTGCCCCCCCACCCCACCGGCCTCAGAATGCCCCTACTGTTCTGGAGAACAGACAGCCCCCACCCCGGGCTTCCTCAAAGGCCCGCTGACTGCGACTGCAAGGTGTCCTGGGTGACTGATGCCCCCACGCAGGTTCACACACTGAACCTTGACCCCCAGCACGTCTGGATGTGGCTGTCTTTGGTGAAAGGGCCTTTAAAGAAGAGATCAAGTCACCTTCATTTTCGGGGGAACTCAGCTAATGTGAGTCGTCCTTCTAGGAAGAGATCAGGACACTGCCTGCAAGGAGGACAGGTGTGGGGGAAGAAGGCCGTCGTCCAGCTCGGGAGCTGCCTGTGGGGACCAGCCCTGCCCACACCCTGAGCTGGACGTCCAGTCTCTGGGGTCGCTGTTGTTTAATCACTAAGTTGTGTCTGATCCTTCCCACCCCGTGGACTGCAGTTCTACAGGCTTCCCTGTCCTTCACTATCTCCCGGAGCTTATTCAAATTCATGTCCATTGAGTGGGTGATACCATCCAACCATCTCATCCTCTGTCATCCCCTTCTTCTGCTTTCAATCTTTCCCAGCACCAAGATCTCTTTTCAGCAAGTCAGCTCTTCGCATCAGGTGGCCAAAGTATTGGAGCTTTGGCATCAGTCCTTCCAAAGAATATTCAGGGTTGATCTCCTTTAGGAGGGACTGGTTGGATCTCCTTGCAGTCCAAGGGACTCTTAAAAGTCTCCTCCAACACCACAGTTCAAAAGCATCAGTTCTTCGGCACTCAGCCTTTTTTATGGTCCAACTCTCACGTTTGCACATCTCACAGCCTCCAGGGTGAGAGAGCACGTTCCTGGGGTTCAAGCCGCCCGGTCTCGGGTACTATGTTATAGGCACCCAAAGCAAACCCGTGCCCCTGGAAGCCTGCCATCCTGGGAGCAGCCCTCGGCCACTGCCCTGCCTGGGTTCCCTTCCACCTCCTCCACCGGGTCAAAGAGAAGGTGGGGAAGGACACCCGTCGACCTCGGCCTTAAAGTGGTGGGTTTCCCCTGGTAACTGTGCAGGGCTGCCCTGGGGGTGAGAGCCGCCCCGCCTGAGTCCTGCTGGGGATTGGAGGGACAGCCTGCGGCCTGGGTGGGCAGGGCAGTGGCCCCTGGCCTGCCGAGGATCCAGTCTGCAGGGGGCTGTGGGCAGGGCCCGGGGCTGGAAGTTCTGCCGGTTCTGCTGGTCCGGGGCTCAGCGCAGGCAGAGGTGGGGCTCCTGGGGCCAGAGGGATGAACAGCCTCTGTCCTCCCAGAGGGCAGGGTCACACAGTTTTGGGGCCCAGGCGGAAGCTCTGGGCTCCAGTCTGGCTGGGCCACCCCAGCTGCCAGTCCTAGAGCGGGTGGTCTCACGGCCCCAGCCTCTGCGTCCTCCCAGCCCAATGGGAGGGGTTTTACTCAACTGGGCCGGTGAACCGGGTGAAGCCCTGAAGGGTCCAGCAAGAGGCTCAGAGGGGTCGGAGGGAGTCCATCCAGCTACAGGATGCAGGAGAGGGCGGGCGGGCGGGAGGGGGCCCCAGAGCCCCTCGGACCCTGCAGGGCTCCTCAGGCCTTCCTGGCCCAATTTCTCATTCACAGGGCTCCCCAGAGGCCGGTGTCCTCGCCCCCGCTTCCCAGGGAGGAGCTCTGAGAGCCAGAGGCCAGCACTTGCCGCCCGAGGTCCAGGGCTGGCGATCCCTGCCTCTGGGCTGCAGCTGAGCCTGGGGCTCTGGGGCTGGCCCGGTCCTGGGCACCAACTGCAGGACGCACCTGGGGCCACAGGTGCTGGAGGAAGGTCTGCAGCACCTTCCCTGGGCAGCTGGAGGGAACCTCAGGCTGTGGGTGAGTGCGGGGGCAGCTGCAACCACTCAGCCCGCAGAGCGGGAGCTCCCCCGAACCTCCTGGGTCTGCTGGGCGGTGAACCCCTGGGAGGCAAGCAGATCACCAGTTCCTCCACCTCCTCCAAGGGGCTGTGAGCTCCCCCGGGAGAGGTGGAGGGGGAGAAGGTAGCCGCTTGTCCTGGGGGTCTTCCCCAGGAAGGGCGGGCTTTCCCAGCCAGCCAAGGACCCCGGGCGGCTGGGTGGCCCCTTCGGGTGGCAGGGGGATGAGAGAGCCCACGAGCGAGCCGCGCTCAGGGCCTGTCGTGGACGCTGAGACAATGACCCGCCGCTTAAGAAAATCGGTGAGCAGACCTCACAGCAGAAGAAGGGAAGGGTGGGCGCTGGGTCCCAGGTGCAAAGCTGGCACACACCTGGCCTGCCCTATGCTCCGCCAGGCACCCTGGCAGACATAAGGCCACGGACGGCCAGGGGCGCTCAGAACCCTGGATGCTGGCGAGTCCCTGCCATGGTGGAGCGCCGGCAGTTGAAGCCAGTGCTCAGGGAGGGACCAAGTGGGACCCTGAGAGGAGGGAGGGTCACAGGTGCTGCTTCTGCTACCGGAGCTGGAGCCGCAGCGGGGCCTCTCAGGCCCAGGGGAGGCGACGGGGGCGAGGCAGGGCTGGGCACGCGTGTCTCAGCCGCTATAGCCGTCCTGGAGCCCAGAGGGAAATAAACAGTTTCCAAAGGACTCTTCGTTCTAATCAGTTGTGGGAGGGGTCAGGGGATGCTGCTGGGGTCACCCACCATGAGGCATTGTTTGCAAGGCAAATCTGGGCTCAAATTCGGGCTTGGCCACGGATGGGTGCGCTGGTACTTTGACTAAAAGTCCCTCGCTCTCTCTGATCCTCACCTTCCTTATCTGTAAGGGACAGAAATGACCGTGTTCTTTACCGCTCTGTGTGACCTGGCGCAAGAATGGCTCTGAAGGAGCCATCGCACAGGTCTGGCTGCTGCCCCTGCTGTCTCCGCTGGACTCCCAGCTGTGGCCAGGCGTCATGGTCACCCTCCCACCGTCCTGGGCGGGCAGGGCAGGTGCTCAGATGAGGGGTTGTTTTCTGAGTTTCTCTGTGGGCTAGAAACTGACCTCCCCACCCAAGTCCAGGCACTAATGAGCCCACCTTGGTCTCAAGCTTTCTCGTTACTGTGAGGTCAGCTCTCCAGGGCATACGGTGTCCCCTGACTATCAGCTCTTGGGGGACCGGATGCCTGTCCTGAGTTCCAGCTGTCGGAAGGCCTGGTGAGCCAGCACAGAGGCATCTGCGGCCCCCAGAAGAGCTCTCTGTATCGCGGGGAAATGGAGCCCGGAGGTAGCATTGTCTTCTGACAACCAGACCACTGGCCCACGGTAGCACCCCACGTCTTCAGGAGAAGCTGGCCTCCCCCTAGTGGTGGGGGGGCGTTCTGGGGGCCAGGTGGGGCTGGGGGCTCAGGGAGCGTCTGGTGCAGTTTCTCTCTCATGAAGGGTCACCAAGGACCAGCGCCAGCTGACAGGCGCAGGAATTACAGACCTACATACCTGTTCACACAGCGCACACCCACCCAGATCACAGATGGGATTTACACAGGCTGCAAAACAACAAGAAAGCACTATCCAAACCAGAGAGAACACTTCACTGTGCGTTTCATCCTTTCCCTGAGCGGTGCTGAGTACCTCCGAGAGCACATGGGCAGATGTGGGCCCCGGGGTAGCCCCAGTGACCTACGGAGGGTGTGAGAGGCAGCACTTGGCCATGGCGGCAGACCCTCCCTCTCCCCTCCTCCCCTCCCTCTCCCCTCCTCCCCTCCCTCTCCCCTCCTCCCCTCCCTC